>NW_027286851.1:0-261421 GCF_022747635.1 Hetaerina americana | reverse complement strand
ACACAAATCAAACAAAAATGTTTCCATGGTGTGTATTGTTGTTCATTTTCATCAAATAAACAAAATAAAACCCAGAGTTAATCATTAAAGACAGGAAATGAGCATAAAAGATGACTCAGCGCAAGCGTTAATGTTAGTAAAAGAGCCCAAATTTCAAAAAATATTGCGAAAAACAACAATCTTCCATTATAGAGAGAATGTTTGAGGTGTATAGAAGGCATTTATTTCATTTTTAGAAATTTTAATTTTTCACATTTTTCCATGAAAAGTGCCAAGAACCCTTTTGGGTTCTTGGTGAAATTCTCACTCGACACAAAACAAACAAAAATGTTTCCATGGTGTGTATTGTTGTTCATTTTCATCAAATAAACAAAATAAAACCCAGAATAAATCATTAAAGACAAGAAATGAGCATAAAAGATGCCTCAGCGCAAGTGGTAATGTTAGTAAAAGAGCCCAAATTTCAAAAAATATTGCGAAAAACAACAATCTTCCATTATAGAGTGAATGTTTGAGGTGTATAGAAGGCATTTATTTCATTTTTAGAAATTTTAATTTTTCACATTTTTCCATGAAAAGTGCCAATACCCTTTTGGTTCTAGGTGAAATTCTCACTCGACACATATCAAACAAAAATGTTTCCATGGTGTGTATTGTTGTTCATTTTCTTCAAATAAACAAAATAAAACCCAGAGTTAATCATTAAAGACAGGAAATGAGAATAAAAGATGCCTCAGCGCAAGTGTTAATGTTAGTAAAAGAGCCCAAATTTCAAAAAATATTGCGAAAAACAACAATCTTCCATTAAAGAGTGATTGTTTGAGGTGTATAGAAGGCATTTATTTCATTTTTAGAAATTTTAATTTTTAACATTTTTCCATGAAAAGTGCCAATACCCCCCCCTTTGGGTTTTAGGTGAAATTCTCACTCGACACAAATCAAACAAAAATGTTTCCATGGTGTGTATTGTTGTTCATTTTCATCAAATAAACAAAATAAAACCCAGAATAAATCATTAAAGACAAGAAATGAGCATAAAAGATACCTCAGCGCAAGTGTTAATGTTAGTAAAAGTGCCCAAATTTCTAAAAATATTGCGAAAAACAACAAACTTCCATTATAGAGTGAATGTTTGAGGTGTATAGAAGACATTTATTTCATTTTTAGAAATTTTAATTTTTCACATTTTTCCATGAAAAGTGCCAAGAACCCTTTTGGGTTCTAGGTGAAATTCTCACTCGACACAAAACAAACAAAAATGTTTCCATGGTGTGTATTGTTGTTCATTTTCATCAAATAAACAAAACAAAACCCAGAATAAATCATTAAAGACAAGAAATGAGCTTAAAAGATGCCTCAGCGCAAGTGTTAATGTTAGTAAAAGAGCCCAAATTTCAAAAAATATTGCGAAAAACAACAATCTTCCATTATAGAGTGAATGTTTGAGGTGTATAGAAGGCATTCATTTCATTTTTAGAAATTTTAATTTTTTACATTTTTCCATGAAAAGTGCCAATACCCCCCCCTTTGGGTTCTACACGAAAATCACACTCGACACATATCAAACAAAAATGTTTCCATGGTGTGTCTTGTTGTTCATTTTCATCAAATAAACAAAATAAAACCCAGAATAAATCATTAAAGACAAGAAATGAGGATAAAAGATTCCTCAGCGCAAGTGTTAATGTTAGTAAAAGAGCCCAAATTTCTAAAAATATTGCGAAAAACAACAATCTTCCATTATAGAGTGAATGTTGAGGTGTATAGAAGGCATTTATTTCATTTTTCGAAATTTTAATTTTTCACATTTTTCCATGAAAAGTGCCAATACCCCCCCTTTGGGTTCTACATGAAAATCACACTCGACACAAATCAAACATAAATTTTTCCATGGTGTGTATTGTTGTACATTTTCATCAAATAAACAAAATAAAACCCAGAATAAATCATTAAAGACAGGAAATGAGCATAAAAGATGCCTCAGCGCAAGTGTTAATGTTAGTAAAAGAGCCCAAATTTCAAAAAATATTGCGAAAAACAGCAATCTTCCATTATAGAGTGAATGTTTGAGGTGTATACAAGGCATTTATTTCATTTTTAGAAATTTTAATTTTTCACATTTTTCCATGAAAAGTGCTAATACCCCCCCTTTGGGTTCTAGGTGAAATTCTCACTCGACACAATTCAAACAAAAATGTTTCCATGGTGTGTATTGTTGTTTTATTTCATCAAACAAACAAAATAAAACCCAGAATAAATCATTAAAGACAAGAAATGAGCATAAAAGATGCCTCAGCGCAAGTGTTAATGTTAGTAAAAGAGCCCAAATTTCAAAAAATATTGCGAAAAACAACAATCTTTCATTATAGAGTGAATGTTTGAGGTCTATAGAAGGCATTTATTCATTTTTTGAAATTTTAATTTTTCACATTTTTCCATGAAAAGTGCCAATATCCCCCCTTTGGGTTCTAGGTGAAATTCTCACTCGACATAAATCAAACAAAAATGTTTCCATGGTGTGTATTGTTGTTTTATTTCATCAAACAAACAAAATAAAACCCAGAATAAATCATTAAAGACAAGAAATGAGCATTAAAGATACCTCAGCGCAAGTGTTAATGTTAGTAAAAGAGCCCAAATTTCAAAAAATATTGCGAAAAACAACAATATCCATTATAGAGTGAATGTTTGAGTTGTATAGAAGGCATTTATTTCATTTTTAAAAATTTTAATTTTTCACATTTTTCCATGAAAAGTGCCAATACCCCCCCCTTTGGGTTCTACATGAAAATAACACTCGACACAAATCAAACAAAAATGTTTCCATGGTGTGTATTGTTGTTTTATTTCATCAAACAAACAAAATAAAACCCAGAATAAATCATTAAAGACAAGAAATGAGCATAAAAGATGCCTCAGCGCATGTGTTAATGTTAGTAAAAGAGCCCAAATTTCAAAAATATTGCGAAAAACAACAATCTTCCATTATAGAGTGAATGTTTGAGGTGTATAGAAGGCATTTATTTCATTTTTAGAAATTTAAATTTGAACATTTTTCCATGAAAAGTGCCAATACCCCCCCCTTTGGGTTCTAGGTGAAATTCTCACTCGACACAAATCAAACAAAAATGTTTCCATGGTGGGTATTGTTGTTTTATTTCATCAAACAAACAAAATAAAACCCAGAATAAATCATTAAAGACAAGAAATGAGCATAAAAGATGCCTCAGCGCATGTGTTAATGTTAGTAAATGAGCCCAAATTTCAAAAAATATTGCGAAAAACAACAATCTTCCATAATAGAGTGAATGTTTGAGGTGTATAGAAGGCATTTATTTCATTTTTAGAAATTTTAATTTTTCACATTTTTCCATGAAAAGTGCCAATACCCCCCCCTTTGGGTTCTACATGAAAATCACACTCGACACAAATCAAACAAAAATGTTTCCATGGTGTGTCTTGTTGTTCATTTTCATCAAATAAACAAAATAAAACCCAGAATAAATCATTAAAGACAGGAAATGAGCATAAAAGATGCCTCAGCGCAAGTGCTTATGTTAGTAAAAGAGCCCAAATTTCAAAAAATATTGCGAAAAACAACAATCTTCCATTATAGAGTGAATGTTTGAGGTGTATAGAAGGCATTTATTTCATTTTTAGAAATTTTAATTTTTCACATTTTTCCATGAAAAGTGCCAATACCCCCCCCTTTGGGTTCTAGGTGAAAATCTCACTCGACACAAATCAAACAAAAATGTTTCCATGGTGTGTATTGCTGTTAATTTTGATCAAATAAACAAAATAAAACCCAGAATAAATCATTAAAGACAAGAAATGAGCATAAAAGATGCCTCAGCGCATGTGTTAATGTTAGTAAAAGAGCCCAAATTTCTAAAAATATTGCGAAAAACGACAATCTTCCATTATAGAGTGAATGTTTGAGGTTTATAGAAGGCATTTATTTCATTTTTAGAAATTTTAATTTTTCACATTTTTCCTTGAAAAGTGCCAATACCCCCCCTTTGGGTTCTTGGTGAAATTCTCACTCGACACAATTCAAACAAAAATGTTTCCATGGTGTGTATTGTTGTTTTATTTCATCAAACAAACAAAATAAAACCCAGAATAAATCATTAAAGACAAGAAATGAGCATAAAAGATGCCTCAGCGCAAGTGTTAATGTTAGTAAAAGAGCCCAAATTTCAAAAAATATTGCGAGAAACGACAATCTTCCATTATAGAGTGAGTGTTTGAGGTGTATAGAAGGCATTTGTTTCATTTTTAGAAATTTTAATTTTTCACATTTTACCATGAAAAGTGCCAATACCCCCCCCTTTGGGTTCTGCACGAAAATCACACTCGACACAAATCAAACAAAAATGTTTCCATGGTGTGTCTTGTGTTTCATTTTCATCAATTAAACAAAATAAAACCCAGAATAAATCATTAAAGACAAGAAATGAGCATAAAAGATGCCTCAGCGCAAGTGTTAATGTTAGTAAAAGAGCCCAAATTTCAAAAAATATTGCGAAAAACAACAATCTTCCATTATAGAGTGAATGTTTGAGGTGTATAGAAGGCATTTATTTCATTTTTAGAAATTTTAATTTTTCACATTTTTCCATGAAAAGTGCCAATACCCCCCCCTCTGGGTTCTACATGAAAATCACACTCGACACAAATCAAACAAAAATGTTTCCATGGTGTGTCTTGTTGTTCATTTTCATCAAATAAACAAAATAAAAACCTAAAATAAATCATTAAAGAAAGGAAATGAGCATAAAAGATGCCTCAGCGCAAGTGTTAATGTTAGTAAAAGAGCCCAAATTTCAAAAAATATTGCGAAAAACAACAATCTTCCATTATAGAGTGAATGTTTGAGGTGTATAGAAGGCATTTATTTCATTTTTAGAAATTTTAATTTTTCACATTTTTCCATGAAAAGTGCCAATACCCCCCCCTTTAGGTTCCAAGGTGAAATTCTCACTCGACACAAATCAAACAAAAATGTTCCCATGGCGTGTATTGTTGTTCATTTTCATCAAATAAACAAAATAAAACCCAGAATAAATCATTAAAGACAGGAAATGAGCATAAAAGATGCCTCAGCGCATGTGTTAATGTTAGTACAAGAGCCCAAATTTCAAAAAATATTGCAAAAAACAACAATCTTCCATTATAGAGTGAATGTTTGAGGTCTATAGAAGGCATTTATTCATTTTTTGAAATTTTAATTTTTCACATTTTTCCATGAAAAGTGCCAATATCCCCCCTTTGGGTTCTAGGTGAAATTCTCACTCGACACAAATCAAACAAAAATGTTTCCATGGTGTGTATTGTTGTTTTATTTCATCAAACAAACAAAATAAAACCGAGAATAAATCATTAAAGACAAGAAATGAGCATAAAAAATGCCTCAGCGCAAGTGTTAATGTTAGTAAAAGAGCCCAAATTTCTAAAAATATTGCGAAAAACAACAATCTTCCATTATAGAGTGAATGTTTGAGGTGTATACAAGGCATTTATTTCATTTTTAGAAATTTTAATTTTTACATTTTTCCATGAAAAGTGCCAATACCCCCCCGTTTGGGTTCTACACGAAAATCTCACTCGACACAAATCAAACAAAAATGTTTCCATGGTGTGTATTGTTGTTCATTTTCATCAAATAAACAAAATAAAACCCAGAATAAATCATTAAAGACAGGAAATGAGCATAAAAGATTCCTCAGCGCAAGTGTTAATGTTAGTAAAAGAGCCCAAATTTCAAAAAATATTGCGAAAAACAACAATCTTCCATTATAGAGTGAATGTTTGAGGTGTATACAAGGCATTTATTTCATTTTTAGAAATTTTATATTTTCACATTTTTCCATGAAAAGTGCCAATACCACCCCCTTTGGGTTCTAGGTGAAATTCTCACTCGACACAAATCAAACAAAAATGTTTCCATGGTGTGTATTGTTGTTCATTTTCTTCAAATAAACAAAATAAAACCCAGAGTTAATCATTAAAGACAGGAAAAGAGCATGAAAGATGCCTCAGCGCAAGCGTTTATGTTAGTAAAAGAGCCCAAATTTCAAAAAATATTGCGAAAAAAACCAATCTTCCATTATAGAGTGAATGTTTGAGGTGAATACAAGGCATTTATTTCATTTTTAGAAATTTTAATTTTTCACATTTTTCCATGAAAAGTGCCAATACCCCCCCTTTGGGTTCTACACGAAAATCACCCTCGACACAAATCAAACAAAAATGTTTCCATGGTGCGTATTGTTGTTCATTTTCATCAAATAAACAAAATAAAACCCAGAGTTAATCATTGAAGACAAGAAATGAGCATAAAAGATGCCTCAGCGCAAGTGTTAATGTTAGTAAAAGAGCCCAAATTTCAAAAAATATTGCGAAAAACAACAATCTTCCATTATAGAGTGAATGTTTGAGGTGTATAGAAGGCATTTATTTCATTTTTAGAAATTTTAATTTTTCACATTTTTCCATGAAAAGTGCCAATACCACCCCCTTTGGGTTCTACACGAAAATCACCCTCGACACAAATCAAACAAAAATGTTTCCATGGTGCGTATTGTTGTTCATTTTCATCAAATAAACAAAATAAAACCCAGAGTTAATCATTAAAGACAGGAAATGAGCATTAAAGATGCCTCAGCGCTTAGTAAAAGAGCCCAAATTTCAAAAAATATTGCGAAAAACAACAATCTTCCATTTTAGAGTGAATGTTTGAAGTGTATAGAAGGCATTTATTTCATTTTTAGATATTTTAATTTTTAACATTTTTCCATGAAAAGTGCCAATACCCCCCCCCCTTTAGGTTCTACATGAAAATCTCACTCGACACAAATCAAACAAAAATGTTTCCATGGTGTGTATTGTTGTTCATTTGCATCAAATAAACAAAATAAAACCCAGAATATATCATTAAAGACAAGAAATGAGCATAAAAGATGTCTCAGCGCAAGTGTTAATGTTAGTAAAAGAGCCAAAATTTCAAAAAATATTGCGAAAAACAACAATCTTCCATTATAGAGTGAATGTTTGAGGTTATAGAAGGCATTTATTTCATTTTTAGAAATTTAAATTTTTCACATTTTTCCATGAAAAGTGCCAATACCCCAACCTTTGGGTTCTAGGTGAAAATCTCACTCGACACAAATCAAACAAAAATGTTTCCATGGTGTGTATTGTTGTTCATTTTCATCAAATAAACAAAATAAAACCCAGAGTTAATCATTAAAGACAGGAAATGAACATAAAAGATGACTCAGCGCAAGCGTTAATGTTAGTAAAAGAGCCCAAATTTCAAAAAATATTGCGAAAAACAACAATCTTCCATTATAGAGTGAATGTTTGAGGTGTATAGAAGGCATTTATTTCATTTTTAGAAATTTTAATTTTTCGCATTTTTCCATGAAAAGTGCCAAGAACCCTTTTGGGTTCTAGGTGAAATTCTCACTCGACACAAAACAAACAAAAATGTTTCCATGGTGTGTATTGTTGTTCATTTTCATCAAATAAACAAAATAAAACCCAGAATAAATCATTAAAGACAAGAAATGAGCATAAAAGATGCCTCAGCGCAAGTGGTGATGTTAGTAAAAGAGCCCAAATTTCAAAAAATATTGCGAAAAACAAAAATCTTCCATTATAGAGTGAATGTTTGAGGTGTATAGAAGGCATTTATTTCATTTTTAGAAATTTTAATTTTTCACATTTTTCCATGAAAAGTGCCAATACCCCCCCTTTTGGTTCTAGGTGAAATTCTCACTCGACACATATCAAACAAAAATGTTTCCATGGTGTGTATTGTTGTTCATTTTCTTCAAATAAACAAAATAAAACCCAGAGTTAATCATTAAAGACAAGAAATGAGAATAAAAGATTCTTCAGCGCAAGTGTTAATGTTAGTAAAAGAGCCCAAATTTCAAAAAATATTGCGAAAAACAACAATCTTCCATTATAGAGTGAATGTTTGAGGTGTATAGAAGGCATTTATTTCATTTTTAGAAATTTTAATTTTTCGCATTTTTCCATGAAAAGTGCCAAGAACCCTTTTGGGTTCTAGGTGAAATTCTCACTCGACACAAAACAAACAAAAATGTTTCCATGGTGTGTATTGTTGTTCATTTTCATCAAATAAACAAAATGAAACCCAGAATAAATCATTAAAGACAAGAAATGAGCATAAAAGATACCTCAGCGCAAGTGTTAATGTTAGTAAAAGTGCCCAAATTTCTAAAAATATTGCGAAAAACAACAATCTTCCATTATAGAGTAAATGTTTGAGGTGATTAGAAGGCATTTATTTCATTTTTAGAAATTTTAATTTTTCACATTTTTCCATGAAAAGTGCCAATACCCCTCCCTTTGGGTTCTAGGTGAAAATCTCACTCGACACAAATCAAACAAAAATGTTTCCATGGTGTGTACTGTTGTTCATTTTCATCAAATAAACAAAATAAAACCATGAAATAATCATTAAAGACAAGAAATGAGCATAAAAGATGCCTCAGCGCAAGTGTTAATATTAGTAAAAGAGCCCAAATTTCAAAAAATATTGCGAAAAACAACAATCTTCCATTATAGAGTGAATGTTTGAGGTGTATAGAAGGCATTTATTTCATTTTTAGAAATTTTAATTTTTACATTTTTCCATGAAAAGTGCCAATACCCCCCCCTTTGGGTTCTACATGAAAATCTCACTCGACACAAATCAAACAAAAATGTTTCCATGGTGTGTATTGTTGTTCATTTTCATCAAATAAACAAAATAAAACCCAGAATAAATCATTAAAGACAGGAAATGAGCATTAAAAATGCCTCAGCGCAAGTGTTAATGTTAGTAAAAGAGCCCAAATTTCAAAAAATATTGCGAAAAACAACAATCTTCCATTATAGAGTGAATGTTTGAGGTGTATACAAGGCATTTATTTCATTTTTAGAAATTTTAATTTTTCACATTTTTCCATGAAAAGTGCCAATACCACCCCCTTTGGGTTCTAGGTGAAATTCTCACTCGACACAATTCAAACAAAAATGTTTCCATGGTGTGTATTGTTGTTCATTTTCATCAAATAAACAAAATTAAACCCAGAGTTAATCATTAAAGACAAGAAATGAACATAAAAGATGCCTCAGCGCAAGTGTTAATGTTAGTAAAAGAGCCCAAATTTCAAAAAATATTGCGAAAAACAACAATCTTCCACTATAGAGTGAATGTTTGAGGTGTATACAAGGCATTTATTTCATTTTTAGAAATTTTAATTTTTACATTTTTCCATGAAAAGTGCCAATACCCCCCCCTTTGGGTTCTACATGAAAATCTCACTCGACACAAATCAAACAAAAATGTTTCCATGGTGTGTATTGTTGTTCATTTTCATCAAATAAACAAAATAAAACCCAGAATAAATCATTAAAGACAGGAAATGAGCATTTAAAATGCCTCAGCGCAAGTGTTAATGTTAGTAAAAGAGCCCAAATATAAAAAAATATTGCGAAAAACAACAATCTTCCATTATAGAGTGAATGTTTGAGGTGTATACAAGGCATTTATTTCATTTTTAGAAATTTTAATTTTTCACATTTTTCCATGAAAAGTGCCAATACCCCCCCCTTTGGGTTTTAGGTGAAATTCTCACTCGACACAAATCAAACAAAAATGTTTCCATGGTGTGTATTGTTGTTCATTTTCATCAAATAAACAAAATAAAACCCAGAATAAATCATTAAAGACAAGAAATGAGCATAAAAGATACCTCAGCGCAAGTGTTAATGTTAGTAAAAGTGCCCAAATTTCTAAAAATATTGCGAAAAACAACAAACTTCCATTATAGAGTGAATGTTTGAGGTGTATAGAAGGCATTTATTTCATTTTTAGAAATTTTAATTTTTCACATTTTTCCATGAAAAGTGCCAAGAACCCTTTTGGGTTCTAGGTGAAATTCTCACTCGACACAAAACAAACAAAAATGTTTCCATGGTGTGTATTGTTGTTCATTTTCATCAAATAAACAAAACAAAACCCAGAATAAATCATTAAAGACAAGAAATGAGCTTAAAAGATGCCTCAGCGCAAGTGTTAATGTTAGTAAAAGAGCCCAAATTTCAAAAAATATTGCGAAAAACAACAATCTTCCATTATAGAGTGAATGTTTGAGGTGTATAGAAGGCATTCATTTCATTTTTAGAAATTTTAATTTTTTACATTTTTCCATGAAAAGTGCCAATACCCCCCCCTTTGGGTTCTACACGAAAATCACACTCGACACATATCAAACAAAAATGTTTCCATGGTGTGTCTTGTTGTTCATTTTCATCAAATAAACAAAATAAAACCCAGAATAAATCATTAAAGACAAGAAATGAGGATAAAAGATTCCTCAGCGCAAGTGTTAATGTTAGTAAAAGAGCCCAAATTTCTAAAAATATTGCGAAAAACAACAATCTTCCATTATAGAGTGAATGTTGAGGTGTATAGAAGGCATTTATTTCATTTTTCGAAATTTTAATTTTTCACATTTTTCCATGAAAAGTGCCAATACCCCCCCTTTGGGTTCTACATGAAAATCACACTCGACACAAATCAAACATAAATTTTTCCATGGTGTGTATTGTTGTACATTTTCATCAAATAAACAAAATAAAACCCAGAATAAATCATTAAAGACAGGAAATGAGCATAAAAGATGCCTCAGCGCAAGTGTTAATGTTAGTAAAAGAGCCCAAATTTCAAAAAATATTGCGAAAAACAGCAATCTTCCATTATAGAGTGAATGTTTGAGGTGTATACAAGGCATTTATTTCATTTTTAGAAATTTTAATTTTTCACATTTTTCCATGAAAAGTGCTAATACCCCCCCTTTGGGTTCTAGGTGAAATTCTCACTCGACACAATTCAAACAAAAATGTTTCCATGGTGTGTATTGTTGTTTTATTTCATCAAACAAACAAAATAAAACCCAGAATAAATCATTAAAGACAAGAAATGAGCATAAAAGATGCCTCAGCGCAAGTGTTAATGTTAGTAAAAGAGCCCAAATTTCAAAAAATATTGCGAAAAACAACAATCTTTCATTATAGAGTGAATGTTTGAGGTCTATAGAAGGCATTTATTCATTTTTTGAAATTTTAATTTTTCACATTTTTCCATGAAAAGTGCCAATATCCCCCCTTTGGGTTCTAGGTGAAATTCTCACTCGACATAAATCAAACAAAAATGTTTCCATGGTGTGTATTGTTGTTTTATTTCATCAAACAAACAAAATAAAACCCAGAATAAATCATTAAAGACAAGAAATGAGCATTAAAGATACCTCAGCGCAAGTGTTAATGTTAGTAAAAGAGCCCAAATTTCAAAAAATATTGCGAAAAACAACAATATCCATTATAGAGTGAATGTTTGAGTTGTATAGAAGGCATTTATTTCATTTTTAAAAATTTTAATTTTTCACATTTTTCCATGAAAAGTGCCAATACCCCCCCCTTTGGGTTCTACATGAAAATAACACTCGACACAAATCAAACAAAAATGTTTCCATGGTGTGTATTGTTGTTTTATTTCATCAAACAAACAAAATAAAACCCAGAATAAATCATTAAAGACAAGAAATGAGCATAAAAGATGCCTCAGCGCATGTGTTAATGTTAGTAAAAGAGCCCAAATTTCAAAAAATATTGCGAAAAACAACAATCTTCCATTATAGAGTGAATGTTTGAGGTGTATAGAAGGCATTTATTTCATTTTTAGAAATTTAAATTTGAACATTTTTCCATGAAAAGTGCCAATACCCCCCCCTTTGGGTTCTAGGTGAAATTCTCACTCGACACAAATCAAACAAAAATGTTTCCATGGTGGGTATTGTTGTTTTATTTCATCAAACAAACAAAATAAAACCCAGAATAAATCATTAAAGACAAGAAATGAGCATAAAAGATGCCTCAGCGCATGTGTTAATGTTAGTAAATGAGCCCAAATTTCAAAAAATATTGCGAAAAACAACAATCTTCCATAATAGAGTGAATGTTTGAGGTGTATAGAAGGCATTTATTTCATTTTTAGAAATTTTAATTTTTCACATTTTTCCATGAAAAGTGCCAATACCCCCCCCTTTGGGTTCTACATGAAAATCACACTCGACACAAATCAAACAAAAATGTTTCCATGGTGTGTCTTGTTGTTCATTTTCATCAAATAAACAAAATAAAACCCAGAATAAATCATTAAAGACAGGAAATGAGCATAAAAGATGCCTCAGCGCAAGTGCTTATGTTAGTAAAAGAGCCCAAATTTCAAAAAATATTGCGAAAAACAACAATCTTCCATTATAGAGTGAATGTTTGAGGTGTATAGAAGGCATTTATTTCATTTTTAGAAATTTTAATTTTTCACATTTTTCCATGAAAAGTGCCAATACCCCCCCCTTTGGGTTCTAGGTGAAAATCTCACTCGACACAAATCAAACAAAAATGTTTCCATGGTGTGTATTGCTGTTAATTTTGATCAAATAAACAAAATAAAACCCAGAATAAATCATTAAAGACAAGAAATGAGCATAAAAGATGCCTCAGCGCATGTGTTAATGTTAGTAAAAGAGCCCAAATTTCTAAAAATATTGCGAAAAACGACAATCTTCCATTATAGAGTGAATGTTTGAGGTTTATAGAAGGCATTTATTTCATTTTTAGAAATTTTAATTTTTCACATTTTTCCTTGAAAAGTGCCAATACCCCCCCTTTGGGTTCTTGGTGAAATTCTCACTCGACACAATTCAAACAAAAATGTTTCCATGGTGTGTATTGTTGTTTTATTTCATCAAACAAACAAAATAAAACCCAGAATAAATCATTAAAGACAAGAAATGAGCATAAAAGATGCCTCAGCGCAAGTGTTAATGTTAGTAAAAGAGCCCAAATTTCAAAAAATATTGCGAGAAACGACAATCTTCCATTATAGAGTGAGTGTTTGAGGTGTATAGAAGGCATTTGTTTCATTTTTAGAAATTTTAATTTTTCACATTTTACCATGAAAAGTGCCAATACCCCCCCCTTTGGGTTCTGCACGAAAATCACACTCGACACAAATCAAACAAAAATGTTTCCATGGTGTGTCTTGTGTTTCATTTTCATCAATTAAACAAAATAAAACCCAGAATAAATCATTAAAGACAAGAAATGAGCATAAAAGATGCCTCAGCGCAAGTGTTAATGTTAGTAAAAGAGCCCAAATTTCAAAAAATATTGCGAAAAACAACAATCTTCCATTATAGAGTGAATGTTTGAGGTGTATAGAAGGCATTTATTTCATTTTTAGAAATTTTAATTTTTCACATTTTTCCATGAAAAGTGCCAATACCCCCCCCTCTGGGTTCTACATGAAAATCACACTCGACACAAATCAAACAAAAATGTTTCCATGGTGTGTCTTGTTGTTCATTTTCATCAAATAAACAAAATAAAAACCTAAAATAAATCATTAAAGAAAGGAAATGAGCATAAAAGATGCCTCAGCGCAAGTGTTAATGTTAGTAAAAGAGCCCAAATTTCAAAAAATATTGCGAAAAACAACAATCTTCCATTATAGAGTGAATGTTTGAGGTGTATAGAAGGCATTTATTTCATTTTTAGAAATTTTAATTTTTCACATTTTTCCATGAAAAGTGCCAATACCCCCCCCTTTAGGTTCCAAGGTGAAATTCTCACTCGACACAAATCAAACAAAAATGTTCCCATGGCGTGTATTGTTGTTCATTTTCATCAAATAAACAAAATAAAACCCAGAATAAATCATTAAAGACAGGAAATGAGCATAAAAGATGCCTCAGCGCATGTGTTAATGTTAGTACAAGAGCCCAAATTTCAAAAAATATTGCAAAAAACAACAATCTTCCATTATAGAGTGAATGTTTGAGGTCTATAGAAGGCATTTATTCATTTTTTGAAATTTTAATTTTTCACATTTTTCCATGAAAAGTGCCAATATCCCCCCTTTGGGTTCTAGGTGAAATTCTCACTCGACACAAATCAAACAAAAATGTTTCCATGGTGTGTATTGTTGTTTTATTTCATCAAACAAACAAAATAAAACCGAGAATAAATCATTAAAGACAAGAAATGAGCATAAAAAATGCCTCAGCGCAAGTGTTAATGTTAGTAAAAGAGCCCAAATTTCTAAAAATATTGCGAAAAACAACAATCTTCCATTATAGAGTGAATGTTTGAGGTGTATAGAAGGCATTTATTTCATTTTTAGAAATTTTAATTTTTCACATTTTTCCATGAAAAGTGCCAATACCACCCCCTTTGGGTTCTACACGAAAATCACCCTCGACACAAATCAAACAAAAATGTTTCCATGGTGCGTATTGTTGTTCATTTTCATCAAATAAACAAAATAAAACCCAGAGTTAATCATTAAAGACAGGAAATGAGCATTAAAGATGCCTCAGCGCTTAGTAAAAGAGCCCAAATTTCAAAAAATATTGCGAAAAACAACAATCTTCCATTTTAGAGTGAATGTTTGAAGTGTATAGAAGGCATTTATTTCATTTTTAGATATTTTAATTTTTAACATTTTTCCATGAAAAGTGCCAATACCCCCCCCCCTTTAGGTTCTACATGAAAATCTCACTCGACACAAATCAAACAAAAATGTTTCCATGGTGTGTATTGTTGTTCATTTGCATCAAATAAACAAAATAAAACCCAGAATATATCATTAAAGACAAGAAATGAGCATAAAAGATGTCTCAGCGCAAGTGTTAATGTTAGTAAAAGAGCCAAAATTTCAAAAAATATTGCGAAAAACAACAATCTTCCATTATAGAGTGAATGTTTGAGGTTATAGAAGGCATTTATTTCATTTTTAGAAATTTAAATTTTTCACATTTTTCCATGAAAAGTGCCAATACCCCAACCTTTGGGTTCTAGGTGAAAATCTCACTCGACACAAATCAAACAAAAATGTTTCCATGGTGTGTATTGTTGTTCATTTTCATCAAATAAACAAAATAAAACCCAGAGTTAATCATTAAAGACAGGAAATGAACATAAAAGATGACTCAGCGCAAGCGTTAATGTTAGTAAAAGAGCCCAAATTTCAAAAAATATTGCGAAAAACAACAATCTTCCATTATAGAGTGAATGTTTGAGGTGTATAGAAGGCATTTATTTCATTTTTAGAAATTTTAATTTTTCGCATTTTTCCATGAAAAGTGCCAAGAACCCTTTTGGGTTCTAGGTGAAATTCTCACTCGACACAAAACAAACAAAAATGTTTCCATGGTGTGTATTGTTGTTCATTTTCATCAAATAAACAAAATAAAACCCAGAATAAATCATTAAAGACAAGAAATGAGCATAAAAGATGCCTCAGCGCAAGTGGTGATGTTAGTAAAAGAGCCCAAATTTCAAAAAATATTGCGAAAAACAAAAATCTTCCATTATAGAGTGAATGTTTGAGGTGTATAGAAGGCATTTATTTCATTTTTAGAAATTTTAATTTTTCACATTTTTCCATGAAAAGTGCCAATACCCCCCCTTTGGGTTCTAGGTGAAATTCTCACTCGACACAATTCAAACAAAAATGTTTCCATGGTGTGTATTGTTGTTTTATTTCATCAAATAAACAAAATAAAACCCAGAGTTAATCATTAAAGACAAGAAATGAGAATAAAAGATTCTTCAGCGCAAGTGTTAATGTTAGTAAAAGAGCCCAAATTTCAAAAAATATTGCGAAAAACAACAATCTTCCATTATAGAGTGAATGTTTGAGGTGTATAGAAGGCATTTATTTCATTTTTAGAAATTTTAATTTTTCGCATTTTTCCATGAAAAGTGCCAAGAACCCTTTTGGGTTCTAGGTGAAATTCTCACTCGACACAAAACAAACAAAAATGTTTCCATGGTGTGTATTGTTGTTCATTTTCATCAAATAAACAAAATGAAACCCAGAATAAATCATTAAAGACAAGAAATGAGCATAAAAGATACCTCAGCGCAAGTGTTAATGTTAGTAAAAGTGCCCAAATTTCTAAAAATATTGCGAAAAACAACAATCTTCCATTATAGAGTAAATGTTTGAGGTGATTAGAAGGCATTTATTTCATTTTTAGAAATTTTAATTTTTCACATTTTTCCATGAAAAGTGCCAATACCCCTCCCTTTGGGTTCTAGGTGAAAATCTCACTCGACACAAATCAAACAAAAATGTTTCCATGGTGTGTACTGTTGTTCATTTTCATCAAATAAACAAAATAAAACCATGAAATAATCATTAAAGACAAGAAATGAGCATAAAAGATGCCTCAGCGCAAGTGTTAATATTAGTAAAAGAGCCCAAATTTCAAAAAATATTGCGAAAAACAACAATCTTCCATTATAGAGTGAATGTTTGAGGTGTATAGAAGGCATTTATTTCATTTTTAGAAATTTTAATTTTTACATTTTTCCATGAAAAGTGCCAATACCCCCCCCTTTGGGTTCTACATGAAAATCTCACTCGACACAAATCAAACAAAAATGTTTCCATGGTGTGTATTGTTGTTCATTTTCATCAAATAAACAAAATAAAACCCAGAATAAATCATTAAAGACAGGAAATGAGCATTAAAAATGCCTCAGCGCAAGTGTTAATGTTAGTAAAAGAGCCCAAATTTCAAAAAATATTGCGAAAAACAACAATCTTCCATTATAGAGTGAATGTTTGAGGTGTATACAAGGCATTTATTTCATTTTTAGAAATTTTAATTTTTCACATTTTTCCATGAAAAGTGCCAATACCACCCCCTTTGGGTTCTAGGTGAAATTCTCACTCGACACAATTCAAACAAAAATGTTTCCATGGTGTGTATTGTTGTTCATTTTCATCAAATAAACAAAATTAAACCCAGAGTTAATCATTAAAGACAAGAAATGAACATAAAAGATGCCTCAGCGCAAGTGTTAATGTTAGTAAAAGAGCCCAAATTTCAAAAAATATTGCGAAAAACAACAATCTTCCACTATAGAGTGAATGTTTGAGGTGTATACAAGGCATTTATTTCATTTTTAGAAATTTTAATTTTTACATTTTTCCATGAAAAGTGCCAATACCCCCCCCTTTGGGTTCTACATGAAAATCTCACTCGACACAAATCAAACAAAAATGTTTCCATGGTGTGTATTGTTGTTCATTTTCATCAAATAAACAAAATAAAACCCAGAATAAATCATTAAAGACAGGAAATGAGCATTTAAAATGCCTCAGCGCAAGTGTTAATGTTAGTAAAAGAGCCCAAATATAAAAAAATATTGCGAAAAACAACAATCTTCCATTATAGAGTGAATGTTTGAGGTGTATACAAGGCATTTATTTCATTTTTAGAAATTTTAATTTTTCACATTTTTCCATGAAAAGTGCCAATACCACCCCCTTTGGGTTCTAGGTGAAATTCTCACTCGACACAAATCAAACAAAAATGTTTCCATGGTGTGTATTGTTGTTCATTTTCTTCAAATAAACAAAATAAAACCCAGAGTTAATCATTAAAGACAGGAAATGAGCATAAAAGATGCCTCAGCGCAAGCGTTAATGTTAGTAAAAGAGCCCAAATTTCAAAAAATATGGCGAAAAACAACAATCTTCCATTATAGAGTGAATGTTTGAGGTGTATACAAGGCATTTATTTCATTTTTAGAAATTTAAATTTTTCACATTTTTCCATGAAAAGTGCCAATACCCCCCCCTTTGGGTTCTACACGAAAATCACCCTCGACACAAATCAAACAAAAATGTTTCCATGTTGCATATTGTTGTTCATTCTCATCAAATAAAAAAAATAAAACCCAGAGTTAATCATTAAAGACAGGAAATGATCATAAAAGATGCCTCAGCGCTTAGTAAAAGAGCCCAAATTTCAAAAAATATTGCGAAAAACAACAATCTTCCATCATAGAGTGAATGTTTGAGGTGTATAGAAGGCATTTATTTCATTTTTAGAAATTTTAATTTTTAACATTTTTCCATGAAAAGTGCCAATACCCCCCCCTTTAGGTTCTACATGAAAATCTCACTCGACACAAATCAAACAAAAATGTTTCCATGGTGTGTATTGTTGTTCATTTTCATCAAATAAACAAAATAAAACCCAGAATAAATCATTAAAGACAGGAAATGAGCATAAAAGATGCCTCAGCGCAAGTGTTAATGTTAGTAAAAGAGCCCAAATTTCAAAAAATATTGCGAAAAACAACAATCTTCCTTTATAGAGTGAATGTTTGAGGTGTATACAAGGCATTTATTTTATTTTTAGAAATTTTAATTTTTCACTTTTTTCCATGAAAAGTGCCAATACCCCCCCCTTTGGGTTCTACACGAAAATCACCCTCGACACAAATCAAACAAAAATGTTTCCATGGTGTGTGCTGTTGTTTATTTTCATCAAATTAACAAAATAAAACCGAGAGTTAATCATTAAAGACAAGAAATGAGCATAAAAGATGCCTCAGCGCTAGTGTTAATGTTAGTAAAAGAGCCCAAATTTCAAAAAATATTGCGAAAAACAACAATCTTCCATTATAGAGTGAATGTTTGAGGTTATAGAAGGCATTTATTTCATTTTTAGAAATTTAAATTTTTCACATTTTTCCATGAAAAGTGCCAATACCCCAACCTTTGGGTTCTAGGTGAAATTCACACTCGACACAAATCAAACAAAAATGTTTCCATGGTGTGTATTGTTGTTCATTTTCATCAAATAAAAAAAATAAAACCCAGAGTTAATCATTAAAGACAGGAAATGAGCATAAAAGATGACTCAGCGCAAGCGTTAATGTTAGTAAAAGAGCCCAAATTTCAAAAAATATTGCGAAAAACAACAATCTTCCATTATAGAGAGAATGTTTGAGGTGTATAGAAGGCATTTATTTCATTTTTAGAAATTTTAATTTTTCACATTTTTCCATGAAAAGTGCCAAGAACCCTTTTGGGTTCTAGGTGAAATTCTCACTCGACACAAAACAAACAAAAATGTTTCCATGGTGTGTATTGTTGTTCATTTTCATCAAATAAACAAAATAAAACCCAGAATAAATCATTAAAGACAAGAAATGAGCACAAAAGATGCCTCAGCGCAAGTGGTAATGTTAGTAAAAGAGCCCAAAGTTCAAAAAATTTTGCGAAAAACAACAATCTTCCATTATAGAGTGAATGTTTGAGGTGTATAGAAGGCATTTATTTCATTTTTAGAAATTTTAATTTTTCACATTTTTCCATGAAAAGTGCCAATACCCCCCCTTTTGGTTCTAGGTGAAATTCTCAATCGACACATATCAAACAAAAATGTTTCCATGGTGTACATTGTTGTTCATTTTCTTCAAATAAACAAAATAAAACCCAGAGTTAATCATTAAAGACAGGAAATGAGAATAAAAGATGCCTCAGCGCAAGTGTTAATGTTAGTAAAAGAGCCCAAATTTCCAAAAATATTGCGAAAAACATCAATCTTCCATTATAGAGTGAATGTTTGAGGTGTATAGAAGGCATTTATTTCATTTTTAGAAATTTTAATTTTTCACATTTTTCCATGAAAAGTGCCAATACCCCCCCCTTTGGGTTTTAGGTGAAATTCTCACTCGACACAAATCAAACAAAAATGTTTCCATGGTGTGTATTTTTGTTCATTTTCATCAAATAAACAAAATAAAACCCAGAATAAATCATTAAAGACAAGAAATGAGCATAAAAGATACCTCAGCGCAAGTGTTAATGTTAGTTAAAGTGCCCAAATTTCTAAAAATATTGCGAAAAACAACAATCTTCCATTATAGAGTGAATGTTTGAGGTGATTAGAAGGCATTTATTTCATTTTTAGAAATTTTAATTTTTCACATTTTTCCATGAAAAGTGCCCTTTGGGTTCTAGGTGAAATTCTCAGTCGACACATATCAAACAAAAATGTTTCCATGGTGTGTATAGTTGTTCATTTTCATCAAATAAACAAAATAAAACCCAGAATAAATCATTAAAGACAAGAAATGAGCATAAAAGATGCCTCAGCGCAAGTGTTAATGTTAGTAAAAGAGCAAAAATTTTAAAAAAATACTGCGAAAAACAGCAATCTTCCATTATAGAGTGAATGTTTGAGGTGTATAGAAGGCATTTATTTCATTTTTAGAAATTTTAATTTTTCACATTTTTCCATGAAAAGTGCCAATACCCCCCCCTTTGGGTTCTAGGTGAAATTCTCATTTCACATTTTTCGTTGTGTATAGAAGGCATTTATTTCATTTTTAGAAATTTTAATTTTTCACCTTTTTCCATGAAAAGTGCCAATACCCCCCCTTTTGGTTCTAGGTGAAATTCTCACTCGACACATATCAAACAAAAATGTTTCCATGGTGTGTATTGTTGTTCATTTTCTTCAAATAAACAAAATAAAACCCAGAGTTAATCATTAAAGACAGGAAATGAGAATAAAAGATGCCTCAGCGCAAGTGTTAATGTTAGTAAAAGAGCCCAAATTTCAAAAAATATTGCGAAAAACATCAATCTTTTATTATAGAGTGAATGTTTGAGGTGTATAGAAGGCATTTATTTCATTTTTAGAAATTTTAATTTTTCACATTTTTCCATGAAAAGTGCCAATACCCCCCCCTTTGGGTTTTAGGTGAAATTCTCACTCGACACGAATCAAACAAAAATGTTTCCATGGTGTGTATTTTTGTTCATTTTCATCAAATAAACAAAATAAAACCCAGAATAAATCATTAAAGACAAGAAATGAGCATAAAAGATACCTCAGCGCAAGTGTTAATGTTAGTTAAAGTGCCCAAATTTCTAAAAATATTGCGAAAAACAACAATCTTCCATTATAGAGTGAATGTTTGAGGTGATTAGAAGGCATTTATTTCATTTTTAGAAATTTTAATTTTTCACATTTTTCCATGAAAAGTGCCCTTTGGGTTCTAGGTGAAATTCTCAGTCGACACATATCAAACAAAAATGTTTCCATGGTGTGTATAGTTGTTCATTTTCATCAAATAAACAAAATAAAACCCAGAATAAATCATTAAAGACAAGAAATGAGCATAAAAGATGCCTCAGCGCAAGTGTTAATGTTAGTAAAAGAGCAAAAATTTTAAAAAAATACTGCGAAAAACAGCAATCTTCCATTATAGAGTGAATGTTTGAGGTGTATAGAGGGCATTTATTTCATTTTTAGAAATTTTAATTTTTCACATTTTTCCATGAAAAGTGCCATCACCCCCCTTTTTGGGTTCTAGGTGAAATTCTCACTCGACACAAATCAAACAAAAATGTTTCCATGGTGTGTACTGTTGTTCATTTTCATCAAATAAACAAAATAAAACCCAGAAATAATCATTAAAGACAGGAAATGAGCATAAAAGATGCCTCAGCGCAAGTGTTATTATTAGTAAAAGAGCCCAAAATTCTCCAAATATTGCGAAAAACAGCAATCTTCCATTATAGAGTGAATATTTGAGGTGTATAGAAGGCATTTATTTCATTTTTAGAAATTTTAATTTTTCACATTGTTCCATGAAAAGTGCCAATACCCCTTTGGGTTCTACACGAAAATCACACTCGACACAAATCAAACAAAAATGTTTCCATGGTGTTTCTTGTTGTTCATTTTCATCAAATAAACAAAATAAAACCCAGAATATATCATTAAAGACAAGAAATGAGCATAAAAGATGCCTCAGCGCAAGTGTTAATGTTAGTAAAAGAGCCCAAATTTCTAAAAATATTGCAAAAAACAACAATCTTCCATTATAGAGTGAATGTTTGAGGTGTATAGAAGGCATTTATTTCATTTTTAGAAATTTTAATTTTTCACATTTTTCCATGAAAAGTGCCAAGAACCCTTTTGGGTTCTAGGTGAAATTCTCACTCGACACAAAACAAACAAAAATGTTTCCATGGTGTGTATTTTTGTTAATTTTCATCAAATAAACAAAATAAAACCCAGAGTTAATCATTAAATACAGGAAATGAGCATAAAAGATGCCTCAGCGCAAGCGTTAATGTTAGTAAAAAGCCCAAATTTCAAAAAATATTGCGAAAAACAACAATCTTCCATTATAGAGTGAATGTTTGAGGTGTATACAAGGCATTTATTTCATTTTTAGAAATTTTAATTTTTCACATTTTTCCATGAGAAGTGCCAATACCCCCCCCTTTGGGTTCTACACGAAAATCACCCTCGACACAAATCAAACAAAAATGTTTCAATGGTGCGTATTGTTGTTCATTTTCATCAAATAAACAAAATAAAACCCAGAGTTAATCATTAAAGACAAGAAATGAGCATAAAAGATGCCTCAGCGCAAGTGTTAATGTTAGTAAAGAGCCCAAATTTCAAAAAATATTGCGAAAAACAACAATCTTCCATTATAGAGTGAATGTTTGAGGTGTATACAAGGCATTTATTTCATTTTTAGAAATTTTAATTTCTCACATTTTTCCATGAAAAGTGCCAATACCCCCCCTTTGGGTTCTACATGAAAATCTCCCTCGACACAAATCAAACAAAAATTTTTCCATGGTGCGTATTGTTGTTCATTTTCATCAAATAAACAAAATAAAACCCAGAATAAATCATTAAAGACAAGAAGTGAGCATAAAAGATACTTCAGCGCAAGTGTTAATGTTAGTAAAAGAGCCCAAATTTCAAAAAATATTGCGAAAAACAACAATCTTCCATTATTGAGTGAATGTTTGAGGTGTATACAAGGAATTTATTTCATTTTTAGAAATTTTAATTTTTACATTTTTCCATGAAAAGTGCCAATACCCCCCCCCTTTGGGTTCTACATGAAAATCTCACTCGACACAAATCAAACAAAAATGTTTCCATGGTGTGTATTGTTGTTCATTTTCATCAAATAAACAAAATAAAACCCAGAATAAATCATTAAAGACAGGAAATGAGCATTAAAAATGCCTCAGCGCAAGTGTTAATGTTAGTAAAAGAGCCCAAATTTCAAAAAATATTGCGAAAAACAACAATCTTCCATTATAGAGTGAATGTTTGAGGTGTATACAAGGCATTTATTTCATTTTTAGAAATTTTAATTTTTCACATTTTTCCATGAAAAGTGCCAATACCACCCCCTTTGGGTTCTAGGTGAAATTGTCACTCGACACAATTCAAACAAAAATGTTTCCATGGTGTGTATTGTTGTTCATTTTCATCAAATAAACAAAATAAAACCCAGAAATAATCATTAAATACAGGAAATGAGCATAAAAGATGACTCAGCGCAAGCGTTAATGTTAGTAAAAGAGCCCAAATTTCAAAAAATATTGCGAAAAACAACAATCTTCCATTATAGAGAGAATGTTTGAGGTGTATAGAAGGCATTTATTTCATTTTTAGAAATTTTAATTTTTCACATTTTTCCATGAAAAGTGCCAAGAACCCTTTTGGGTTCTTGGTGAAATTCTCACTCGACACAAAACAAACAAAAATGTTTCCATGGTGTGTATTGTTGTTAATTTTCATCAAATAAACAAAATAAAACCCAGAATAAATCATTAAAGACAAGAAATGAGCATAAAAGATGCCTCAGCGCAAGTGGTAATGTTAGTAAAAGAGCCCAAATTTCAAAAAATATTGCGAAAAACAACAATCTTCCATTATAGAGTGAATGTTTGAGGTGTATAGAAGGCATTTATTTCATTTTTAGAAATTTTAATTTTTCACATTTTTCCATGAAAAGTGCCAATACCCCCCCTTTTGGTTCTAGGTGAAATTCTCACTCGACACATATCAAACAAAAATGTTTCCATGGTGTGTATTGTTGTTCATTTTCTTCAAATAAACAAAATAAAACCCAGAGTTAATCATTAAAGACAGGAAATGAGAATAAAAGATGCCTCAGCGCAAGTGTTAATGTTAGTAAAAGAGCCCAAATTTCAAAAAATATTGCGAAAAACAACAATCTTCCATTAAAGAGTGATTGTTTGAGGTGTATAGAAGGCATTTATTTCATTTTTAGAAATTTTAATTTTTAACATTTTTCCATGAAAAGTGCCAATACCCCCCCCTTTGGGTTTTAGGTGAAATTCTCACTCGACACAAATCAAACAAAAATGTTTCCATGGTGTGTATTGTTGTTCATTTTCATCAAATAAACAAAATAAAACCCAGAATAAATCATTAAAGACAAGAAATGAGCATAAAAGATGCCTCAGCGCAAGTGGTGATGTTAGTAAAAGAGCCCAAATTTCAAAAAATATTGCGAAAAACAAAAATCTTCCATTATAGAGTGAATGTTTGAGGTGTATAGAAGGCATTTATTTCATTTTTAGAAATTTTAATTTTTCACATTTTTCCATGAAAAGTGCCAATACCCCCCCTTTTGGTTCTAGGTGAAATTCTCACTCGACACATATCAAACAAAAATGTTTCCATGGTGTGTATTGTTGTTCATTTTCTTCAAATAAACAAAATAAAACCCAGAGTTAATCATTAAAGACAAGAAATGAGAATAAAAGATTCTTCAGCGCAAGTGTTAATGTTAGTAAAAGAGCCCAAATTTCAAAAAATATTGCGAAAAACAACAATCTTTCATTATAGAGTGAATGTTTGAGGTCTATAGAAGGCATTTATTCATTTTTTGAAATTTTAATTTTTCACATTTTTCCATGAAAAGTGCCAATATCCCCCCTTTGGGTTCTAGGTGAAATTCTCACTCGACACAAAACAAACAAAAATGTTTCCATGGTGTGTATTGTTGTTCATTTTCATCAAATAAACAAAACAAAACCCAGAATAAATCATTAAAGACAAGAAATGAGCTTAAAAGATGCCTCAGCGCAAGTGTTAATGTTAGTAAAAGAGCCCAAATTTCAAAAAATATTGCGAAAAACAACAATCTTCCATTATAGAGTGAATGTTTGAGGTGTATAGAAGGCATTCATTTCATTTTTAGAAATTTTAATTTTTTACATTTTTCCATGAAAAGTGCCAATACCCCCCCCTTTGGGTTCTACACGAAAATCACACTCGACACATATCAAACAAAAATGTTTCCATGGTGTGTCTTGTTGTTCATTTTCATCAAATAAACAAAATAAAACCCAGAATAAATCATTAAAGACAAGAAATGAGGATAAAAGATTCCTCAGCGCAAGTGTTAATGTTAGTAAAAGAGCCCAAATTTCTAAAAATATTGCGAAAAACAACAATCTTCCATTATAGAGTGAATGTTGAGGTGTATAGAAGGCATTTATTTCATTTTTCGAAATTTTAATTTTTCACATTTTTCCATGAAAAGTGCCAATACCCCCCCTTTGGGTTCTACATGAAAATCACACTCGACACAAATCAAACATAAATTTTTCCATGGTGTGTATTGTTGTACATTTTCATCAAATAAACAAAATAAAACCCAGAATAAATCATTAAAGACAGGAAATGAGCATAAAAGATGCCTCAGCGCAAGTGTTAATGTTAGTAAAAGAGCCCAAATTTCAAAAAATATTGCGAAAAACAGCAATCTTCCATTATAGAGTGAATGTTTGAGGTGTATACAAGGCATTTATTTCATTTTTAGAAATTTTAATTTTTCACATTTTTCCATGAAAAGTGCTAATACCCCCCCTTTGGGTTCTAGGTGAAATTCTCACTCGACACAATTCAAACAAAAATGTTTCCATGGTGTGTATTGTTGTTTTATTTCATCAAACAAACAAAATAAAACCCAGAATAAATCATTAAAGACAAGAAATGAGCATAAAAGATGCCTCAGCGCAAGTGTTAATGTTAGTAAAAGAGCCCAAATTTCAAAAAATATTGCGAAAAACAACAATCTTTCATTATAGAGTGAATGTTTGAGGTCTATAGAAGGCATTTATTCATTTTTTGAAATTTTAATTTTTCACATTTTTCCATGAAAAGTGCCAATATCCCCCCTTTGGGTTCTAGGTGAAATTCTCACTCGACATAAATCAAACAAAAATGTTTCCATGGTGTGTATTGTTGTTTTATTTCATCAAACAAACAAAATAAAACCCAGAATAAATCATTAAAGACAAGAAATGAGCATTAAAGATACCTCAGCGCAAGTGTTAATGTTAGTAAAAGAGCCCAAATTTCAAAAAATATTGCGAAAAACAACAATATCCATTATAGAGTGAATGTTTGAGTTGTATAGAAGGCATTTATTTCATTTTTAAAAATTTTAATTTTTCACATTTTTCCATGAAAAGTGCCAATACCCCCCCCTTTGGGTTCTACATGAAAATAACACTCGACACAAATCAAACAAAAATGTTTCCATGGTGTGTATTGTTGTTTTATTTCATCAAACAAACAAAATAAAACCCAGAATAAATCATTAAAGACAAGAAATGAGCATAAAAGATGCCTCAGCGCATGTGTTAATGTTAGTAAAAGAGCCCAAATTTCAAAAAATATTGCGAAAAACAACAATCTTCCATTATAGAGTGAATGTTTGAGGTGTATAGAAGGCATTTATTTCATTTTTAGAAATTTAAATTTGAACATTTTTCCATGAAAAGTGCCAATACCCCCCCCTTTGGGTTCTAGGTGAAATTCTCACTCGACACAAATCAAACAAAAATGTTTCCATGGTGGGTATTGTTGTTTTATTTCATCAAACAAACAAAATAAAACCCAGAATAAATCATTAAAGACAAGAAATGAGCATAAAAGATGCCTCAGCGCATGTGTTAATGTTAGTAAATGAGCCCAAATTTCAAAAAATATTGCGAAAAACAACAATCTTCCATAATAGAGTGAATGTTTGAGGTGTATAGAAGGCATTTATTTCATTTTTAGAAATTTTAATTTTTCACATTTTTCCATGAAAAGTGCCAATACCCCCCCCTTTGGGTTCTACATGAAAATCACACTCGACACAAATCAAACAAAAATGTTTCCATGGTGTGTCTTGTTGTTCATTTTCATCAAATAAACAAAATAAAACCCAGAATAAATCATTAAAGACAGGAAATGAGCATAAAAGATGCCTCAGCGCAAGTGCTTATGTTAGTAAAAGAGCCCAAATTTCAAAAAATATTGCGAAAAACAACAATCTTCCATTATAGAGTGAATGTTTGAGGTGTATAGAAGGCATTTATTTCATTTTTAGAAATTTTAATTTTTCACATTTTTCCATGAAAAGTGCCAATACCCCCCCCTTTGGGTTCTAGGTGAAAATCTCACTCGACACAAATCAAACAAAAATGTTTCCATGGTGTGTATTGCTGTTAATTTTGATCAAATAAACAAAATAAAACCCAGAATAAATCATTAAAGACAAGAAATGAGCATAAAAGATGCCTCAGCGCATGTGTTAATGTTAGTAAAAGAGCCCAAATTTCTAAAAATATTGCGAAAAACGACAATCTTCCATTATAGAGTGAATGTTTGAGGTTTATAGAAGGCATTTATTTCATTTTTAGAAATTTTAATTTTTCACATTTTTCCTTGAAAAGTGCCAATACCCCCCCTTTGGGTTCTTGGTGAAATTCTCACTCGACACAATTCAAACAAAAATGTTTCCATGGTGTGTATTGTTGTTTTATTTCATCAAACAAACAAAATAAAACCCAGAATAAATCATTAAAGACAAGAAATGAGCATAAAAGATGCCTCAGCGCAAGTGTTAATGTTAGTAAAAGAGCCCAAATTTCAAAAAATATTGCGAGAAACGACAATCTTCCATTATAGAGTGAGTGTTTGAGGTGTATAGAAGGCATTTGTTTCATTTTTAGAAATTTTAATTTTTCACATTTTACCATGAAAAGTGCCAATACCCCCCCCTTTGGGTTCTGCACGAAAATCACACTCGACACAAATCAAACAAAAATGTTTCCATGGTGTGTCTTGTGTTTCATTTTCATCAATTAAACAAAATAAAACCCAGAATAAATCATTAAAGACAAGAAATGAGCATAAAAGATGCCTCAGCGCAAGTGTTAATGTTAGTAAAAGAGCCCAAATTTCAAAAAATATTGCGAAAAACAACAATCTTCCATTATAGAGTGAATGTTTGAGGTGTATAGAAGGCATTTATTTCATTTTTAGAAATTTTAATTTTTCACATTTTTCCATGAAAAGTGCCAATACCCCCCCCTCTGGGTTCTACATGAAAATCACACTCGACACAAATCAAACAAAAATGTTTCCATGGTGTGTCTTGTTGTTCATTTTCATCAAATAAACAAAATAAAAACCTAAAATAAATCATTAAAGAAAGGAAATGAGCATAAAAGATGCCTCAGCGCAAGTGTTAATGTTAGTAAAAGAGCCCAAATTTCAAAAAATATTGCGAAAAACAACAATCTTCCATTATAGAGTGAATGTTTGAGGTGTATAGAAGGCATTTATTTCATTTTTAGAAATTTTAATTTTTCACATTTTTCCATGAAAAGTGCCAATACCCCCCCCTTTAGGTTCCAAGGTGAAATTCTCACTCGACACAAATCAAACAAAAATGTTCCCATGGCGTGTATTGTTGTTCATTTTCATCAAATAAACAAAATAAAACCCAGAATAAATCATTAAAGACAGGAAATGAGCATAAAAGATGCCTCAGCGCATGTGTTAATGTTAGTACAAGAGCCCAAATTTCAAAAAATATTGCAAAAAAACAACAATCTTCCATTATAGAGTGAATGTTTGAGGTCTATAGAAGGCATTTATTCATTTTTTGAAATTTTAATTTTTCACATTTTTCCATGAAAAGTGCCAATATCCCCCCTTTGGGTTCTAGGTGAAATTCTCACTCGACACAAATCAAACAAAAATGTTTCCATGGTGTGTATTGTTGTTTTATTTCATCAAACAAACAAAATAAAACCGAGAATAAATCATTAAAGACAAGAAATGAGCATAAAAAATGCCTCAGCGCAAGTGTTAATGTTAGTAAAAGAGCCCAAATTTCTAAAAATATTGCGAAAAACAACAATCTTCCATTATAGAGTGAATGTTTGAGGTGTATAGAAGGCATTTGTTTCATTTTTAGAAATTTTAATTTTTCACATTTTTCCATGAAAAGTGCCCATACCCCCCCCTTTGGGTTCTGCACGAAAATCACACTGGACACAAATCAAACAAAAATGTTTCCATGGTGTGTCTTGTTGTTCATTTTCATCAAATAAACAAAATAAAACCCAGAATAAATCATTAAAGACAAGAAATGAGCATTAAAGATGTCTTAGCGCAAGTGTTAATGTTAGTAAAAGAGCCCAAATTTCAAAAAATATTGCGAAAAACAACAATCTTCCATTATAGAGTGAATGTTTGAGGTGTATAGAAGGCATTTATTTCATTTTTAAAAATTTTAATTTTTCACATTTTTCCATGAAAAGTGGCAATATCCCCCCCTTTGGGTTCTAGGTGAAATATTCACTCGACACAAATCAAACAAAAATGTTTCCATGGTGTGTATTGTTGTTTTATTTCATCAAACAAACAAAATAAAACCCAGAATAAATCATTAAAGACAAGAAATGAGCATAAAAGATGCCTCAGCGCAAGTGTTAATGTTAGTAAAAGAGCCCAAATTTCAAAAAATATTGCGAAAAACAACAATCTTCCATTATAGAGTGAATGTTTGAGGTGTATAGAAGGCATTTATTTCATTTTTAGAAATTTTAATTTTTCACATTTTTCCATGAAAAGTGCCAATACCCCCCCCTTTGGGTTCTAGGTGAAATTCTCACTCGACACAAATCAAACAAAAATGTTTCCATGGTGGGTATTGTTGTTTTATTTCATCAAACAAACAAAATAAAACCCAGAATAAATCATTAAAGACAAGAAATGAGCATAAAAGATGCCTCAGCGCATGTGTTAATGTTAGTAAAAGAGCCCAAATTTCAAAAAATATTGCGAAAAACAACAATCTTCCATAATAGAGTGAATGTTTGAGGTGTATAGAAGGCATTTATTTCATTTTTAGAAATTTTAATTTTTCACATTTTTCCATGAAAAGTGCCAATACCCCCCCCTTTGGGTTCTACATGAAAATCACACTCGACACAAATCAAACAAATATGTTTCCATGGTGTGTCTTGTTGTTCATTTTAATCAAATAAACAAAATAAAACCCAGAATAAATCATTAAAGACAGGAAATGAGCATAAAAGATGCCTCAGCGCAAGTGCTTATGTTAGTAAAAGAGCCCAAATTTCAAAAAATATTGCGAAAAACAACAATCTTCCATTATAGAGTGAATGTTTGAGGTGTATAGAAGGCATTTATTTCATTTTTAGAAATTTTAATTTTTCACATTTTTCCATGAAAAGTGCCAATACCCCCCCTTTGGGTTCTAGGTGAAATTCTCACTCGACACAATTCAAACAAAAATGTTTCCATGGTGTGTATTGTTGTTTTATTTCATCAAACAAACAAAATAAAACCCAGAATAAATCATTAAAGACAAGAAATGAGCATAAAAGATGCCTCAGCGCAAGTGTTAATGTTAGTAAAAGAGCCCAAATTTCAAAAAATATTGCGAGAAACGACAATCTTCCATTATAGAGTGAGTGTTTGAGGTGTATAGAAGGCATTTGTTTCATTTTTAGAAATTTTAATTTTTCACATTTTACCATGAAAAGTGCCAATACCCCCCCCTTTGGGTTCTGCACGAAAATCACACTCGACACAAATCAAACAAAAATGTTTCCATGGTGTGTCTTGTGTTTCATTTTCATCAATTAAACAAAATAAAACCCAGAATAAATCATTAAAGACAAGAAATGAGCATAAAAGATGCCTCAGCGCAAGTGTTAATGTTAGTAAAAGAGCCCAAATTTCAAAAAATATTGCGAAAAACAACAATCTTCCATTATAGAGTGAATGTTTGAGGTGTATAGAAGGCATTTATTTCATTTTTAGAAATTTTAATTTTTCACATTTTTCCATGAAAAGTGCCAATACCCCCCCCTCTGGGTTCTACATGAAAATCACACTCGACACAAATCAAACAAAAATGTTTCCATGGTGTGTCTTGTTGTTCATTTTCATCAAATAAACAAAATAAAAACCCAAAATAAATCATTAAAGAAAGGAAATGAGCATAAAAGATGCCTCAGCGCAAGTGTTAATGTTAGTAAAAGAGCCCAAATTTCAAAAAATATTGCGAAAAACAACAATCTTCCATTATAGAGTGAATGTTTGAGGTGTATAGAAGGCATTTATTTCATTTTTAGAAATTTTAATTTTTCACATTTTTCCATGAAAAGTGCCAATACCCCCCCCTTTAGGTTCCAAGGTGAAATTCTCACTCGACACAAATCAAACAAAAATGTTTCCATGGCGTGTATTGTTGTTCATTTTCATCAAATAAACAAAATAAAACCCAGAATAAATCATTAAAGACAGGAAATGAGCATAAAAGATGCCTCAGCGCAAGTGTTAATGTTAGTAAAAGAGCCCAAATTTCTAAAAATATTGCGAAAAACGACAATCTTCCATTATAGAGTGAATGTTTGAGGTTTATAGAAGGCATTTATTTCATTTTTAGAAATTTTAATTTTTCACATTTTTCCATGAAAAGTGCTAATACCCCCCCCTTTGGGTTCTAGGTGAAATTCTCACTCGACACAATTCAAAAAAAAATGTTTCCATGGTGTGTATTGTTGTTTTATTTCATCAAACAAACAAAATAAAACCCAGTATAAATCATTAAAGACAAGAAATGAGCATAAAAGATGCCTCAGCGCAAGTGTTAATGTTAGTAAAAGAGCCCAAATTTCAAAAAATATTGCGAGAAACGACAATCTTCCATTATAGAGTGAGTGTTTGAGGTGTATAGAAGGCATTTGTTTCATTTTTAGAAATTTTAATTTTTCACATTTTACCATGAAAAGTGCCAATAGCCCCCCCTTTGGGTTCTGCACGAAAATCACACTCGACACAAATCAAACAAAAATGTTTCCATGGTGTGTCTTGTTGTTCATTTTCATCAATTTAACAAAATAAAACCCAGAATAAATCATTAAAGACAAGAAATGAGCATTAAAGATGCCTCAGCGCAAGTGTTAATGTTAGTAAAAGAGCCCAAATTTCAAAAAATATTGCGAAAAACAACAATCTTCCATTATAGAGTGAATGTTTGAGGTGTATAGAAGGCATTTATTTCATTTTTAGAAATTTTAATTTTTCACTTTTTTCCATGAAAAGTGCCAATACCCCCCCCTCTGGGTTCTACATGAAAATCACACTCGACACAAATCAAACAAAAATGTTTCCATGGTGTGTCTTGTTGTTCATTTTCATCAAATAAACAAAATAAAAACCCAGAATAAATCATTAAAGAAAGGAAATGAGCATAAAAGATGCCTCAGCGCAAGTGTTAATGTTAGTAAAAGAGCCCAAATTTCAAAAAATATTGCGAAAAACAACAATCTTCCATTATAGAGTGAATGTTTGAGGTGTATAGAAGGCATTTATTTCATTTTTAGAAATTTTAATTTTGCACATTTTTCCATGAAAAGTGCCAATACCCCCCCCTTTAGGTTCCAAGGTGAAATTCTCACTCGACACAAATCAAACAAAAATGTTTCCATGGTGTGTATTGTTGTTTTATTTCATCAAACAAACAAAATAAAACCCAGAATAAATCATTAAAGACAAGAAATGAGCATAAAAGATGCCTCAGCGCATGTGTTAATGTTAGTAAAAGAGCCCAAATTTCAAAAAATATTGCGAAAAACAACAATCTTCCATTATAGAGTGAATGTTTGAGGTGTATAGAAGGCATTTATTTCATTTTTAGAAATTTTAATTTTTCACATTTTTCCATGAAAAGTGCCAATACCCCCCCCCCCTTTGGGTTCTACATGAAAATCACACTCGACACAAATCAAACAAAAATGTTTCCATGGTGTGTCTTGTTGTTCATTTTCATCAAATAAACAAAATAAAAAACAGAATAAATCATTAAAGACAAGAAATGAGCATTAAAGATGCCTCAGCGAAAGTGTTAATGTTAGTAAAAGAGCCCAAATTTCAAAAAATATTGCGAAAAACAACAATCTTCCATTATAGAGTGAATGTTTGAGGTCTATAGAAGGCATTTATTAATTTTTTGAAATTTTAATTTTTCCCATTTTTCCATGAAAAGTGCCAATACCCCCCCTTTGGGTTCTAGGTGAAAATCTCACTCGTCACAAATCAAACAAAAATGTTTCCATGGTGTGTATTGTTGTTTTATTTCATCAAACAAACAAAAAAAAACCCAGAATAAATCATTAAAGACAAGAAATGAGCATAAAAGATGCCTCAGCGCATGTGTTAATGTTAGTAAAAGAGCCCAAATTTCAAAAAATATTGCGAAAAACAACAATCTTCCATAATAGAGTGAATGTTTGAGGTGTATAGAAGGCATTTATTTCATTTTTAGAAATTTTAATTTTTCACATTTTTCCATGAAAAGTGCCAATACCCCCCCCTTTGGGTTCTACATGAAAATCACACTCGACACAAATCAAACAAAAATGTTTCCATGGTGTGTCTTGTTGTTCATTTTCATCAAATAAACAAAATAAAACCCAGAATAAATCATTAAAGACAGGAAATGAGCATAAAAGATGCCTCAGCGCAAGTGCTTATGTTAGTAAAAGAGCCCAAATTTCAAAAAATATTGCGAAAAACAACAATCTTCCATTATAGAGAGAATGTTTGAGGTGTATAGAAGGCATTTATTTCATTTTTAGAAATTTTAATTTTTCACATTTTTCCATGAAAAGTGCCAATACCCCCCCCCTTTGGGTTCTAGGTGAAAATCTCACTCGACACAAATCAAACAAAAATGTTTCCATGGTGTGTATTGCTGTTCATTTTGATCAAATAAACAAAATAAAACCCAGAATAAATCATTAAAGACAAGAAATGAGCATAAAAGATGCCTCAGCGCATGTGTTAATGTTAGTAAAAGAGCCCAAATTTCTAAAAATATTGCGAAAAACGACAATCTTCCATTATAGAGTGAATGTTTGAGGTTTATAGAAGGCATTTATTTCATTTTTAGAAATTTTAATTTTTCACATTTTTCCATGAAAAGTGCCAATACCCCCCCTTTGGGTTCTAGGTGAAATTCTCACTCGACACAATTCAAACAAAAATGTTTCCATGGTGTGTATTGTTGTTTTATTTCATCAAACAAACAAAATAAAACCCAGAATAAATCATTAAAGACAAGAAATGAGCATAAAAGATGCCTCAGCGCAAGTGTTAATGTTAGTAAAAGAGCCCAAATTTCAAAAAATATTGCGAGAAACGACAATCTTCCATTATAGAGTGAGTGTTTGAGGTGTATAAAAGGCATTTGTTTCATTTTTAGAAATTTTAATTTTTCACATTTTACCATGAAAAGTGCCAATACCCCCCCTTTGGGTTCTGCACGAAAATCATACTCGACACAAATCAAACAAAAATGTTTCCATGGTGTGTCTTGTGTTTCATTTTCATCAATTAAACAAAATAAAACCCAGAATAAATCATTAAAGACAAGAAATGAGCATAAAAGATGCCTCAGCGCAAGTGTTAATGTTAGTAAAAGAGCCCAAATTTCAAAAAATATTGCGAGAAACGACAATCTTCCATTATAGAGTGAGTGTTTGAGGTGTATAGAAGGCATTTGTTTCATTTTTAGAAATTTTAATTTTTCACATTTTACCATGAAAAGTGCCAATACCCCCCCTTTGGGTTCTGCACGAAAATCACACTCGACACAAATCAAACAAAAATGTTTCCATGGTGTGTCTTGTTGTTCATTTTCATCAATTAAACAAAATAAAACCCAGAATAAATCATTAAAGACAAGAAATGAGCATTAAAGATGCCTCAGCGCAAGTGTTAATGTTAGTAAAAGAGCCCAAATTTCAAAAAATATTGCGAAAAACAACAATCTTCCATTATAGAGTGAATGTTTGAGGTGTATAGAAGGCATTTATTTCATTTTTAGAAATTTTAATTTTTCACTTTTTTCCATGAAAAGTGCCAATACCCCCCCCTCTGGGTTCTACATGAAAATCACACTCGACACAAATCAAACAAAAATGTTTCCATGGTGTGTCTTGTTGTTCATTTTCATCAAATAAACAAAAAAAAAACCCAGAATAAATCATTAAAGAAAGGAAATGAGCATAAAAGATGCCTCAGCGCAAGTGTTAATGTTAGTAAAAGAGCCCAAATTTCAAAAAATATTGCGAAAAACAACAATCTTCCATTATAGAGTGAATGTTTGAGGTGTATAGAAGGCATTTATTTCATTTTTAGAAATTTTAATTTTGCACATTTTTCCATGAAAAGTGCCAATACCCCCCCCTTTAGGTTCCAAGGTGAAATTCTCACTCGACACAAATCAAACAAAAATGTTTCCATGGTGTGTATTGTTGTTTTATTTCATCAAACAAACAAAATAAAACCCAGAATAAATCATTAAAGACAAGAAATGAGCATAAAAGATGCCTCAGCGCATGTGTTAATGTTAGTAAAAGAGCCCAAATTTCAAAAAATATTGCGAAAAACAACAATCTTCCATTATAGAGTGAATGTTTGAGGTCTATAGAAGGCATTTATTAATTTTTTGAAATTTTAATTTTTCCCATTTTTCCATGAAAAGTGCCAATACCCCCCCTTTGGGTTCTAGGTGAAAATCTCACTCGACACAAATCAAACAAAAATGTTTCCATGGTGTGTATTGTTGTTTTATTTCATCAAACAAACAAAAAAAAACCCAGAATAAATCATTAAAGACAAGAAATAAGCATAAAAGATGCCTCAGCGCATGTGTTAATGTTAGTAAAAGAGCCCAAATTTCAAAAAATATTGCGAAAAACAACAATCTTCCATTATAGAGTGAATGTTTGAGGTGTATAGAAGGCATTTGTTTCATTTTTAGAAATTTTAATTTTTCACATTTTTCCATGAAAAGTGCCAATACCCCCCCTTTGGGTTCTGCACGAAAATCACACTCGACACAAATCAAACAAAAATGTTTCCATGGTGTGTATTGTTGTTCATTTTCATCAAATAAAAGAAATAAAACCCAGAGGTAATCATTAAAGACAGGAAATGAGCATATAAGATGCCTCAGCGCAAGTGTTAATGTTAGTAAAAGAGCCCAAATTTCAAAAAATATTGCAAGGAACAGCAATCTTCCATTATAGAGTGAAGTTTGAGGTGTATAGAAGGCATTTATTTAATTTTTAGAAATTTTAATTTTTCACATTTTTCCATGAAAAGTGCCAATACCCCCCCCTTTGGGTTCTAGGTGAAATTCTCACTCGACACAAATCAAACAAAAATGTTTCCATGGTGTGTATTGTTGTTCATTTTCATCAAATAAACAAAATAAAACCCAGAGTTAATCATTAAAGACAAGTAATGAGCAAAAAAGATGCCTCAGCGCAAGTGTTAATGTTAGTAAAAGAGCCCAAATTTCAAAAAATATTGCGAAAAACAACAATCTTCCATTATAGAGTGAATGTTTGAGGTGTATAGAAGGCATTTATTTCATTTTTCGAAATTTTAATTTTTCACATTTTTCCATGAAAAGTGCCAATACCCCCCCTTTGGGTTCTACATGAAAATGTCACTCGACACAAATCAAACAAAAATGTTTCCATGGTGTGTCTTGTTGTTCATTTTCATCAAATAAACAAAATAAAACCCAGAATAAATCATTAAAGACAGGAAATGAGCATAAAAGATGCCTCAGCGCAAGTGTTAATGTTAGTAAAAGAGCCCAAATTTCAAAAAATATTGCGAAAAACAGCAATCATCCATTATAGAGTGAATGTTTGAGGTGTATACAAGGCATTTATTTCATTTTTAGAAATTTTAATTTTTCACATTTTTCCATGAAAAGTGCTAATACCCCCCCTTTGGGTTCTAGGTGAAATTCTCACTCGACACAATTCAAACAAAAATGTTTCCATGGTGTGTATTGTTGTTTTATTTCATCAAACAAACAAAATAAAACCCAGAATAAATCATTAAAGACAAGAAATGAGCATAAAAGATGCCTCAGCGCAAGTGTTAATTTTAGTAAAAGAGCCCAAATTTCAAAAAATATTGCGAAAAACAACAATCTTTCATTATAGAGTGAATGTTTGAGGTCTATAGAAGGCATTTATTCATTTTTTGAAATTTTAATTTTTCACATTTTTCCATGAAAAGTGCCAATATCCCCCCTTTGGGTTCTAGGTGAAATTCTCACTCGACACAAATCAAACAAAAATGTTTCCATGGTGTGTATTGTTGTTTTATTTCATCAAACAAACAAAATAAAACCCAGAATAAATCATTAAAGACAAGAAATGAGCATAAAAAATGCCTTAGCGCATGTGTTAATGTTAGTAAAAGAGCCCAAATTTCAAAAAATATATCGAAAAACAACAATTTTCCATTATAGAGTGAATGTTTGAGGTTTATAGAAGGCAATTATTTCATTTTTAGAAATTTTAATTTTTCACATTTTTCCCTGAAAAGAGCCATTACCCCCCCCTTTGGGTTCTTGGTGAAATTCTCACTCGACACATATCAAACAAAAATGTTTCCATGAGGTGTATTGTTGTTCATTTTCATCAAATAAACAAAATAAAACCCAGAGGTAATCATTAAAGACAGGAAATGAGCATAAAAGATGCCTCAGCGCAAGTGTTAATGTTAGTAAAAGAGCCCAAATTTCTAAAAATATTGCGAAAAACAACAATCTTCCATTATAGAGTGAATGTTTGAGGTGTATAGAAGGCATTTGTTTCATTTTTAGAAATTTTAATTTTTCACATTTTTCCATGAAAAGTGCAAATACCCCCCCCTTTGGGTTCTGCACGAAAATCACACTGGACACAAATCAAACAAAAATGTTTCCATGGTGTGTATTGTTGTTCATTTTCATCAAATAAACAAAATAAAACCCAGAATAAATCATTAAAGACAAGAAATGAGCATTAAAGATGCCTCAGCGCAAGTGTTAATGTTAGTAAAAGAGCCCAAATTTCAAAAAATATTGCGAAAAACAACAATCTTCCATTATAGAATGAATGTTTGAGGTGTATAGAAGGCATTTATTTCATTTTTAAAAATTTTAATTTTTCACATTTTTCCATGAAAAGTGCCAATACCCCCCCCTTTGGGTTCTACATGAAAATAACACTCGAAACAAATCAAACAAAAATGTTTCCATGGTGTGTCTTGTTGTTCATTTTCATCAAATAAACAAAATAAAACCCAGAATAAATCATTAAAGACAAGAAATGAGCATTAAAGATGCCTCAGCGAAAGTGTTAATGTTAGTAAAAGAGCCCAATTTCAAAAAATATTGCGAAAAACAACAATCTTCCATTATAGAGTGAATGTTTGAGGTGTATAGAAGTCATTTATTTCATTTTTAGAAATTTTAATTTTTCACATTTTTCCATGAAAAGTGCCAATATCCCCCCCTTTGGGTTCTAGGTGAAATTCTCACTCGACACAAATCAAACAAAAATGTTTCCATGGTGTGTATTGTTGTTTTATTTCATCAAACAAACAAAATAAAACCCAGAATAAATCATTAAAGACAAGAAATGAGCATAAAAGATGCCTCAGCGCATGTGTTAATGTTAGTAAAAGAGCCCAAATTTCAAAAAATATTGCGAAAAACAACAATCTGCCATTATAGAGTGAATGTTTGAGGTCTATAGAAGGCATTTATTCATTTTTTGAAATTTTAATTTTTCACATTTTTCCATGAAAAGTGCCAATATCCCCCCTTTGGGTTCTAGGTGAAATTCTCACTCGACACAAATCAAACAAAAATGTTTCCATGGTGTGTATTGTTGTTTTATTTCATCAAACAAACAAAATAAAACCGAGAATAAATCATTAAAGACAAGAAATGAGCATAAAAAATGCCTCAGCGCAAGTGTTAATGTTAGTAAAAGAGCCCAAATTTCTAAAAATATTGCGAAAAACAACAATCTTCCATTATAGAGTGAATGTTTGAGGTGTATAGAAGGCATTTGTTTCATTTTTAGAAATTTTAATTTTTCACATTTTTCCATGAAAAGTGCCAATACCCCCCCCCTTTGGGTTCTGCACGAAAATCACACTGGACACAAATCAAACAAAAATGTTTCCATGGTGTGTCTTGTTGTTCATTTTCATCAAATAAACAAAATAAAACCCAGAATAAATCATTAAAGACAAGAAATGAGCATTAAAGATGTCTCAGCGCAAGTGTTAATGTTAGTAAAAGAGCCCAAATTTCAAAAAATATTGCGAAAAACAACAATCTTCCATTATAGAGTGAATGTTTGAGGTGTATAGAAGGCATTTATTTCATTTTTAAAAATTTTAATTTTTCACATTTTTCCATGAAAAGTGCCAATATCCCCACCTTTGGGTTCTAGGTGAAATTCTCACTCGACACAAATCAAACAAAAATGTTTCCATGGTGTGTATTGTTGTTTTATTTCATCAAACAAACAAAATAAAACCCAGAAAAAATCATTAAAGACAAGAAATGAGCATAAAAGATGCCTCAGCGCATGTGTTAATGTTAGTAAAAGAGCCCAAATTTCAAAAAATATTGCGAAAAACAACAATCTTCCATTATAGAGTGAATGTTTGAGGTGTATAGAAGGCATTTATTTCATTTTTAGAAATTTTAATTTTTCACATTTTTCCATGAAAAGTGCCAATACCCCCCCCCCTTTGGGTTCTACATGAAAATCTAACACTCGACACAAATCAAACAAAAATGTTTCCATGGTGTGTCTTGTTGTTCATTTTCATCAAATAAACAAAATAAAAACCAGAATAAATCATTAAAGACAAGAAATGAGCATTAAAGATGCCTCAGCGAAAGTGTTAATGTTAATTAAAAGAGCCCAAATTTCAAAAAATATTGCGAAAAACAACAATCTTCCATTATAGAGTGAATGTTTGAGGTGTATAGAAGGCATTTATTTCATTTTTAGAAATTTTAATTTTTCACATTTTTCCATGAAAAGTGCCAATATCCCCCCCTTTGGGTTCTAGGTGAAATTCTCACTCGACACAAATCAAACAAAAATGTTTCCATGGTGTGTATTGTTGTTTTATTTCATCAAACAAACAAAATAAAACCCAGAATAAATCATTAAAGACAAGAAATGAGCATAAAAGATGCCTCAGCGCATGTGTAAATGTTAGTAAAAGAGCCAAAATTTCAAAAAATATTGCGAAAAACAACAATCTTCCATAATAGAGTGAATGTTTGAGGTGTATAGAAGGCATTTATTTCATTTTTAGAAATTTTAATTTTTCACATTTTTCCATGAAAAGTGCCAATACCCCCCCCTTTGGGTTCTACATGAAAATCACACTCGACACAAATCAAACAAAAATGTTTCCATGGTGTGTCTTGTTGTTCATTTTCATCAAATAAACAAAATAAAACCCAGAATAAATCATTAAAGACAGGAAATGAGCATAAAAGATGCCTCAGCGCAAGTGCTAATGTTAGTAAAAGAGCCCAAAATTCAAAAAATATTGCGAAAAACAACAATCTTCCATTATAGAGTGAATGTTTGAGGTGTATAGAAGGCATTTATTTCATTTTTAGAAATTTTAATTTTTCACATTTTTCCATGAAAAGTGCCAATACCCCCCCCTTTGGGTTCTAGGTGAAAATCTCACTATACACAAATCAAACAAAAATGTTTCCATGGTGTGTATTGCTGTTCATTTTGATCAAATAAAAAAAATAAAACCCAGAATAAATCATTAAAGACAAGAAATGAGCATAAAAGATGCCTCAGCGCATGTGTTAATGTTAGTAAAAGAGCCCAAATTTCAAAAAATATATCGAAAAACAACAATTTTCCATTATAGAGTGAATGTTTGAGGTTTATAGAAGGCAATTATTTCATTTTTAGAAATTTTAATTTTTCACATTTTTCCCTGAAAAGAGCCATTACCCCCCCCTTTGGGTTCTTGGTGAAATTCTCACTCGACACATATCAAACAAAAATGTTTCCATGAGGTGTATTGTTGTTCATTTTCATCAAATAAACAAAATAAAACCCAGAGGTAATCATTAAAGACAGGAAATGAGCATAAAAGATGCCTCAGCGCAAGTGTTAATGTTAGTAAAAGAGCCCAAATTTCTAAAAATATTGCGAAAAACAACAATCTTCCATTATAGAGTGAATGTTTGAGGTGTATAGAAGGCATTTGTTTCATTTTTAGAAATTTTAATTTTTCACATTTTTCCATGAAAAGTGCAAATACCCCCCCCTTTGGGTTCTGCACGAAAATCACACTGGACACAAATCAAACAAAAATGTTTCCATGGTGTGTATTGTTGTTCATTTTCATCAAATAAACAAAATAAAACCCAGAATAAATCATTAAAGACAAGAAATGAGCATTAAAGATGCCTCAGCGCAAGTGTTAATGTTAGTAAAAGAGCCCAAATTTCAAAAAATATTGCGAAAAACAACAATCTTCCATTATAGAATGAATGTTTGAGGTGTATAGAAGGCATTTATTTCATTTTTAAAAATTTTAATTTTTCACATTTTTCCATGAAAAGTGCCAATACCCCCCCCTTTGGGTTCTACATGAAAATAACACTCGAAACAAATCAAACAAAAATGTTTCCATGGTGTGTCTTGTTGTTCATTTTCATCAAATAAACAAAATAAAACCCAGAATAAATCATTAAAGACAAGAAATGAGCATTAAAGATGCCTCAGCGAAAGTGTTAATGTTAGTAAAAGAGCCCAATTTCAAAAAATATTGCGAAAAACAACAATCTTCCATTATAGAGTGAATGTTTGAGGTGTATAGAAGTCATTTATTTCATTTTTAGAAATTTTAATTTTTCACATTTTTCCATGAAAAGTGCCAATATCCCCCCCTTTGGGTTCTAGGTGAAATTCTCACTCGACACAAATCAAACAAAAATGTTTCCATGGTGTGTATTGTTGTTTTATTTCATCAAACAAACAAAATAAAACCCAGAATAAATCATTAAAGACAAGAAATGAGCATAAAAGATGCCTCAGCGCATGTGTTAATGTTAGTAAAAGAGCCCAAATTTCAAAAAATATTGCGAAAAACAACAATCTGCCATTATAGAGTGAATGTTTGAGGTCTATAGAAGGCATTTATTCATTTTTTGAAATTTTAATTTTTCACATTTTTCCATGAAAAGTGCCAATATCCCCCCTTTGGGTTCTAGGTGAAATTCTCACTCGACACAAATCAAACAAAAATGTTTCCATGGTGTGTATTGTTGTTTTATTTCATCAAACAAACAAAATAAAACCGAGAATAAATCATTAAAGACAAGAAATGAGCATAAAAAATGCCTCAGCGCAAGTGTTAATGTTAGTAAAAGAGCCCAAATTTCTAAAAATATTGCGAAAAACAACAATCTTCCATTATAGAGTGAATGTTTGAGGTGTATAGAAGGCATTTGTTTCATTTTTAGAAATTTTAATTTTTCACATTTTTCCATGAAAAGTGCCAATACCCCCCCCTTTGGGTTCTGCACGAAAATCACACTGGACACAAATCAAACAAAAATGTTTCCATGGTGTGTCTTGTTGTTCATTTTCATCAAATAAACAAAATAAAACCCAGAATAAATCATTAAAGACAAGAAATGAGCATTAAAGATGTCTCAGCGCAAGTGTTAATGTTAGTAAAAGAGCCCAAATTTCAAAAAATATTGCGAAAAACAACAATCTTCCATTATAGAGTGAATGTTTGAGGTGTATAGAAGGCATTTATTTCATTTTTAAAAATTTTAATTTTTCACATTTTTCCATGAAAAGTGCCAATATCCCCACCTTTGGGTTCTAGGTGAAATTCTCACTCGACACAAATCAAACAAAAATGTTTCCATGGTGTGTATTGTTGTTTTATTTCATCAAACAAACAAAATAAAACCCAGAAAAAATCATTAAAGACAAGAAATGAGCATAAAAGATGCCTCAGCGCATGTGTTAATGTTAGTAAAAGAGCCCAAATTTCAAAAAATATTGCGAAAAACAACAATCTTCCATTATAGAGTGAATGTTTGAGGTGTATAGAAGGCATTTATTTCATTTTTAGAAATTTTAATTTTTCACATTTTTCCATGAAAAGTGCCAATACCCCCCCCCCTTTGGGTTCTACATGAAAATCTAACACTCGACACAAATCAAACAAAAATGTTTCCATGGTGTGTCTTGTTGTTCATTTTCATCAAATAAACAAAATAAAAACCAGAATAAATCATTAAAGACAAGAAATGAGCATTAAAGATGCCTCAGCGAAAGTGTTAATGTTAATTAAAAGAGCCCAAATTTCAAAAAATATTGCGAAAAACAACAATCTTCCATTATAGAGTGAATGTTTGAGGTGTATAGAAGGCATTTATTTCATTTTTAGAAATTTTAATTTTTCACATTTTTCCATGAAAAGTGCCAATATCCCCCCCTTTGGGTTCTAGGTGAAATTCTCACTCGACACAAATCAAACAAAAATGTTTCCATGGTGTGTATTGTTGTTTTATTTCATCAAACAAACAAAATAAAACCCAGAATAAATCATTAAAGACAAGAAATGAGCATAAAAGATGCCTCAGCGCATGTGTAAATGTTAGTAAAAGAGCCAAAATTTCAAAAAATATTGCGAAAAACAACAATCTTCCATAATAGAGTGAATGTTTGAGGTGTATAGAAGGCATTTATTTCATTTTTAGAAATTTTAATTTTTCACATTTTTCCATGAAAAGTGCCAATACCCCCCCCTTTGGGTTCTACATGAAAATCACACTCGACACAAATCAAACAAAAATGTTTCCATGGTGTGTCTTGTTGTTCATTTTCATCAAATAAACAAAATAAAACCCAGAATAAATCATTAAAGACAGGAAATGAGCATAAAAGATGCCTCAGCGCAAGTGCTAATGTTAGTAAAAGAGCCCAAAATTCAAAAAATATTGCGAAAAACAACAATCTTCCATTATAGAGTGAATGTTTGAGGTGTATAGAAGGCATTTATTTCATTTTTAGAAATTTTAATTTTTCACATTTTTCCATGAAAAGTGCCAATACCCCCCCCCTTTGGGTTCTAGGTGAAAATCTCACTATACACAAATCAAACAAAAATGTTTCCATGGTGTGTATTGCTGTTCATTTTGATCAAATAAAAAAAATAAAACCCAGAATAAATCATTAAAGACAAGAAATGAGCATAAAAGATGCCTCAGCGCATGTGTTAATGTTAGTAAAAGAGCCCAAATTTCTAAAAATATTGCGAAAAACGACAATCTTCCATTATAGAGTTAGTGTTTGAGGTGTATAGAAGGCATTTGTTTCATTTTTAGAAATTTTAATTTTTCACATTTTACCATGAAAAGTGCCAATACCCCCCCCTTTGGGTTCTGCACGAAAATCACACTCGACACAAATCAAACAAAAATGTTTCCATGGTGTGTCTTGTTGTTCATTTTCATCAATTAAACAAAATAAAACCCAGAATAAATCATTAAAGACAAGAAATGAGCATTAAAGATGCCTCAGCGCAAGTGTTAATGTTAGTAAAAGAGCCCAAATTTCAAAAAATATTGCGAAAAACAACAATCTTCCATTATAGAGTGAATGTTTGAGGTGTATAGAAGGCATTTATTTCATTTTTAGAAATTTTAATTTTTCACATTTTTCCATGAAAAGTGCCAATACCCCCCCCTCTGGGTTCTACATGAAAATCACACTCGACACAAATCAAACAAAAATGTTTCCATGGTGTGTCTTGTTGTTCATTTTCATCAAATAAACAAAATAAAAACCCAAAATAAATCATTAAAGAAAGGAAATGAGCATAAAAGATGCCTCAGCGCAAGTGTTAATGTTAGTAAAAGAGCCCAAATTTCAAAAAATATTGCGAAAAACAACAATCTTCCATTATAGAGTGAATGTTTGAGGTGTATAGAAGGCATTTATTTCATTTTTAGAAATTTTAATTTTTCACATTTTTCCATGAAAAGTGCCAATACCCCCCCCTTTAGGTTCCAAGGTGAAATTCTCACTCGACACAAATCAAACAAAAATGTTTCCATGGCGTGTATTGTTGTTCATTTTCATCAAATAAACAAAATAAAACCCAGAATAAATCATTAAAGACAGGAAATGAGCATAAAAGATGCCTCAGCGCAAGTGTTAATGTTAGTAAAAGAGCCCAAATTTCTAAAAATATTGCGAAAAACGACAATCTTCCATTATAGAGTGAATGTTTGAGGTTTATAGAAGGCATTTATTTCATTTTTAGAAATTTTAATTTTGCACATTTTTCCATGAAAAGTGCCAATACCCCCCCCTTTGGGTTCTAGGTGAAATTCTCACTCGACACAATTCAAACAAAAATGTTTCCATGGTGTGTATTGTTGTTTTATTTCATCAAACAAACAAAATAAAACCCAGAATAAATCATTAAAGACAAGAAACGAGCATAAAAGATGCCTCAGCGCAAGTGATAATGTTAGTAAAAGAGCCCAAATTTCAAAAAATATTGCGAGAAACGACAATCTTCCATTATAGAGTGAGTGTTTGAGGTGTATAGAAGGCATTTGTTTCATTTTTAGAAATTTTAATTTTTCAAATTTTACCATGAAAAGTGCCAATACCCCCCCCCTTTGGGTTCTGCACGAAAATCACACTCGACACAAATCAAACAAAAATGTTTCCATGGTGTGTCTTGTTGTTCATTTTCATCAATTAAACAAAATAAAACCCAGAATAAATCATTAAAGACAAGAAATGAGCATTAAAGATGCCTCAGCGCAAGTGTTAATGTTAGTAAAAGAGCCCAAATTTCAAAAAATATTGTGAAAAACAACAATCTTCCATTATAGAGTGAATTTTTGAGGTGTATAGAAGGCATTTATTTCATTTTTAGAAATTTTAATTTTTCACTTTTTTCCATGAAAAGTGCCAATACCCCCCCCTTCTGAGTTCTACATGAAAATCACACTCGACACAAATCAAACAAAAATGTTTCCATGGTGTGTCTTGTTGTTCATTTTCATCAAATAAACAAAATAAAAACCCAGAATAAATCATTAAAGAAAGGAAATGAGCATAAAAGATGCCTCAGCGCAAGTGTTAATGTTAGTAAAAGAGCCCAAATTTCAAAAAATATTGCGAAAAACAACAATCTTCCATTATAGAGTGAATGTTTGAGGTGTATAGAAGGCATTTATTTAATTTTTAGAAATTTTAATTTTTCACATTTTTCCATGAAAAGTGCCAATACCCCCCCCTTTGGGTTCTAGGTGAAATTCTCACTCGACACAAATCAAACAAAAATGTTTCCATGGTGTGTATTGTTGTTCATTTTCATCAAATAAACAAAATAAAACCCAGAGTTAATCATTAAAGACAAGAAATGAGCATAAAAGATGCCTCAGCGCAAGTGTTAATGTTAGTAAAAGAGCCCAAATTTCAAAAAATATTGCGAAAAACAACAATCTTCCATTATAGAGTGAATGTTTGAGGTGTATAGAAGGCATTTATTTCATTTTTAGAAATTTTAATTTTTCACATTTTTCCATGAAAAGTGCCAATACCCCCCCCTTTAGGTTCCAAGGTGAAATTCTCACTCGACACAAATCAAACAAAAATGTTTCCATGGCGTGTATTGTTGTTCATTTTCATCAAATAAACAAAATAAAACCCAGAATAAATCATTAAAAAGACAGGAAATGAGCATAAAAGATGCCTCAGCGCAAGTGTTAATGTTAGTAAAAGAGCCCAAATTTCTAAAAATATTGCGAAAAACGACAATCTTCCATTATAGAGTGAATGTTTGAGGTTTATAGAAGGCATTTATTTCATTTTTAGAAATTTTAATTTTTCACATTTTTCCATGAAAAGTGCCAATACCCCCCCCTTTGGGTTCTAGGTGAAATTCTCACTCGACACAATTCAAACAAAAATGTTTCCATGGTGTGTATTGTTGTTTTATTTCATCAAACAAACAAAATAAAACCCAGAATAAATCATAAAAGACAAGAAATGAGCATAAAAAATGCCTCAGGGCATGTGTTAATGTTAGTAAAAGAGCCCTAATTTCAAAACATATATCGAAAAACAACAACCTTCCATTATAGAGTGAATTTTTGAGGATTATAGAAGGCATTTATTTCATTTTTAGAAATTTTAATTTTTCACATTTTTCCATGAAAAGAGCCAATATCCCCCCCTTTGGGTTCTAGGTGAAATTCTCACTCGACACAAATCAAACAAAAATGTTTCCATGGTGTGTATTGTTGTTTTATTTCATCAAACAAACAAAATAAAACCCAGAATAAATCATTAAAGACAAGAAATGAGCATAAAAGATGCCTCAGCGCAAGTGTTAATATTAGTAAAAGAGCCCAAATTTCAAAAAATATTGCGAAAAACAACAATCTTCCATTATAGAGTGAATGTTTGAGGTGTATAGAAGGCATTTATTTCATTTTTAGAAATTTTAATTTTTCACATTTTTCCATGAAAAGAGCCAATATCCCCCCCTTTGGGTTCTAGGTGAAATTCTCACTCGACACAAATCAAACAAAAATGTTTCTATGGTGTGTATTGTTGTTTTATTTCATCAAACAAACAAAATAAAACCCAGATTAAAGATGCATTAAAGACAAGAAATGAGCATAAAAGATGCCTCAGCGCATGTGTTAATGTTAGTAAAAGAGCCCAAATTTTAAAAAATATTGCGAAAAACAACAATCTTCCATTATAGAGTGAATGTTTGAGGTGTATAGAAGTCATTTATTGCATTTTTAGAAATTTTAATTTTTCACATTTTTCCATGAAAAGTGCCAATACCCCCCCTCTGGGTTCTACATGAAAATCACACTCGACACAAATCAAACAAAAATGGTTCCATGGTGTGTCTTGTTGTTCATTTTCATCAAATAAACAAAATGAAACCCAGAATAAATCGTTAAAGAAAGGAAATGAGCATAAAAGATGCCTCAGCGCAAGTGTTTATGTTAGTAAAAAAGCCCAAATTTCAAAAAATATTGCGAAAAACAACAATCTTCCATTATAGAGTGAATGTTTGAGGTGTATAGAAGGCATTTATTTCATTTTAAGAAATTTTAATTTTTCACATTTTTCCATGAAAAGTGCCAATACCCCCCCCTTTGGGTTCTAGGTGAAATTCTCACTCGACACAAATCAAACAAAAATGTTTCCATGGTGTGTATTGTTGTTTTATTTCATCAAACAAACAAAATAAAACCCAGAATAAATCATTAAAGACAAGAATTGAGCATAAAAGATGCCTCAGCGCATGTGTTAATGTTAGTAAAAGAGCCCAAATTTCAAAAAATATTGCGAAAAACAACAATCTTCCATTATAGAGTGAATGTTTGAGGTGTATAGAAGGCATTTGTTTCATTTTTAGAAATTTTAATTTTTCACATTTTTCCATGAAATGTGCCAATACCCCCCCCCTTTGGGTTCTGCACGAAAATCACACTCGACACAAATCAAACAAAAATGTTTCCATGGTGTGTCTTGTTGTTCATTTTCATCAAATAAACAATATAAAACCCAGAATAAATCATTAAAGACAAGAAATGAGCATTAAAGATGCCTCAGCGCAAGTGTTAATGTTAGTAAAAGAGCCCAAATTTCAAAAAATATTGCGAAAAACAACAATCTTCCATTATAGAGGGAATGTTTGAGGTGTATAGAAGGCATTTATTTCATTATTAGAAATTTTAATTTTTCACATTTTTCCATGAAAAGTACCCATATCCCCCCTTTGGGTTCTAGGTGAAATTCTCACTCGACACAAATCAAACAAAAATGTTTCCATGGTGTGTATTGTTGTTCATTTTCATCAAATAAAAAAAATAAAACCCAGAATAAATCATTAAAGACAGGAAATGAGCATAAAAGATACCTCAGCGCAAGTGGTAATGTTAGTCAAAGAGCCCAAATTTCAAAAAATATTGCGAAAAAAAACGATCTTCCATTATAGAGTCAATGTTTGAGGTGTATAGAAGGCATTTATTTCATTTTTAGAAATTTTAATTTTTCACATTTTTCCATGAAAAGTGCTAATACCACCCCTTTGGGTTCTAGGTGAAATTCTCACTCGACACAATTCAAACAAAAATGTTTCCATGGTGTGTATTGTTGTTTTATTTCATCAAACAAACAAAATAAAACCCAGAATAAATCATTAAAGACAAGAAATGAGCATAAAAGATGCCTCAGCGCAAGTTTTAATGTTAGTAAAAGAGCCCAAATTTCAAAAAATATTGCGAAAAACAACAATCTTCCATTATAGAGTGAATGTTTGAGGTCTATAGAAGGCATTTATTCATTTTTTGAAATTTTAATTTTTCACATTTTTCCATGAAAAGTGCCAATACCCCCCCTTTGGGTTCTAGGTGAAATTCTCACTCGACACAAATCAAACAAAAATGTTTCCATTGTGTGTATTGTTGTTTTATTTCATCAAACAAACAAAATAAAACCCAGAATAAATCATTAAAGACAAGAAATGAGCATAAAAGATGCCTCAGCGCATGTGTTAATGTTAGTAATAGAGCCCAAATTTCAAACAATATTGCGAAAAACAACAATCTTCCATTATAGAGTGAATGTTTGAGGTTTATAGAAGGCATTTATTTCATTTTTAGAAATTTTAATTTTTCACATTTTTCCATGAAAAGAGCCAATACCCCCCCCTTTGTGTTCTGGGTGAAATTCTCACTCGACACAAATCAAACAAAAATGTTTCCATGGTGTGTATTGTTGTTTTATTTCATCAAACAAACAAAATAAAACCCAGAATATATCATTAAAGACAAGAAATGAGCATAAAAGATGCCTCAGCGCATGTGTTAATGTTAGTAAAAGAGCCCAAATTTCAAAAAATATTGCGAAAAACAACAATCTTCCATTATAGAGTGAATGTTTGAGGTGTATAGAAGGCATTTATTTCATTTTTAGAAATTTTAATTTTTCACATTTTTCCATGAAAAGTGCCAATACCCCCCCTTTGGGTTCTGCACGAAAATCACACTCGACACAAATCAAACAAAAATGTTTCCATGGTGTGTCTTGTTGTTCATTTTCATCAAATAAACAAAATAAAACCCAGAATATATCATTAAAGACAAGAAATGAGCATTAAAGATGCCTCAGCGAAATTGTTAATGTTAGTAAAAGAGCCCAAATTTCTAAAAATATTGCGAAAAACAACAATCTTCCATTATAGAGTGAATGTTTGAGGTGTATAGAAGGCATTTATTTCATTTTTAGATATTTTAATTTTTCACATTTTTCCATGAAAAGTGCCCATATCCCCCCCTTTGGGTTCTAGGTGAAATTCTCACTCGACACAAATCAAACAAAAATGTTTCCATGGTGTGTATTGTTGTTTTATTTCATCAAACAAACAAAATAAAACCCAGAATAAATCATTAAAGACAAGAAATGAGCATTAAAGATGCCTCAGCGCATGTGTTAATGTTAGTAAAAGAGCCCAAATTTCAAAAAATATTGCGAAAAACAACAATCTTCCATTATAGAGTGAATGTTTGAGGTGTATAGAAGGCATTTATTTCATTTTTAGAAATTTTAATTTTTCACATTTTTCCATGAAAAGTGCCTATACCCCCCCCTTTGGGTTCTACATGAAAATCACACTCGACACAAATCAAACAAAAATGTTTCCATGGTGTGTCTTGTTGTTCATTTTCATCAAATAAACAAAATAAAACCCAGAATAAATCATTAAAGACAGGAAATGAGCATAAAAGATGCCTCAGCGCAAGTGCTAATGTTAGTAAAAGAGCCCAAATTTCAAAAAATATTGCGAAAAACAACAATCTTCCATTATAGAGTGAATGTTTGAGGTGTATAGAAGGCATTTATTTCATTTTTAGAAATTTTAATTTTTCACATTTTTCCATGAAAAGTGCCATTACCCCCCCCTTTGGGTTCTAGGTGAAAATCTCACTCGACACAAATCAAACAAAAATGTTTCCATGGTGTGTATAGCTGTTCATTTTCATCAAATAAACAAAATAAAACCCAGAATAAATCATTAAAGACAAGAAATGAGCATAAAAGATGCCTCAGCGCAAGTGTTAATGTTAGTAAAAGAGCCCAAATTTCAAAAAATATTGCTAAAAACAACAATCTTCCATTATAGAGTGAATGTTTGAGGTGTATAGAAGGCATTTATTTCATTTTTAGAAATTTTAATTTTTCACATTTTTCCATGAAAAGTGCCAATACCCCCCCCTTTGGGTTCTAGGTGAAATTCTCACTCGACACATATCAAACAAAAATGTTTCCATGGTGTGTATTGTTGTTCATTTTCATCAAATAAACAAAATAAAACCCAGAGGTAATCATTAAAGACCGGAAATGAGCATAAAAGATGCCTCAGCGCAAGTGTTAATGTTAGTAAAAGAGCCCAAATTTCTAAAAATATTGCGAAAAACAACAATCTTCCATTATAGAGTGAATGTTTGAGGTGTATAGAAGGCATTTATTTCATTTTTAGAAATTTTAATTTTTCACATTTTTCCATGAAAAGAGCCAATACCCCCCCCTTTTGGTTCTGCACGAAAATCACACTCGACACAAATCAAACAAAAATGTTTCCATGGTGTGTCTTGTTGTTCATTTTCATCAAATAAACAAAATAAAACCCAGAATATATCATTAAAGACAAGAAATGAGCATTAAAGATGCCTCAGCGCAAGTGTTAATGTTAGTAAAAGAGCCCAAATTTCTAAAAATATTGCGAAAAACAACAATCTTCCATTATAGAGTGAATGTTTGAGGTGTATAGAAGGCATTTATTTCATTTTTAGAAATTTTAATTTTTCACATTTTTCCATGAAAAGTGCCTATACCCCCCCCTTTGGGTTCTACATGAAAATCACACTCGACACAAATCAAACAAAAATGTTTCCATGGTGTGTCTTGTTGTTCATTTTCATCAAATAAACAAAATAAAACCCAGAATAAATCATTAAAGACAGGAAATGAGCATAAAAGATGCCTCAGCATAAGTGCTAATGTTAGTAAAAGAGCCCAAATTTCAAAAAATATTGCGAAAAACAACAATCTTCCATTATAGAGGGAATGTTTGGGTGTATAGAAGGCATTTATTTCATTTTTAGAAATTTTAATTTTTCACATTTTTCCATGAAGAGTGCCAATACCCCCCCCCTTTGGGTTCTAGGTGAAATTCTCACTCGACACAAATCAAACAAAAATGTTTCCATGGTGTGTATTGTTGTTCATTTTCATCAAATAAACAAAATAAAACCCAGAGTTAATCATTAAAGACAAGAAATGAGCATAAAAGATGCCTCAGCGCAAGTGTTAATGTTAGTAAAAGAGCCCAAATTTCAAAAAATATTGCGAAAAACAACAATCTTCCATTATAGAGTGAATGTTTGAGGTGTATAGAAGGCATTTATTTCATTTTTAGAAATTTTAATTTTTCACATTTTTCCATGAAAAGTGCCAATACCCCCCCCTTTGGGTTCTACATGAAAATCACACTCGTCACAAATCAAACAAAAATGTTTCCATGGTGTGTCTTGATGTTCATTTTCATCAAATAAACAAAATAAAAACCAGAATAAATCATTAAAGACAAGAAATGAGCATTAAAGATGTCTCAGCGAAAGTGTTAATGTTAGTAAAAGAGCCCAAATTTCAAAAATATTGCGAAAAACAACAACCTTCCATTATAGTGTGAATGTTTGAGGTGTATAGAAGGCATTTATTTCATTTTTAGAAATTTTAATTTTTCACATTTTTCCATGAAAAGTGCATATATCCCCCCCTTTGGGTTCTAGGTGAAATTCTCACTCGACACAAATCAAACAAAAATGTTTCCATGGTGTGTATTGTTGTTTTATTTCATCAAACAAACAAAATAAAACCCAGAATAAATCATTAAAGACAAGAAATGAGCATAAAAGATGCCTCAGCGCATGTGTTAATGTTAGTAAAAGAGCCCAAATTTCAAAAAATATTGCGAAAAACAACAATCTTCCATTATAGAGTGAATGTTTGAGGTGTATAGAAGGCATTTATTTCATTTTTAGAAATTTTAATTTTTCACATTTTTCCATAAAAAGTGCCAATACCCCCCCCTTTGGGTTCTACATGAAAATCACACTCTTCACAAATCAAACAAAAATGTTTCCATGGTGTGTCTTGTTGTTCATTTTCATCAAATAAACAAAATAAAACCCAGAATAAATCATTAAAGACAGGAAATGAGCATAAAAGATGCCTCAGCGCAAGTGCTAATGTTAGTTAAAGAGCCCAAATTTCAAAAAATATTGCGAAAAACAACAATCTTCCATTATAGAGTGAATGTTTGAGGTGTATAGAAGGCATTTATTTCATTTTTAGAAATTTTAATTTTTCACATTTTTCCATGAAAAGTGCCAATACCCCCCCCTTTGGGTTCTAGGTGAAAATCTCACTCGAAACAAATCAAACAAAAATGTTTCCATGGTGTGTATTGCTGTTCATTTTGATCAAATAAACAAAATAAAACCCAGAATAAATCATTAAAGACAAGAAATGAGCATAAAAGATGCCTCAGCGCATGTGTTAATGTTAGTAAAAGAGCCCAAATTTCTAAAAATATTGCAAAAAACCACAATCTTCCATTATAGAGTGAATGTTTGAGGTTTATAGAAGGCATTTATTTCATTTTTAGAAATTTTAATTTTTCACATTTTTCCATGAAAAGTGCCAATACCCCCCCTTTGGGTCCTAGGTGAAATTCTCACTCGACACAATTCAAACAAAAATGTTTCCATGGTGTGTCTTGTTGTTCATTTTCATCAATTAAACAAAATAAAACACAGAATAAATCATTAAAGACAAGAAATGAGCATTAAAGATGCCTCAGCGCAAGTGTCAATGTTAGTAAAAGATCCCAAATTTCAAAATATATTGCGAAAAACAACAATCTTCCATTATAGAGTGAATGTTTGAGGTGTATAGAAGGCATTTATTTCATTTTTAGAAATTTTAATTTTTCACATTTTTCCATGAAAAGTGCCAATACCCCCCCGTCTGGGTTCTACATGAAAATCACACTCGACACAAATCAAACAAAAATGTTTCCATGGTGTGTCTTGTTGTTCATTTTCATCAAATAAACAAAATAAAAAACCAAAATAAATCATTAAAGAAAGGAAATGAGCATAAAAGATGCCTCAGCGCAAGTGTTAATGTTAGTAAAAGAGCCCAAATTTCAAAAAATATTGCGAAAAACAACAATCTTCCATTATAGAGTGAATGTTTGAGGTGTATAGAAGGCATTTATTTCATTTTTAGAAATTTTAATTTTTCACATTTTTTCATGAAAAGTGCCAATACCCCCCCCTTTAGGTTCCAAGGTGAAATTCTCACTCGACACAAATCAAACAAAAATGTTTCCATGGCGTGTATTGTTGTTCATTTTCATCAAATAAACAAAATAAAACCCAGAATAAATCATTAAAAAGACAGGAAATGAGCATAAAAGATGCCTCAGCGCAAGTGTTAATGTTAGTAAAAGAGCCCAAATTTCTAAAAATATTGCGAAAAACGACAATCTTCCATTATAGAGTGAATGTTTGAGGTTTATAGAAGGCATTTATTTCATTTTTAGAAATTTTAATTTTTCACATTTTTCCATGAAAAGTGCCAATACCCCCCCCTTTGGGTTCTAGGTGAAATTCTCACTCGACACAATTCAAACAAAAATGTTTCCATGGTGTGTATTGTTGTTTTATTTCATCAAACAAACAAAATAAAACCCAGAATAAATCATAAAAGACAAGAAATGAGCATAAAAAATGCCTCAGCGCATGTGTTAATGTTAGTAAAAGAGCCCTAATTTCAAAACATATATCGAAAAACAACAACCTTCCATTATAGAGTGAATTTTTGAGGATTATAGAAGGCATTTATTTCATTTTTAGAAATTTTAATTTTTCACATTTTTCCATGAAAAGAGCCAATAACCTCCCCTATTGGGTTCTAGGTGAAATTCTCACTCGACACAAATCAAACAAAAATGTTTCCATGGTGTGTATTGTTGTTTTATTTCATCAAACAAACAAAATAAAACCCAGAATAAATCATTAAAGACAAGAAATGAGCATAAAAGATGCCTCAGCGCAAGTGTTAATATTAGTAAAAGAGCCCAAATTTCAAAAAATATTGCGAAAAACAACAATCTTCCATTATAGAGTGAATGTTTGAGGTGTATAGAAGGCATTTATTTCATTTTTAGAAATTTTAATTTTTCACATTTTTCCATGAAAAGAGCCAATATCCCCCCCTTTGGGTTCTAGGTGAAATTCTCACTCGACACAAATCAAACAAAAATGTTTCTATGGTGTGTATTGTTGTTTTATTTCATCAAACAAACAAAATAAAACCCAGATTAAAGATGCATTAAAGACAAGAAATGAGCATAAAAGATGCCTCAGCGCATGTGTTAATGTTAGTAAAAGAGCCCAAATTTTAAAAAATATTGCGAAAAACAACAATCTTCCATTATAGAGTGAATGTTTGAGGTGTATAGAAGTCATTTATTGCATTTTTAGAAATTTTAATTTTTCACATTTTTCCATGAAAAGTGCCAATACCCCCCCCTCTGGATTCTACATGAAAATCACACTCGACACAAATCAAACAAAAATGTTTCCATGGTGTGTCTTGTTGTTCATTTTCATCAAATAAACAAAATGAAACCCAGAATAAATCGTTAAAGAAAGGAAATGAGCATAAAAGATGCCTCAGCGCAAGTGTTTATGTTAGTAAAAAAGCCCAAATTTCAAAAAATATTGCGAAAAACAACAATCTTCCATTATAGAGTGAATGTTTGAGGTGTATAGAAGGCATTTATTTCATTTTTAGAAATTTTAATTTTTCACATTTTTCCATGAAAAGTGCCAATACCCCCCCCTTTGGGTTCTAGGTGAAATTCTCACTCGACACAAATCAAACAAAAATGTTTCCATGGTGTGTATTGTTGTTTTATTTCATCAAACAAACAAAATAAAACCCAGAATAAATCATTAAAGACAAGAATTGAGCATAAAAGATGCCTCAGCGCATGTGTTAATGTTAGTAAAAGAGCCCAAATTTCAAAAAATATTGCGAAAAACAACAATCTTCCATTATAGAGTGAATGTTTGAGGTGTATAGAAGGCATTTGTTTCATTTTTAGAAATTTTAATTTTTCACATTTTTCCATGAAATGTGCCAATACCCCCCCCCTTTGGGTTCTGCACGAAAATCACACTCGACACAAATCAAACAAAAATGTTTCCATGGTGTGTCTTGTTGTTCATTTTCATCAAATAAACAATATAAAACCCAGAATAAATCATTAAAGACAAGAAATGAGCATTAAAGATGCCTCAGCGCAAGTGTTAATGTTAGTAAAAGAGCCCAAATTTCAAAAAATATTGCGAAAAACAACAATCTTCCATTATAGAGGGAATGTTTGAGGTGTATAGAAGGCATTTATTTCATTATTAGAAATTTTAATTTTTCACATTTTTCCATGAAAAGTACCCATATCCCCCCTTTGGGTTCTAGGTGAAATTCTCACTCGACACAAATCAAACAAAAATGTTTCCATGGTGTGTATTGTTGTTCATTTTCATCAAATAAAAAAAATAAAACCCAGAATAAATCATTAAAGACAGGAAATGAGCATAAAAGATACCTCAGCGCAAGTGGTAATGTTAGTCAAAGAGCCCAAATTTCAAAAAATATTGCGAAAAAAAACGATCTTCCATTATAGAGTCAATGTTTGAGGTGTATAGAAGGCATTTATTTCATTTTTAGAAATTTTAATTTTTCACATTTTTCCATGAAAAGTGCTAATACCACCCCTTTGGGTTCTAGGTGAAATTCTCACTCGACACAATTCAAACAAAAATGTTTCCATGGTGTGTATTGTTGTTTTATTTCATCAAACAAACAAAATAAAACCCAGAATAAATCATTAAAGACAAGAAATGAGCATAAAAGATGCCTCAGCGCAAGTTTTAATGTTAGTAAAAGAGCCCAAATTTCAAAAAATATTGCGAAAAACAACAATCTTCCATTATAGAGTGAATGTTTGAGGTCTATAGAAGGCATTTATTCATTTTTTGAAATTTTAATTTTTCACATTTTTCCATGAAAAGTGCCAATACCCCCCCTTTGGGTTCTAGGTGAAATTCTCACTCGACACAAATCAAACAAAAATGTTTCCATTGTGTGTATTGTTGTTTTATTTCATCAAACAAACAAAATAAAACCCAGAATAAATCATTAAAGACAAGAAATGAGCATAAAAGATGCCCTAGCGCATGTGTTAATGTTAGTAATAGAGCCCAAATTTCAAACAATATTGCGAAAAACAACAATCTTCCATTATAGAGTGAATGTTTGAGGTTTATAGAAGGCATTTATTTCATTTTTAGAAATTTTAATTTTTCACATTTTTCCATGAAAAGAGCCAATACCCCCCCCTTTGTGTTCTGGGTGAAATTCTCACTCGACACAAATCAAACAAAAATGTTTCCATGGTGTGTATTGTTGTTTTATTTCATCAAACAAACAAAATAAAACCCAGAATATATCATTAAAGACAAGAAATGAGCATAAAAGATGCCTCAGCGCATGTGTTAATGTTAGTAAAAGAGCCCAAATTTCAAAAAATATTGCGAAAAACAACAATCTTCCATTATAGAGTGAATGTTTGAGGTGTATAGAAGGCATTTATTTCATTTTTAGAAATTTTAATTTTTCACATTTTTCCATGAAAAGTGCCAATACCCCCCCTTTGGGTTCTGCACGAAAATCACACTCGACACAAATCAAACAAAAATGTTTCCATGGTGTGTCTTGTTGTTCATTTTCATCAAATAAACAAAATAAAACCCAGAATATATCATTAAAGACAAGAAATGAGCATTAAAGATGCCTCAGCGAAATTGTTAATGTTAGTAAAAGAGCCCAAATTTCTAAAAATATTGCGAAAAACAACAATCTTCCATTATAGAGTGAATGTTTGAGGTGTATAGAAGGCATTTATTTCATTTTTAGATATTTTAATTTTTCACATTTTTCCATGAAAAGTGCCAATATCCCCCCCTTTGGGTTCTAGGTGAAATTCTCACTCGACACAAATCAAACAAAAATGTTTCCATGGTGTGTATTGTTGTTTTATTTCATCAAACAAACAAAATAAAACCCAGAATAAATCATTAAAGACAAGAAATGAGCATTAAAGATGCCTCAGCGCATGTGTTAATGTTAGTAAAAGAGCCCAAATTTCAAAAAATATTGCGAAAAACAACAATCTTCCATTATAGAGTGAATGTTTGAGATGTATAGAAGGCATTTATTTCATTTTTAGAAATTTTAATTTTTCACATTTTTCCATGAAAAGTGCCTATACCCCCCCCTTTGGGTTCTACATGAAAATCACACTCGACACAAATCAAACAAAAATGTTTCCATGGTGTGTCTTGTTGTTCATTTTCATCAAATAAACAAAATAAAACCCAGAATAAATCATTAAAGACAGGAAATGAGCATAAAAGATGCCTCAGCGCAAGTGCTAATGTTAGTAAAAGAGCCCAAATTTCAAAAAATATTGCGAAAAACAACAATCTTCCATTATAGAGTGAATGTTTGAGGTGTATAGAAGGCATTTATTTCATTTTTAGAAATTTTAATTTTTCACATTTTTCCATGAAAAGTGCCATTACCCCCCCCTTTGGGTTCTAGGTGAAAATCTCACTCGACACAAATCAAACAAAAATGTTTCCATGGTGTGTATAGCTGTTCATTTTCATCAAATAAACAAAATAAAACCCAGAATAAATCATTAAAGACAAGAAATGAGCATAAAAGATGCCTCAGCGCAAGTGTTAATGTTAGTAAAAGAGCCCAAATTTCAAAAAATATTGCTAAAAACAACAATCTTCCATTATAGAGTGAATGTTTGAGGTGTATAGAAGGCATTTATTTCATTTTTAGAAATTTTAATTTTTCACATTTTTCCATGAAAAGTGCCAATACCCCCCCCTTTGGGTTCTAGGTGAAATTCTCACTCGACACATATCAAACAAAAATGTTTCCATGGTGTGTATTGTTGTTCATTTTCATCAAATAAACAAAATAAAACCCAGAGGTAATCATTAAAGACAGGAAATGAGCATAAAAGATGCCTCAGCGCAAGTGTTAATGTTAGTAAAAGAGCCCAAATTTCTAAAAATATTGCGAAAAACAACAATCTTCCATTATAGAGTGAATGTTTGAGGTGTATAGAAGGCATTTATTTCATTTTTAGAAATTTTAATTTTTCACATTTTTCCATGAAAAGAGCCAATACCCCCCCCTTTTGGTTCTGCACGAAAATCACACTCGACACAAATCAAACAAAAATGTTTCCATGGTGTGTCTTGTTGTTCATTTTCATCAAATAAACAAAATAAAACCCAGAATATATCATTAAAGACAAGAAATGAGCATTAAAGATGCCTCAGCGCAAGTGTTAATGTTAGTAAAAGAGCCCAAATTTCTAAAAATATTGCGAAAAACAACAATCTTCCATTATAGAGTGAATGTTTGAGGTGTATAGAAGGCATTTATTTCATTTTTAGAAATTTTAATTTTTCACATTTTTCCATGAAAAGTGCCTATACCCCCCCCTTTGGGTTCTACATGAAAATCACACTCGACACAAATCAAACAAAAATGTTTCCATGGTGTGTCTTGTTGTTCATTTTCATCAAATAAACAAAATAAAACCCAGAATAAATCATTAAAGACAGGAAATGAGCATAAAAGATGCCTCAGCATAAGTGCTAATGTTAGTAAAAGAGCCCAAATTTCAAAAAATATTGCGAAAAACAACAATCTTCCATTATAGAGGGAATGTTTGGGTGTATAGAAGGCATTTATTTCATTTTTAGAAATTTTAATTTTTCACATTTTTCCATGAAGAGTGCCAATACCCCCCCCTTTGGGTTCTAGGTGAAATTCTCACTCGACACATATCAAACAAAAATGTTTCCATGTTGTGTATTGTTGTTCATTTTCATCAAATAAACAAAATAAAACCCAGAGGTAATCATTAAAGACAGGAAATGAGCATAAAAGATGCCTCAGCGCAAGTGTTAATGTTAGTAAAAGAGCCCAAATTTCAAAAACTATTGCGAAAAACAACAATCTTCCATTATAGAGTGAATGTTTGAGGTGTATAGAAGGCATTTATTTCATTTTTAGAAATTTTAATTTTTCACATTTTTCCATGAAAAGTGCCAATACCCCCCCCTTTGGGTTCTGCACGAAAATCACACTCGACACAAATCAAACAAAAATGTTTCCATGGTGTGTCTTGTTGTTCATTTTCATCAAATAAACAAAATAAAACCCAGAATAAATCATTAAAGACAAGAAATGAGCATAAAAGATGCCTCAGCGCAAGTGTTAATGTTAGTAAAAGAGCCCAAATTTCAAAAAATATTGCGAAAAACAACAATCTTCCATTATAGAATGAATGTTTAAGGTTTATAGAAGGCATTTATTTCATTTTTAGAAATTTTAATTTTTCACATTTTTCCATGAAAAGTGCCAATACCCCCCCCTTTGGGTTCTGCACGAAAATCACACTCGACACAAATCAAACAAAAATGTTTCCATGGTGTGTCTTGTTGTTCATTTTCATCAATTAAACAAAATAAAACCCAGATTAAATCATTAAAGACAAGAAATGAGCATTAAAGATGCCTCAGCGCAAGTGTTAATGTTAGTAAAAGAGCCCAAATTTCAAAAAATATTGCGAAAAACAACAATCTTCCATTATAGAGTGAATGTTTGAGGTGTATAGAAGGCATTTATTTCATTTTTAGAAATTTTAATTTTTCACATTTTTCCATGAAAAGTGCCAATACCCCCCACTTTGGGTTCTAGGTGAAAATCTCACTCGACACAAATCAAACAAAAATGTTTCCATGGTGTGTATTGCTGTTCATTTTCATCAAATAAACAAAATAAAACCCAGAATAAATCATTAAAGACAAGAAATGAGCATAAAAGATGCCTCAGCGCAAGTGTTAATGTTAGTAAAAGAGCCCAAATTTCAAAAAATATTGCGAAAAACAACAATCTTCCATTATAGAGTGAATGTTTGAGGTGTATAGAAGGCATTTATTTCATTTTTAGAAATTTTAATTTTTCTTATTTTTCCATGAAAAGTGCCGATACCCCCCCCTTTGGGTTCTACATGAAATTCTCACTCGACACATATCAAACAAAAATGTTTCCATGGTGTGTATTGTTGTTCACTTTCATCAAATAAACAAAATAAAACCCAGAGTTAATAATAAAAGACAGGAAATGAGCATAAAAGATGCCTCAGCGCAAGTGTTTATGTTAGTAAAAGAGCCCTAATTTCAAAAAATATTGCGAAAAACAACAATCTTCCATTATAGAGTGAATGTTTGAGGTCTATAGAAGCCATTTATTCATTTTTTTAAATTTTAATTTTTCACATTTTTCCATGAAAAGTGCCAATACCCCCCCTTTGGGTTCTAGGTGAAATTCTCACTCGACACAAATCAAACAAAAATGTTTCCATGAGGTGTATTGTTGTTCATTTTCATCAAATAAACAAAATAAAACCCAGAATAAATCATTAAAGACAAGAAATGAGCATAAAAGATGCCTCAGCGCAAGTGTTAATGTTAGTAAAAGAGCCCAAATTTCAAAAAATATTGCGAAAAACAACAATCATCCATTATAGAGTAAATGTTTGAGGTGTATAGAAGGCATTTATTTCATTTTTAGAAATTTTAATTTTTCACATTTTTCCATGAAAAGTGCCAATACAGAACCCTTTGGGTTCTGCACGAAAATCACACTCGACACAAATCAAACAAAAATGTTTCCATGGTGTGTCTTGTTGTTCATTTTCTTCAAATAAACAAAATAAAACCCAGATTAAATCATTAAAGACAAGAAATGAGCATTAAAGATGCCTCAGCGAAAGTGTTAATGTTAGTAAAAGAGCCCAAATTTCTAAAAATATTGCGAAAAACAACAATCTTCCATTATAGAGTGAATGTTTGAGGTGTATAGAAGGCATTTATTTCATTTTTAGAAATTTTAATTTTTCACATTTTTCCATGAAAAGTGCCAATACCCCCCACTTTGGGTTCTAGGTGAAAATCTCACTCGACACAAATCAAACAAAAATGTTTCCATGGTGTGTATTGCTGTTCATTTTCATCAAATAACAAAATAAAACCCAGAATAAATCATTAAAGACAAGAAATGAGCATAAAAGATGCCTCAGCGCAAGTGTTAATGTTAGTAAAAGAGCCCAAATTTCAAAAAATATTGCGAAAAACCACAATCTTCCATTATAGAGTGAATGTTTGAGGTGTATAGAAGGCATTTATTTCATTTTTAGAAATTTTAATTTTTCACATTTTTCCATGAAAAGTGCCGATACCCCCCCCTTTGGGTTCTACATGAAAATCACACTCGACACAAATCAAACAAAAATGTTTCCATGGTGTGTCTTGTTGTTTATTTTCATCAAATAAACAAAATAAAACCCAGAATAAATCATTAAAGACAGGAAATGAGCATAAAAGATGCCTCAGCGCAAGTGCTAATGTTAGTAAAAGAGCCCAAATTTCAAAAAATATTGCGAAAAACAACAATCTTCCATTATAGAGTGAATGTTTGGGTGTATAGAAGGCATTTATTTCATGTTTAGAAATTTTAATTTTTCACATTTTTCCATGAAGAGTGCCAATACCCCCCCCCTTTGGGTTCTAGGTGAAATTCTCACTCGACACAAATCAAACAAAAATGTTTCCATGTTGTGTATTGTTGTTCATTTTCATCAAATAAACAAAATAAAACCCAGAGGTAATCATTAAAGACAGGAAATGAGCATAAAAGATGCCTCAGCGCAAGTGTTAATGTTAGTAAAAGAGCCCAAATTTCAAAAACTATTGCGAAAAACAACAATCTTCCATTTTAGAGTGAATGTTTGAGGTGTATAGAAGGCATTTATTTCATTTTTAGAAATTTTAATTTTTCACATTTTTCCATGAAAAGTGCCAATACCCCCCCTTTGGGTTCTGCACGAAAATCACACTCGACACAAATCAAACAAAAATGTTTCCATGGTGTGTCTTGTTGTTCATTTTCATCAAATAAACAAAATAAAACCCAGAATAAATCATTAAAGACAAGAAATGAGCATAAAAGATGCCTCAGCGCAAGTGTTAATGTTAGTAAAAGAGCCCAAATTTCAAAAAATATTGCGAAAAACAACAATCTTCCATTATAGAATGAATGTTTAAGGTTTATAGAAGGCATTTATTTCATTTTTAGAAATTTTAATTTTTCACATTTTTCCATGAAAAGTGCCAATACAGAACCCTTTGGGTTCTGCACGAAAATCACACTCGACACAAATCAAACAAAAATGTTTCCATGGTGTGTCTTGTTGTTCATTTTCTTCAAATAAACAAAATAAAACCCAGATTAAATCATTAAAGACAAGAAATGAGCATTAAAGATGCCTCAGCGAAAGTGTTAATGTTAGTAAAAGAGCCCAAATTTCTAAAAATATTGCGAAAAACAACAATCTTCCATTATAGAGTGAATGTTTGAGGTGTATAGAAGGCATTTATTTCATTTTTAGAAATTTTAATTTTTCACATTTTTCCATGAAAAGTGCCAATACCCCCCACTTTGGGTTCTAGGTGAAAATCTCACTCGACACAAATCAAACAAAAATGTTTCCATGGTGTGTATTGCTGTTCATTTTCATCAAATAACAAAATAAAACCCAGAATAAATCATTAAAGACAAGAAATGAGCATAAAAGATGCCTCAGCGCAAGTGTTAATGTTAGTAAAAGAGCCCAAATTTCAAAAAATATTGCGAAAAACCACAATCTTCCATTATAGAGTGAATGTTTGAGGTGTATAGAAGGCATTTATTTCATTTTTAGAAATTTTAATTTTTCACATTTTTCCATGAAAAGTGCCGATACCCCCCCCTTTGGGTTCTACATGAAAATCACACTCGACACAAATCAAACAAAAATGTTTCCATGGTGTGTCTTGTTGTTTATTTTCATCAAATAAACAAAATAAAACCCAGAATAAATCATTAAAGACAGGAAATGAGCATAAAAGATGCCTCAGCGCAAGGTCTAATGTTAGTAAAAGAGCCCAAATTTCAAAAAATATTGCGAAAAACAACAATCTTCCATTATAGAGTGAATGTTTGGGTGTATAGAAGGCATTTATTTCATGTTTAGAAATTTTAATTTTTCACATTTTTCCATGAAGAGTGCCAATACCCCCCCCCTTTGGGTTCTAGGTGAAATTCTCACTCGACACAAATCAAACAAAAATGTTTCCATGTTGTGTATTGTTGTTCATTTTCATCAAATAAACAAAATAAAACCCAGAGGTAATCATTAAAGACAGGAAATGAGCATAAAAGATGCCTCAGCGCAAGTGTTAATGTTAGTAAAAGAGCCCAAATTTCAAAAACTATTGCGAAAAACAACAATCTTCCATTATAGAGTGAATGTTTGAGGTGTATAGAAGGCATTTATTTCATTTTTAGAAATTTTAATTTTTCACATTTTTCCATGAAAAGTGCCAATACCCCCCCCTTTGGGTTCTGCACGAAAATCACACTCGACACAAATCAAACAAAAATGTTTCCATGGTGTGTCTTGTTGTTCATTTTCATCAAATAAACAAAATAAAACCCAGAATAAATCATTAAAGACAAGAAATGAGCATAAAAGATGCCTCAGCGCAAGTGTTAATGTTAGTAAAAGAGCCCAAATTTCAAAAAATATTGCGAAAAACAACAATCTTCCATTATAGAATGAATGTTTAAGGTTTATAGAAGGCATTTATTTCATTTTTAGAAATTTTAATTTTTCACATTTTTCCATGAAAAGTGCCAATACCCCCCCCTTTGGGTTCTGCACGAAAATCACACTCGACACAAATCAAACAAAAATGTTTCCATGGTGTGTCTTGTTGTTCATTTTCATCAATTAAACAAACTAAACCCAGATTAAATCATTAAAGACAAGAAATGAGCAATAAAGATGCCTCAGCGCAAGTGTTAATGTTAGTAAAAGAGCCCAAATTTCAAAAAATATTGCGAAAAACAACAATCTTCCATTATAGAGTGAATGTTTGAGGTGCATAGAAGGCATTTATTTCATTTTTAGAAATTTTAATTTTTCACATTTTTCCATGAAAAGTGCCAATACCCCCCACTTTGGGTTCTAGGTGAAAATCTCACTCGACACAAATCAAACAAAAATGTTTCCATGGTGTGTATTGCTGTTCATTTTCATCAAATAAACAAAATAAAACCCAGAATAAATCATTAAAGACAAGAAATGAGCATAAAAGATGCCTCAGCGCAAGTGTTAATGTTAGTAAAAGAGCCCAAATTTCAAAAAATATTGCGAAAAACAACAATCTTCCATTATAGAGTGAATGTTTGAGGTGTATAGAAGGCATTTATTTCATTTTTAGAAATTTTAATTTTTCTTATTTTTCCATGAAAAGTGCCGATACCCCCCCCTTTGGGTTCTACATGAAATTCTCACTCGACACATATCAAACAAAAATGTTTCCATGGTGTGTATTGTTGTTCACTTTCATCAAATAAACAAAATAAAACCCAGAGTTAATCATAAAAGACAGGAAATGAGCATAAAAGATGCCTCAGCGCAAGTGTTTATGTTAGTAAAAGAGCCCTAATTTCAAAAAATATTGCGAAAAACAACAATCTTCCATTATAGAGTGAATGTTTGAGGTCTATAGAAGCCATTTATTCATTTTTTGAAATTTTAATTTTTCACATTTTTCCATGAAAAGTGCCAATACCCCCCCTTTGGGTTCTAGGTGAAATTCTCACTCGACACAAATCAAACAAAAATGTTTCCATGAGGTGTATTGTTGTTCATTTTCATCAAATAAACAAAATAAAACCCAGAATAAATCATTAAAGACAAGAAATGAGCATAAAAGATGCCTCAGCGCAAGTGTTAATGTTAGTAAAAGAGCCCAAATTTCAAAAAATATTGCGAAAAACAACAATCATCCATTATAGAGTAAATGTTTGAGGTGTATAGAAGGCATTTATTTCATTTTTCGAAATTTTAATTTTTCACATTTCTCCATGAAAAGTGCCAATACCCCCCTCTTTGGGTTCTAGGTTAAATTCTCACTCGACACAAATCAAACAAAAATGTTTCCATGGTGTGTATTGTTGTTCATTTTCATCAAATAAACAAAAAAAACCCAGAGTTAATCATTAAAGACAGGAAATCAGCATAAAAGATGCCTCAGCGCAAGTGTTTATGTTAGTAAAAGGGCCCTAATTTCAAAAAATATTGCGAAAAACAACAATCTTCCATTATAGAGTGAATGTTTGAGGTGTTTAGAATGCATTTATTTCATTTTTAGAAATTTAAATTTTTCACATTTTTCCATGAAAAGTGCCAATACCCCCCCCTTTGGGTTCTAGGTGAAATTCTCACTCGACACAAATCAAACAAAAATGTTTCCATGGTGTGTATTGTTGTTCATTTTCATCAAATAAACAAAATAAAACCCAGAGTTAATCATTAAAGACAGGAAATGAGCATAAAAGATGCCTCAGCGCAAGTGTTTATGTTAGTAAAAGAGCCCAAATTTCAAAAAATATTGCGAAAAACAACAATCTTCCATTATAGAGTGAATGTTTGAGGTCTATAGAAGGCATTTATTCATTTTTTGAAATTTTAATTTTTCACATTTTTCCATGAAAAGTGCCAATACCCCCCCTTTGGGTTCTAGGTGAAATTCTCACTCGTCACAAATCAAACAAAAATGTTTCACTGGTGTGTATTGTTGTTTTATTTCATCAAACAAACAAAATAAAACCCAGAATAAATCATTTAAGACAAGAAATGAGCATAAAAGATGCCTCAGCGCTTGTGTTAATGTTAGTAAAAGAGCCCAAATTTCAAAAAATATTGCGAAAAACAACAATCTTCCAATATAGAGTGAATGTTTGAGGTTTATAGAAGGCATTTATTTCATTTTTAGAAATTTTAATTTTTCACATTTTTCCATGAAAAGAGCCAATACCCCCCCCCCTTTGGGTTCTGGGTGATATTCTCACTCAACACAAATCAAACAAAAATGTTTCCATGAGGTGTATTGTTGTTCATTTTCATCAAATAAACAAAATAAAACCCAGAGGTAATCATTAAAGACAGGAAATGAGCATAAAAGATGCCTCAGCGCAAGTGTAAATGTTAGTAAAAGAGCCCAAATTTCTAAATATATTGCGAAAAACAACAATCTTCCATTATAGAGTGAATGTTTGAGGTGTATAGAAGGCATTTGTTTCATTTTTAGAAATTTTAATTTTTCACATTTTTCCATGAAAAGTGCCAATACCCCCCCCTTTGGGTTCTGCACGAAAATCACACTCGACACAAATCAAACAAAAATGTTTCCATGGTGTGTCTTGTTGATCATTTTCTTCAAATAAACAAAATAAAACCCAGAATATATCATTAAAGACAAGAAATGAGCATTAAAGATGCCTCAGCGAAAGTGTTAATGTTAGTAAAAGAGCCCAAATTTCTAAAAATATTGCGAAAAACAACAATCTTCCATTATAGAGTGAATGTTTGAGGTGTATAGAAGGCATTTATTTCATTTTTAGAAATTTTAATTTTTCACATTTTTCCATGAAAAGTGCCGATACCCCCCCCATTGGGTTCTACATGAAATTCTCACTCGACACATATCAAACAAAAATGTTTCCATGGTGTGTATTGTTGTTCACTTTCATCAAATAAACAAAATAAAACCCAGAGTTAATCATAAAAGACAGGAAATGAGCATAAAAGATGCCTCAGCGCAAGTGTTTATGTTAGTAAAAGAGCCCTAATTTCAAAAAATATTGCGAAAAACAACAATCTTCCATTATAGAGTGAATGATTGAGGTCTATAAGAGCCATTTATTCATTTTTTGAAATTTTAATTTTTCACATTTTTCCATGAAAAGTGCCAATTGGGTTCTAGGTGAAATGCTCACTCGACACAAATCAAACAAAAATGTTTCCATGAGGTGTATTGTTGTTCATTTTCATCAAATAAACAAAATAAAACCCAGAATAAATCATTAAAGACAAGAAATGTGCATAAAAGATGCCTCAGCGCAAGTGTTAATGTTAGTAAAAGAGCCCAAATTTCAAAAAATATTGCGAAAAAACACAATCTTCCATTATAGAGTAAATGTTTGAGGTGTATAGAAGGCATTTATTTCATTTTTCGAAATTTTAATTTTTCACATTTTTCCATGAAAAGTGCCAATACCCCACCCTTTGGGTTCTAGGTGAAATTCTCACTCGACACAAATCAAACAAAAATGTTTCCATGGTGTGTATTGTTGTTCATTTTCATCAAATAAACAAAATAAAACCCAGAGTTAATCATTAAAGACAGGAAATGAGCATAAAAGATGCCTCAGCGCAAGTGTTAATGTTAGTAAAAGGGCCCTAATTTCAAAAAATATTGCGAAAAACAACAATCTTCCATTATAGAGTGAATGTTTGAGGTGTTTAGAAGGCATTTATTTCATTTTTAGAAATTTTAATTTTTCACATTTTTCCATGAAAAGTGCCAATACCCCCCCCTTTGGGTTCTAGGTGAAATTCTCACTCGACACAAATCAAACAAAAATGTTTCCATGGTGTGTATTGTTGTTCATTTTCATCAAATAAACAAAATAAAACCCAGAGTTAATCATTAAAGACAGGAAATGAGCATAAAAGATGCCTCAGCGCAAGTGTTAATGTTAGTAAAAGAGCCCTAATTTCAAAAAATATTGCGAAAAACAACAATCTTCCATTATAGAGTGAATGTTTGAGGTCTTTAGAAGCCATTTATTCATTTTTTGAAATTTTAATTTTTCACATTTTTCCATGAAAAGTGCCAATACCCCCCCTTTGGGTTCTAGGTGAAATTCTCACTCGACACAAATCAAACAAAAATGTTTCCATGGTGTGTATTGTTGTTTTATTTCATCAAACAAACAAAATAAAACCCAGAATAAATCATTAAAGACAAGAAATGAGCATAAAAGATGCCTCAGCGCAAGTTTTAATGTTAGTAAAAGAGCCCAAATTTCAAAAAATAATGCGAAAAAACAACAATCTTCCATTATAAAGTGAATGTTTGAGGTCTATAGAAGGCATTTATTCATTTTTTGAAATTTTAATTTTTCACATTTTTCCATGAAAAGTGCCCCCCCGCTTTGGGTTCTGCACGAAAATTACACTCGCCACAAATCAAACAAAAATGTTTCCATGGTGTGTATTGCTGTTCATTTTCATCAAATAAACAAAATAAAACCGAGAATAAATCATTAAAGACAAGAAATGAGCATTAAAGAAGCCTCAGCGCAAGTGTTAATGTTAGTAAAAGAGCCCAAATTTCAAAAAATATTGCGAAAAACAACAATCTTCCATTATAGAGTGAATGTTTGAGGTGTATAGAAGGCATTTATTCATTTTTTGAAATTTTAATTTTTCACATTTTTCCATGAAAAGTGCCAATACCCCCCCTTTGGGTTCTAGGTGAAATTCTCACTCGACACAAATCAAACAAAAATGTTTCCATTGTGTGTATTGTTGTTTTATTTCATCAAACAAACAAAATAAAACCCAGAATAAATCATTAAAGACAAGAAATGAGCATAAAAGATGCCCTAGCGCATGTGTTAATGTTAGTAATAGAGCCCAAATTTCAAACAATATTGCGAAAAACAACAATCTTCCATTATAGAGTGAATGTTTGAGGTGTATAGAAGGCATTTATTTCATTTTTAGAAATTTTAATTTTTCTTATTTTTCCATGAAAAGTGCCGATACCCCCCCCTTTGGGTTCTACATGAAATTCTCACTCGACACATATCAAACAAAAATGTTTCCATGGTGTGTATTGTTGTTCACTTTCATCAAATAAACAAAATAAAACCCAGAGTTAATCATAAAAGACAGGAAATGAGCATAAAAGATGCCTCAGCGCAAGTGTTTATGTTAGTAAAAGAGCCCTAATTTCAAAAAATATTGCGAAAAACAACAATCTTCCATTATAGAGTGAATGTTTGAGGTCTATAGAAGCCATTTATTCATTTTTTGAAATTTTAATTTTTCACATTTTTCCATGAAAAGTGCCAATACCCCCCCTTTGGGTTCTAGGTGAAATTCTCACTCGACACAAATCAAACAAAAATGTTTCCATGAGGTGTATTGTTGTTCATTTTCATCAAATAAACAAAATAAAACCCAGAATATATCATTAAAGACAAGAAATGAGCATAAAAGATGCCTCAGCGCAAGTGTTAATGTTAGTAAAAGAGCCCAAATTTCAAAAAATATTGCGAAAAACAACAATCATCCATTATAGAGTAAATGTTTGAGGTGTATAGAAGGCATTTATTTCATTTTTCGAAATTTTAATTTTTCACATTTCTCCATGAAAAGTGCCAATACCCCCCTCTTTGGGTTCTAGGTTAAATTCTCACTCGACACAAATCAAACAAAAATGTTTCCATGGTGTGTATTGTTGTTCATTTTCATCAAATAAACAAAATAAAACCCAGAGTTAATCATTAAAGACAGGAAATCAGCATAAAAGATGCCTCAGCGCAAGTGTTTATGTTAGTAAAAGGGCCCTAATTTCAAAAAATATTGCGAAAAACAACAATCTTCCATTATAGAGTGAATGTTTGAGGTGTTTAGAATGCATTTATTTCATTTTTAGAAATTTAAATTTTTCACATTTTTCCATGAAAAGTGCCAATACCCCCCCCTTTGGGTTCTAGGTGAAATTCTCACTCGACACAAATCAAACAAAAATGTTTCCATGGTGTGTATTGTTGTTCATTTTCATCAAATAAACAAAATAAAACCCAGAGTTAATCATTAAAGACAGGAAATGAGCATAAAAGATGCCTCAGCGCAAGTGTTTATGTTAGTAAAAGAGCCCAAATTTCAAAAAATATTGCGAAAAACAACAATCTTCCATTATAGAGTGAATGTTTGAGGTCTATAGAAGGCATTTATTCATTTTTTGAAATTTTAATTTTTCACATTTTTCCATGAAAAGTGCCAATACCCCCCCTTTGGGTTCTAGGTGAAATTCTCACTCGTCACAAATCAAACAAAAATGTTTCACTGGTGTGTATTGTTGTTTTATTTCATCAAACAAACAAAATAAAACCCAGAATAAATCATTTAAGACAAGAAATGAGCATAAAAGTTGCCTCAGCGCTTGTGTTAATGTTAGTAAAAGAGCCCAAATTTCAAAAAATATTGCGAAAAACAACAATCTTCCAATATAGAGTGAATGTTTGAGGTTTATAGAAGGCATTTATTTCATTTTTAGAAATTTTAATTTTTCACATTTTTCCATGAAAAGAGCCAATACCCCCCCCCCTTTGGGTTCTGGGTGATATTCTCACTCGACACAAATCAAACAAAAATGTTTCCATGAGGTGTATTGTTGTTCATTTTCATCAAATAAACAAAATAAAACCCAGAGGTAATCATTAAAGACAGGAAATGAGCATAAAAGATGCCTCAGCGCAAGTGTAAATGTTAGTAAAAGAGCCCAAATTTCTAAATATATTGCGAAAAACAACAATCTTCCATTATAGAGTGAATGTTTGAGGTGTATAGAAGGCATTTGTTTCATTTTTAGAAATTTTAATTTTTCACATTTTTCCATGAAAAGTGCCAATACCCCCCCCTTTGGGTTCTGCACGAAAATCACACTCGACACAAATCAAACAAAAATGTTTCCATGGTGTGTCTTGTTGATCATTTTCTTCAAATAAACAAAATAAAACCCAGAATATATCATTAAAGACAAGAAATGAGCATTAAAGATGCCTCAGCGAAAGTGTTAATGTTAGTAAAAGAGCCCAAATTTCTAAAAATATTGCGAAAAACAACAATCTTCCATTATAGAGTGAATGTTTGAGGTGTATAGAAGGCATTTATTTCATTTTTAGAAATTTTAATTTTTCACATTTTTCCATGAAAAGTGCCGATACCCCCCCCTTTGGGTTCTACATGAAATTCTCACTCGACACATATCAAACAAAAGTGTTTCCATGGTGTGTATTGTTGTTCACTTTCATCAAATAAACAAAATAAAACCCAGAGTTAATCATAAAAGACAGGAAATGAGCATAAAAGATGCCTCAGCGCAAGTGTTTATGTTAGTAAAAGAGCCCTAATTTCAAAAAATATATTGCGAAAAACAACAATCTTCCATTATAGAGTGAATGTTTGAGGTCTATAAGAGCCATTTATTCATTTTTTGAAATTTTAATTTTTCACATTTTTCCATGAAAAGTGCCAATTGGGTTCTAGGTGAAATGCTCACTCGACACAAATCAAACAAAAATGTTTCCATGAGGTGTATTGTTGTTCATTTTCATCAAATAAACAAAATAAAACCCAGAATAAATCATTAAAGACAAGAAATGTGCATAAAAGATGCCTCAGCGCAAGTGTTAATGTTAGTAAAAGAGCCCAAATTTCAAAAAATATTGCGAAAAAACACAATCTTCCATTATAGAGTAAATGTTTGAGGTGTATAGAAGGCATTTATTTCATTTTTCGAAATTTTAATTTTTCACATTTTTCCATGAAAAGTGCCAATACCCCACCCTTTGGGTTCTAGGTGAAATTCTCACTCGACACAAATCAAACAAAAATGTTTCCATGGTGTGTATTGTTGTTCATTTTCATCAAATAAACAAAATAAAACCCAGAGTTAATCATTAAAGACAGGAAATGAGCATAAAAGATGCCTCAGCGCAAGTGTTAATGTTAGTAAAAGGGCCCTAATTTCAAAAAATATTGCGAAAAACAACAATCTTCCATTATAGAGTGAATGTTTGAGGTGTTTAGAAGGCATTTATTTCATTTTTAGAAATTTTAATTTTTCACATTTTTCCATGAAAAGTGCCAATACCCCCCCCTTTGGGTTCTAGGTGAAATTCTCACTCGACACAAATCAAACAAAAATGTTTCCATGGTGTGTATTGTTGTTCATTTTCATCAAATAAACAAAATAAAACCCAGAGTTAATCATTAAAGACAGGAAATGAGCATAAAAGATGCCTCAGCGCAAGTGTTAATGTTAGTAAAAGAGCCCTAATTTCAAAAAATATTGCGAAAAACAACAATCTTCCATTATAGAGTGAATGTTTGAGGTCTTTAGAAGCCATTTATTCATTTTTTGAAATTTTAATTTTTCACATTTTTCCATGAAAAGTGCCAATACCCCCCCTTTGGGTTCTAGGTGAAATTCTCACTCGACACAAATCAAACAAAAATGTTTCCATGGTGTGTATTGTTGTTTTATTTCATCAAACAAACAAAATAAAACCCAGAATAAATCATTAAAGACAAGAAATGAGCATAAAAGATGCCTCAGCGCAAGTTTTAATGTTAGTAAAAGAGCCCACATTTCAAAATATAATGCGAAAAACAACAATCTTCCATTATAAAGTGAATGTTTGAGGTCTATAGAAGGCATTTATTCATTTTTTGAAATTTTAATTTTTCACATTTTTCCATGAAAAGTGCCCCCCCCCTTTGGGTTCTGAACGAAAATCACACTCGACACAAATCAAACAAAAATGTTTCCATGGTGTGTCTTGTTGTTCATTTTCATCAAATAAACAAAATAAAACCCAGAATAAATCATTAAAGACAAGAAATGAGCATAAAAGATGCCTCAGCGCCTGTGTTAATGTTAGTAAAAGAGCCCAAATTTCTAAAAATATTGCGAAAAACAACAATCTTCCATTATAGAGTGAATGTTTAAGGTTTATAGAAGGCATTTATTTCATTTTTAGAAATTTTAATTTTTCACATTTTTCCATGAAAAGTGCCAATACCCCCCCCTTTGGGTTCTAGGTGAAATTCTCACTCGACACAATTCAAACAAAAATGTTTCCATGGTGTGTATTGTTGTTTTATTTCATCAAACAAACAAAATAAAACCCAGAATAAATCATTAAAGACAAGAAATGAGCATAAAAGATTTCTCAGCGCAAGTGTTAATGTTAGTAAAAGAGCCCAAATTTCAAAAAATATTGCGAGAAACGACAATCTTCCATTATAGAGTGAGTGTTTGAGGTGTATAGAAGGCATTTGTTTCATTTTTAGAAATTTTAATTTTTCACATTTTTCCATGAAAAGTGCCAATACCCCCCCTTTGGGTTCTAGGTGAAATTCTCACTCGTCACAAATCAAACAAAAATGTTTCACTGGTGTGTATTGTTGTTTTATTTCATCAAACAAACAAAATAAAACCCAGAATAAATCATTTAAGACAAGAAATGAGCATAAAAGATGCCTCAGCGCAAGTGTTAATGTTAGTAAAAGAGCCCAAATTTCAAAAAATATTGCGAAAAACAACAATCTTCCATTATAGAGTGAATGTTTGAGGTGTATAGAAGGCATTTATTTCATTTTTAGAAATTTTAATTTTTCACATTTTTCCATGAAAAGTGCCGATACCCCCCCTTTGGGTTCTACATGAAATTCTCACTCGACACATATCAAACAAAAATGTTTCCATGGTGTGTATTGTTGTTCATTTTCATCAAATAAACAAAATAAAACCCAGAGTTAATCATAAAAGACAGGAAATGAGCATAAAAGATGCCTCAGCGCAAGTGTTAATGTTAGTAAAAGAGCCCTAATTTCAAAAAATATTGCGAAAAACAACAATCTTCCATTATAGAGTGAATGTTTGAGGTCTATAGAAGCCATTTATTCATTTTTTGAAATTTTAATTTTTCACATTTTTCCATGAAAAGTGCCAATACCCCCCCTTTGGGTTCTAGGTGAAATTCTCACTCGACACAAATCAAACAAAAATGTTTCCATGAGGTGTATTGTTGTTCATTTTCATCAAATAAACAAAATAAAACCCAGAATAAATCATTAAAGACAAGAAATGAGCATAAAAGATGCCTCAGCGCAAGTGTTAATGTTAGTAAAAGAGCCCAAATTTCAAAAAATATTGCGAAAAACAACAATCTTCCATTATAGAGTAAATGTTTGAGGTGTATAGAAGGCATTTATTTCATTTTTCGAAATTTTAATTTTTCACATTTTTCCATGAAAAGTGCCAATACCCCACCCTTTGGGTTCTAGGTGAAATTCTCACTCGACACAAATCAAACAAAAATGTTTCCATGGTGTGTATTGTTGTTCATTTTCATCAAATAAACAAAATATAACCCAGAGTTAATCATTAAAGACAGGAAATGAGCATAAAAGATGCCTCAGCGCAAGTGTTAATGTTAGTAAAAGGGCCCTAATTTCAAAAAATATTGCGAAAAACAACAATCTTCCATTATAGAGTGAATGTTTGAGGTGTTTAGAAGGCATTTATTTCATTTTTAGAAATTTTAATTTTTCACATTTTTCCATGAAAAGTGCCAATACCCCCCCCCTTTGGGTTCTAGGTGAAATTCTCACTCGACACAAATCAAACAAAAATGTTTCCATGGTGTGTATTGTTGTTCATTTTCATCAAATAAACAAAATAAAACCCAGAGGTAATCATTAAAGACAGGAAATGAGCATAAAAGATGCCTCAGCGCAAGTGTTAATGTTAGTAAAAGAGCCCTAATTTCAAAAAATATTGCGAAAAACAACAATCTTCCATTATAGAGTGAATGTTTGAGGTCTATAGAAGCCATTTATTCATTTTTTGAAATTTTAATTTTTCACATTTTTCCATGAAAAGTGCCAATACCCCCCCTTTGGGTTCTAGGTGAAATTCTCACTCGACACAAATCAAACAAAAATGTTTCCATGGTGTGTATTGTTGTTTTATTTCATCAAACAAACAAAATAAAACCCAGAATAAATCATTAAAGACAAGAAATGAGCATAAAAGATACCTCAGCGCAAGTGTTAATGTTAGTAAAAGAGCCCAAATTTCAAAAAATATTGCGAAAAACAACAATCTTTCATAATAGAGTGAATGTTTGAGGTTTATAGAAGGCCTTTATTTCATTTTTAGAAATTTTAATTTTTCACATTTTTCCATGAAAAGTGCCAATACCCCCCCCTTTGGGTTCTTGGTGAAATTCTCACTCGACACAGATCAAACAAAAATGTTTCCATGAGGTGTATTGTTGTTCATTTTCATCAAATAAACAAAATAAAACCCAGAGGTAATCATTAAAGACAAGAAATGAGCATAAAAGATGCCTCAGCGCAAGTGTTAATGTTAGTAAAAGAGCCCAAATTTCTAAAAATATTGCGAAAAACAACAATCTTCCATTATAGAGCGAATTTTGAGGTGTATAGAAGGCATTTATTTCATTTTTAGAAATTTTAATTTTTCACATTTCTCCAAAAAAAGTGCCAATACCCCCCTCTTTGGGTTATAGGTTAAATTCTCACTCGACACAAATCAAACAAAAATGTTTCCATGAGGTGTATTGTTGTTCATTTTCTTCAAATAAAAAAAATAAAACCCATAACATATCATTAAAGACAAGAAATGAGCATAAAAGATGCCTCAGCGCAAGTGTTAATGTAAGTAAAAGAGCCCAAATTTCAAAAAATATTGCGAAAAACAACAATCTTCCATTATAGAGTGAATGTTTGAGGTGTATAGAAGGCATTTATTTCATTTTTAGAAATTTTAATTTTTCACATTTTTCCGTGAAAAGTGCCACTACCCCCCCCTTTGGGTTCTTAGTGAAATTCTCACTCGACACAAATCAAACAAAAATGTTTCCATGGCATGTATTGTTGTTCATTTTCATCAAATAAACAAAATAAAACCCAGAATAAATCATTAAAGACAAGAAATGAGCATAAAAGATACCTCAGCGCAAGTGTTAATGTTAGTAAAAGAGCCCAAATTTCAAAAAATATTGCGAAAAACAACAATCTTCCATTATAGAGTGAATGTTTGAGGTGTATAGAAGGCATTTATTTCATTTTTAGAAATTTTAATTTTTCACATTTTTCCATGAAAAGTGCCAATACCCCCCCCTTTGGGTTCTACACGAAAATCAACCTCGACACAAATCAAACAAAAATGTTTCCATGGTGTGTCTTGTTGTTCATTTTCATCAAATAAACAAAATAAAACCCAGAATTAATCATTAAAGACAAGAAATGAGCATTAAAGATGCCTCAGCGAAAGTGTTAATGTTAGTAAAAGAGCCCAAATTTCAAAAAATATTGCGAAATACAACAATCTTCCATTATAGAGTGAATGTTTGAGGTGTATAGAAGGCATTTATTTCATTTTTAGAAATTTTAATTTTTCACATTTTTCCATGAAAAGTGCCAATATCCCCCCCTTTGGGTTCTAGGTGAAATTCTCACTCGACACAAATCAAACAAAAATGTTTCCATGGTGTGTATTGTTGTTTTATTTCATCAAACAAACAAAATAAAACCCAGAATAAATCATTAAAGACAAGAAATGAGCATAAAAGATACCTCAGCGCAAGTGTTAATGTTAGTAAAAGAGCCCAAATTTCAAAAAATATTGCGAAAAACAACAATCTTTCATAATAGAGTGAATGTTTGAGGTTTATAGAAGGCCTTTATTTCATTTTTAGAAATTTTAATTTTTCACATTTTTCCATGAAAAGTGCCAATACCCCCCCCTTTGGGTTCTTGGTGAAATTCTCACTCGACACAGATCAAACAAAAATGTTTCCATGAGGTGTATTGTTGTTCATTTTCATCAAATAAACAAAATAAAACCCAGAGGTAATCATTAAAGACAAGAAATGAGCATAAAAGATGCCTCAGCGCAAGTGTTAATGTTAGTAAAAGAGCCCAAATTTCTAAAAATATTGCGAAAAACAACAATCTTCCATTATAGAGCGAATTTTGAGGTGTATAGAAGGCATTTATTTCATTTTTAGAAATTTTAATTTTTCACATTTCTCCAAAAAAAGTGCCAATACCCCCCTCTTTGGGTTATAGGTTAAATTCTCACTCGACACAAATCAAACAAAAATGTTTCCATGAGGTGTATTGTTGTTCATTTTCTTCAAATAAAAAAAATAAAACCCATAACATATCATTAAAGACAAGAAATGAGCATAAAAGATGCCTCAGCGCAAGTGTTAATGTAAGTAAAAGAGCCCAAATTTCAAAAAATATTGCGAAAAACAACAATCTTCCATTATAGAGTGAATGTTTGAGGTGTATAGAAGGCATTTATTTCATTTTTAGAAATTTTAATTTTTCACATTTTTCCGTGAAAAGTGCCACTACCCCCCCCTTTGGGTTCTTAGTGAAATTCTCACTCGACACAAATCAAACAAAAATGTTTCCATGGCATGTATTGTTGTTCATTTTCATCAAATAAACAAAATAAAACCCAGAATAAATCATTAAAGACAAGAAATGAGCATAAAAGATACCTCAGCGCAAGTGTTAAAGTTAGTAAAAGAGCCCAAATTTCAAAAAATATTGCGAAAAACAACAATCTTCCATTATAGAGTGAATGTTTGAGGTGTATAGAAGGCATTTATTTCATTTTTAGAAATTTTAATTTTTCACATTTTTCCATGAAAAGTGCCAATACCCCCCCCTTTGGGTTCTACACGAAAATCAACCTCGACACAAATCAAACAAAAATGTTTCCATGGTGTGTCTTGTTGTTCATTTTCATCAAATAAACAAAATAAAACCCAGAATTAATCATTAAAGACAAGAAATGAGCATTAAAGATGCCTCAGCGAAAGTGTTAATGTTAGTAAAAGAGCCCAAATTTCAAAAAATATTGCGAAATACAACAATCTTCCATTATAGAGTGAATGTTTGAGGTGTATAGAAGGCATTTATTTCATTTTTAGAAATTTTAATTTTTCACATTTTTCCATGAAAAGTGCCAATATCCCCCCCTTTGGGTTCTAGGTGAAATTCTCACTCGACACAAATCAAACAAAAATGTTTCCATGGTGTGTATTGTTGTTTTATTTCATCAAACAAACAAAATAAAACCCAGAATAAATCATTAAAGACAAGAAATGAGCATAAAAGATGCCTCAGCGCATGTGTTAATGTTAGTAAAAGAGCCCCAATTTCAAAAAATATTGCGAAAAACAACAATCTTCCATTAAAGAGTGAATGTTTGAGGTGTAAGGAAGGCATTTATTTCATTTTTAGAAATTTTAATTTTTCACATTTTTCCATGAAAAGTGCCAATATCCCCCCCTTTGGGTTCTAGGTGAAATTCTCACTCGACACAAATCAAACAAAAATGTTTCCATGGTGTGTATTGTTGTTTTATTTCATCAAACAAACAAAATAAAACCCAGAATAAATCATTAAAGACAAGAAATGAGCATAAAAGATGCCTCAGCGCATGTGTTAATGTTAGTAAAAGAGCCCAAATTTCAAAAAATATTGCGAAAAACAACAATCTTCCATTATAGAGTGAATATTTGAGGTGTTTAGAAGGCAATTATTTCATTTTTAGAAATTTTAATTTTTCACATTTTTCCATGAAAAGTGCCAATACCCCAACCTTCGGGTTCTAGGTGAAAATCTCACTCGACACAAATCAAACAAAAATGTTTCCATGGTGTGTATTGTTGTTCATTTTCATCAAATAAACAAAATAAAACCCAGAGGTAATCATTAAAGACAGGAAATGAGCATAAAAGATGCCTCAGCGCAAGTGTTAATGTTAGTAAAAGAGCCCTTATTTCAAAAAATATTGCGAAAAACAACAATCTTCCATTATAGAGTGAATGTTTGAGGTCTATAGAAGCCATTTATTCATTTTTTGAAATTTTAATTTTTCACATTTTTCCATGAAAAGTGCCAATACCCCCCCTTTGGGTTCTAGGTGAAATTCTCACTCGACACAAATCAAACAAAAATGTTTCCATGGTGTGTATTGTTGTTTTATTTCATCAAACAAACAAAATAAAACCCAGAATAAATCATTAAAGACAAGAAATGAGCATAAAAGATGCCTCAGCGCATGTGTTAATGTTAGTAAAAGAGCCCAAATTTCAAAAAATATTGCGAAAAACAACAATCTTCCATTATAGAGTGAATGTTTGAGGTGTTTAGAAGGCATTTATTTCATTTTTAGAAATTTTAATTTTTCACATTTTTCCATGAAAAGTGCCAATACCCCAACCTTCGGGTTCTAGGTGAAAATCTCACTCGACACAAATCAAACAAAAATGTTTCCATGGTGTGTATTGTTGTTCATTTTCATCAAATAAACAAAATAAAACCCAGAGGTAATCATTAAAGACAGGAAATGAGCATAAAAGATGCCTCAGCGCAAGTGTTAATGTTAGTAAAAGAGCCCTAATTTCAAAAAATATTGCGAAAAACAACAATCTTCCATTATAGAGTGAATGTTTGAGGTCTATAGAAGCCATTTATTCATTTTTTGAAATTTTAATTTTTCACATTTTTCCATGAAAAGTGCCAATACCCCCCCTTTGGGTTCTAGGTGAAATTCTCACTCGACACAAATCAAACAAAAATGTTTCCATGGTGTGTATTGTTGTTTTATTTCATCAAACAAACAAAATAAAACCCAGAATAAATCATTAAAGACAAGAAATGAGCATAAAAGATACCTCAGCGCAAGTGTTAATGTTAGTAAAAGAGCCCATATTTCAAAAAATATTGCGAAAAACAACAATCTTCCATAATAGAGTGAATGTTTGAGGTTTATAGAAGGCATTTATTTCATTTTTAGAAATTTTAATTTTTCACATTTTTCCATGAAAAGTGCCAATACCCCCCCCTTTGGGTTCTTGGTGAAATTCTCACTCGACAAAAATCAAACAAAAATGTTTCCATGAGGTGTATTGTTGTTCATTTTCATCAAATAAACAAAATAAAACCCAGAGGTAATCATTAAAGACAAGAAATGAGCATAAAAGATGCCTCAGCGCAAGTGTTAATGTTAGTAAAAGAGCCCAAATTTCTAAAAATATTGCGAAAAACAACAATCTTCCATTATAGAGCGAATTTTGAGGTGTATAGAAGGCATTTATTTCATTTTTAGAAATTTTAATTTTTCACATTTCTCCAAAAAAAGTGCCAATACCCCCCTCTTTGGGTTCTAGGTTAAATTCTCACTCGACACAAATCAAACAAAAATGTTTCCATGAGGTGTATTGTTGTTCATTTTCTTCAAATAAAAAAAATAAAACCCATAACATATCATTAAAGACAAGAAATGAGCATAAAAGATGCCTCAGCGCAAGTGTTAATGCAAGTAAAAGAGCCCAAATTTCAAAAAATATTGCGAAAAACAACAATCTTCCATTATAGAGTGAATGTTTGAGGTGTATAGAAGGCATTTATTTCATTTTTAGAAATTTTAATTTTTCACATTTTTCCATGAAAAGTGCAAATACCCCCCCCCTTTGGGTTCTAGTGAAATTCTCACTCGGCCCCACTCAAACAAAAATGTTTCCATGGTGTGTATTGTTGTTCATTTTCATCAAATAAACAAAATAAAACCCAGAGTTAATCATTAAAGACAGGAAATGAGCATAAAAGATGCCTCAGCGCAAGTGTTAATGTTAGTAAAAGAGCCCTAATTTCAAAAAAAATTGCGAAAAACAACAATCTTCCATTATAGAGTGAATGTTTGAGGTCTATAGAAGCCATTTATTCATTTTTTGAAATTTTAATTTTTCACATTTTTCCATGAAAAGTGCCAATACCCCCCCCTTTGGGTTCTTAGTGAAATTCTCACTCGACACAAATCAAACAAAAATGTTTCCTTGGCATGTATTGTTGTTCATTTTCATCAAATAAACAAAATAAAACCCAGAATAAATCATTAAAGACAAGAAATGAGCATAAAAGATGCCTCAGCGCATGTGTTAATGTTAGTAAAAGAGCCCAAATTTCAAAAAATATTGCGAAAAACAACAATCTTCCATTATAGAGTGAATGTTTGAGGTGTTTAGAAGGCATTTATTTCATTTTTAGAAATTTTAATTTTTCACATTTTTCCATGAAAAGTGCCAATACCCCAACCTTCGGGTTCTAGGTGAAAATCTCACTCGACACAAATCAAACAAAAATGTTTCCATGGTGTGTATTGTTGTTCATTTTCATCAAATAAACAAAATAAAACCCAGAGGTAATCATTAAAGACAGGAAATGAGCATAAAAGATGCCTCAGCGCAAGTGTTAATGTTAGTAAAAGAGCCCTAATTTCAAAAAATATTGCGAAAAACAACAATCTTCCATTATAGAGTGAATGTTTGAGGTCTATAGAAGCCATTTATTCATTTTTTGAAATTTTAATTTTTCACATTTTTCCATGAAAAGTGCCAATACCCCCCCTTTGGGTTCTAGGTGAAATTCTCACTCGACACAAATCAAACAAAAATGTTTCCATGGTGTGTATTGTTGTTTTATTTCATCAAACAAACAAAATAAAACCCAGAATAAATCATTAAAGACAAGAAATGAGCATAAAAGATACCTCAGCGCAAGTGTTAATGTTAGTAAAAGAGCCCAAATTTCAAAAAATATTGCGAAAAACAACAATCTTCCATAATAGAGTGAATGTTTGAGGTTTATAGAAGGCATTTATTTCATTTTTAGAAATTTTAATTTTTCACATTTTTCCATGAAAAGTGCCAATACCCCCCCCTTTGGGTTCTTGGTGAAATTCTCACTCGACACAAATCAAACAAAAATGTTTCCATGAGGTGTATTGTTGTTCATTTTCATCAAATAAACAAAATAAAACCCAGAGGTAATCATTAAAGACAAGAAATGAGCATAAAAGATGCCTCAGCGCAAGTGTTAATGTTAATAAAAGAGCCCAAATTTCTAAAAATATTGCGAAAAACAACAATCTTCCATTATAGAGCGAATTTTGAGGTGTATAGAAGGCATTTATTTCATTTTTAGAAATTTTAATTTTTCACATTTCTCCAAAAAAAGTGCCAATACCCCCCTCTTTGGGTTCTAGGTTAAATTCTCACTCGACACAAATCAAACAAAAATGTTTCCATGAGGTGTATTGTTGTTCATTTTCTTCAAATAAAAAAAATAAAACCCATAACATATCATTAAAGACAAGAAATGAGCATAAAAGATGCCTCAGCGCAAGTGTTAATGCAAGTAAAAGAGCCCAAATTTCAAAAAATATTGCGAAAAACAACAATCTTCCATTATAGAGTGAATGTTTGAGGTCTATAGAAGCCATTTATTCATTTTTTGAAATTTTAATTTTTCACATTTTTCCATGAAAAGTGCCAATACCCCCCCTTTGGGTTCTTAGTGAAATTCTCACTCGACACAAATCAAACAAAAATGTTTCCATGGCATGTATTGTTGTTCATTTTCATCAAATAAACAAAATAAAACCCAGAATAAATCATTAAAGACAAGAAATGAGCATAAAAGATGCCTCAGCGCATGTGTTAATGTTAGTAAAAGAGCCCCAATTTCAAAAAATATTGCGAAAAACAACAATCTTCCATTAAAGAGTGAATGTTTGAGGTGTATAGAAGGCATTTATTTCATTTTTAGAAATTTTAATTTTTCACATTTTTCCATGAAAAGTGCCAATACCCCCCCTTTGGGTTCTACATGAAAATCACACTCGACACAAATCAAACAAAAATGTTTCCATGGTGTGTCTTGTTGTTCATTTTCATCAAATAAACAAAATAAAACCCAGAGTAAATCATTAAAGACAGGAAATGAGCATAAAAGATGCCTCAGCGCAAGTGCTAATGTTAGTAAAAGAGCCCAAATTTCAAAAAATATTGCGAAAAACAACAATCTTCCATTATAGAGTGAATGTTTGAGGTGTATAGAAGGCATTTATTTCATTTTTAGAAATTTTAATTTTTCACATTTTTCCATGAAAAGTGCCAATACCCCCCCCTTTGGGTTCTAGGTGAAAATCTCACTCGACACAAATCAAACAAAAATGTTTCCATGGTGTGTATTGCTGTTCATTTTGATCAAATAAACAAAATAAAACCCAGAATAAATCATTAAAGACAAGAAATGAGCATAAAAGATGCCTCAGCGCAAGTGTTAATGTTAGTAAAAGAGCCCAAATTTCTAAAAATATTGCGAAAAACAACAATCTTCCCTTATAGACTGAATGTTTGAGGGGTATAGAAGCCATTTATTTCATTTTTAGAAATTTTAATTTTCACATTTTTCCATGAAAAGTGCCCTTTGGGTTCTAGGTGAAATTCTCAGTCGACACATATCAAACAAAAATGTTTCCATTATGTGTATTGTTGTTCATTTTCATCAAATAAACAAAATTAAACCCAGAATAAATCATTAAAGACAAGAAATGAGCATAAAAGATGCCTCAGCGCAGGTTTAATATTAGTAAAAGAGCCCAAATTTCAAAAAATATTGCGAAAAACAACAATCTTCCATTATAGAGTGAATGTTTGAGGTGTATAGAAGGCATTTATTTCATTTTTAGAAATTTTAATTTTTCACATTTTTCCATGAAAAGTGCCAATACCCCCCTCTTTGGGTTCTAGGTTAAATTCTCACTCGACACAAATCAAACAAAAATGTTTCCATGGCGTGTATTGTTGTTCATTTTCATCAAATAAACAAAATAAAACCCAGAATAAATCATTAAAGACAGGAAATGAGCATAAAAGATGCCTAAGCGCAAGTTTTAATGTTAGTAAAAGAGCCCAAATTTCAAAAAAATATTGCGAAAAACAACAATCTTCCATTATAGAGTGAATGTTTGAGGTGTATAGAAGGTTTTTATTTCATTTTTAGAAATTTTAATTTTTCACATTTTTCCATGAAAAGTGGCATTACCCCCCCCCCATTGGGTTCTAGGTGAAATTCTCACTCGACACAAATCAAACAAAAATGTTTCCATGGTGTGCATGGTTGTTCATTTTCATCAAATAAACAAAATAAAACCCAGAGTTAATCATTAAAGACAGGTAATGAGCATAAAAGATGCCTCAGCGCAAGTGTTAATGTTAGTAAAAGAGCCCAAATTTCTAAAAATATTGCGAAAAACAACAATCTTCCATTATAGAGTGAATGTTTGAGGTGTATAGAAGTTATTTATTTCATTTTTAGAAATTTTAATTTTTCACATTTTTCCACGAAAAGTGCCAATACCCCCCCTTTGGGTTCTACACGAAAATCACACTCGGCACAAATCAAACAAAAATGTTTCCATGGTGTGTCAAGTTGTTCATTTTCATCAAATAAACAAAATAAAACCCAGAATATATCATTAAAGACAAGAAATGAGCATAAAAGATGCCTCAGCGCAAGTGTTAATGTAAGTAAAAGAGCCCAAATTTCAAAAAATATTGCGAAAAACAACAATCTTCCATTATAGAGTGAATGTTTGAGGTGTATAGAAGGCATTTATTTCATTTTAGAAATTTTAATTTTTCACATTTTTCCGTGAAAAGTGCCACTACCCCCCCCTTTGGGTTCTTAGTGAAATTCTCACTCGACACAAATCAAACAAAAATGTTTCCATGGCATGTATTGTTGTTCATTTTCATCAAATAAACAAAATAAAACCCAGAATAAATCATTAAAGACAAGAAATGAGCATAAAAGATACCTCAGCGCAAGTGTTAATGTTAGTAAAAGAGCCCAAATTTCAAAAAATATTGCGAAAAACAACAATCTTCCATTATAGAGTGAATGTTTGAGGTGTATAGAAGGCATTTATTTCATTTTTAGAAATTTTAATTTTTCACATTTTTCCATGAAAAGTGCCAATACCCCCCCCTTTGGGTTCTACACGAAAATCAACCTCGACACAAATCAAACAAAAATGTTTCCATGGTGTGTCTTGTTGTTCATTTTCATCAAATAAACAAAATAAAACCCAGAATTAATCATTAAAGACAAGAAATGAGCATTAAAGATGCCTCAGCGAAAGTGTTAATGTTAGTAAAAGAGCCCAAATTTCAAAAAATATTGCGAAATACAACAATCTTCCATTATAGAGTGAATGTTTGAGGTGTATAGAAGGCATTTATTTCATTTTTAGAAATTTTAATTTTTCACATTTTTCCATGAAAAGTGCCAATATCCCCCCCTTTGGGTTCTAGGTGAAATTCTCACTCGACACAAATCAAACAAAAATGTTTCCATGGTGTGTATTGTTGTTTTATTTCATCAAACAAACAAAATAAAACCCAGAATAAATCATTAAAGACAAGAAATGAGCATAAAAGATGCCTCAGCGCATGTGTTAATGTTAGTAAAAGAGCCCCAATTTCAAAAAATATTGCGAAAAACAACAATCTTCCATTAAAGAGTGAATGTTTGAGGTGTAAGGAAGGCATTTATTTCATTTTTAGAAATTTTAATTTTTCACATTTTTCCATGAAAAGTGCCAATATCCCCCCCTTTGGGTTCTAGGTGAAATTCTCACTCGACACAAATCAAACAAAAATGTTTCCATGGTGTGTATTGTTGTTTTATTTCATCAAACAAACAAAATAAAACCCAGAATAAATCATTAAAGACAAGAAATGAGCATAAAAGATGCCTCAGCGCATGTGTTAATGTTAGTAAAAGAGCCCAAATTTCAAAAAATATTGCGAAAAACAACAATCTTCCATTATAGAGTGAATGTTTGAGGTGTTTAGAAGGCATTTATTTCATTTTTAGAAATTTTAATTTTTCACATTTTTCCATGAAAAGTGCCAATACCCCAACCTTCGGGTTCTAGGTGAAAATCTCACTCGACACAAATCAAACAAAAATGTTTCCATGGTGTGTATTGTTGTTCATTTTCATCAAATAAACAAAATAAAACCCAGAGGTAATCATTAAAGACAGGAAATGAGCATAAAAGATGCCTCAGCGCAAGTGTTAATGTTAGTAAAAGAGCCCTTATTTCAAAAAATATTGCGAAAAACAACAATCTTCCATTATAGAGTGAATGTTTGAGGTCTATAGAAGCCATTTATTCATTTTTTGAAATTTTAATTTTTCACATTTTTCCATGAAAAGTGCCAATACCCCCCCTTTGGGTTCTAGGTGAAATTCTCACTCGACACAAATCAAACAAAAATGTTTCCATGGTGTGTATTGTTGTTTTATTTCATCAAACAAACAAAATAAAACCCAGAATAAATCATTAAAGACAAGAAATGAGCATAAAAGATGCCTCAGCGCATGTGTTAATGTTAGTAAAAGAGCCCAAATTCTAAAAATATTGCGAAAAACAACAATCTTCCATTATAGAGTGAATGTTTGAGGTGTTTAGAAGGCATTTATTTCATTTTTAGAAATTTTAATTTTTCACATTTTTCCATGAAAAGTGCCAATACCCCAACCTTCGGGTTCTAGGTGAAAATCTCACTCGACACAAATCAAACAAAAATGTTTCCATGGTGTGTATTGTTGTTCATTTTCATCAAATAAACAAAATAAAACCCAGAGGTAATCATTAAAGACAGGAAATGAGCATAAAAGATGCCTCAGCGCAAGTGTTAATGTTAGTAAAAGAGCCCTAATTTCAAAAAATATTGCGAAAAACAACAATCTTCCATTATAGAGTGAATGTTTGAGGTCTATAGAAGCCATTTATTCATTTTTTGAAATTTTAATTTTTCACATTTTTCCATGAAAAGTGCCAATACCCCCCCTTTGGGTTCTAGGTGAAATTCTCACTCGACACAAATCAAACAAAAATGTTTCCATGGTGTGTATTGTTGTTTTATTTCATCAAATAAACAAAATTAAACCCAGAATAAATCATTAAAGACAAGAAATGAGCATAAAAGATACCTCAGCGCAAGTGTTAATGTTAGTAAAAGAGCCCAAATTTCAAAAAATATTGCGAAAAACAACAATCTTCCATAATAGAGTGAATGTTTGAGGTTTATAGAAGGCATTTATTTCATTTTTAGAAATTTTAATTTTTCACATTTTTCCATGAAAAGTGCCAATACCCCCCCCTTTGGGTTCTTGGTGAAATTCTCACTCGACAAAAATCAAACAAAAATGTTTCCATGAGGTGTATTGTTGTTCATTTTCATCAAATAAACAAAATAAAACCCAGAGGTAATCATTAAAGACAAGAAATGAGCATAAAAGATGCCTCAGCGCAAGTGTTAATGTTAGTAAAAGAGCCCAAATTTCTAAAAATATTGCGAAAAACAACAATCTTCCATTATAGAGCGAATTTTGAGGTGTATAGAAGGCATTTATTTCATTTTTAGAAATTTTAATTTTTCACATTTCTCCAAAAAAAGTGCCAATACCCCCCTCTTTGGGTTCTAGGTTAAATTCTCACTCGACACAAATCAAACAAAAATGTTTCCATGAGGTGTATTGTTGTTCATTTTCTTCAAATAAAAAAAATAAAACCCATAACATATCATTAAAGACAAGAAATGAGCATAAAAGATGCCTCAGCGCAAGTGTTAATGCAAGTAAAAGAGCCCAAATTTCAAAAAATATTGCGAAAAACAACAATCTTCCATTATAGAGTGAATGTTTGAGGTGTATAGAAGGCATTTATTTCATTTTTAGAAATTTTAATTTTTCACATTTTTCCATGAAAAGTGCAAATACCCCCCCCTTTGGGTTCTAGTGAAATTCTCACTCGGCCCCACTCAAACAAAAATGTTTCCATGGTGTGTATTGTTGTTCATTTTCATCAAATAAACAAAATAAAACCCAGAGTTAATCATTAAAGACAGGAAATGAGCATAAAAGATGCCTCAGCGCAAGTGTTAATGTTAGTAAAAGAGCCCTAATTTCAAAAAAAATTGCGAAAAACAACAATCTTCCATTATAGAGTGAATGTTTGAGGTCTATAGAAGCCATTTATTCATTTTTTGAAATTTTAATTTTTCACATTTTTCCATGAAAAGTGCCAATACCCCCCCCTTTGGGTTCTTAGTGAAATTCTCACTCGACACAAATCAAACAAAAATGTTTCCATGGCATGTATTGTTGTTCATTTTCATCAAATAAACAAAATAAAACCCAGAATAAATCATTAAAGACAAGAAATGAGCATAAAAGATGCCTCAGCGCATGTGTTAATGTTAGTAAAAGAGCCCAAATTTAAAAAATATTGCGAAAAACAACAATCTTCCATTATAGAGTGAATGTTTGAGGTGTTTAGAAGGCATTTATTTCATTTTTAGAAATTTTAATTTTTCACATTTTTCCATGAAAAGTGCCAATACCCCAACCTTCGGGTTCTAGGTGAAAATCTCACTCGACACAAATCAAACAAAAATGTTTCCATGGTGTGTATTGTTGTTCATTTTCATCAAATAAACAAAATAAAACCCAGAGGTAATCATTAAAGACAGGAAATGAGCATAAAAGATGCCTCAGCGCAAGTGTTAATGTTAGTAAAAGAGCCCTAATTTCAAAAAATATTGCGAAAAACAACAATCTTCCATTATAGAGTGAATGTTTGAGGTCTATAGAAGCCATTTATTCATTTTTTGAAATTTTAATTTTTCACATTTTTCCATGAAAAGTGCCAATACCCCCCCTTTGGGTTCTAGGTGAAATTCTCACTCGACACAAATCAAACAAAAATGTTTCCATGGTGTGTATTGTTGTTTTATTTCATCAAACAAACAAAATAAAACCCAGAATAAATCATTAAAGACAAGAAATGAGCATAAAAGATACCTCAGCGCAAGTGTTAATGTTAGTAAAAGAGCCCAAATTTCAAAAAATATTGCGAAAAACAACAATCTTCCATAATAGAGTGAATGTTTGAGGTTTATAGAAGGCATTTATTTCATTTTTAGAAATTTTAATTTTTCACATTTTTCCATGAAAAGTGCCAATACCCCCCCCTTTGGGTTCTTGGTGAAATTCTCACTCGACACAAATCAAACAAAAATGTTTCCATGAGGTGTATTGTTGTTCATTTTCATCAAATAAACAAAATAAAACCCAGAGGTAATCATTAAAGACAAGAAATGAGCATAAAAGATGCCTCAGCGCAAGTGTTAATGTTAATAAAAGAGCCCAAATTTCTAAAAATATTGCGAAAAACAACAATCTTCCTTTATAGAGCGAATTTTGAGGTGTATAGAAGGCATTTATTTCATTTTTAGAAATTTTAATTTTTCACATTTCTCCAAAAAAAGTGCCAATACCCCCCTCTTTGGGTTCTAGGTTAAATTCTCACTCGACACAAATCAAACAAAAATGTTTCCATGAGGTGTATTGTTGTTCATTTTCTTCAAATAAAAAAAATAAAACCCATAACATATCATTAAAGACAAGAAATGAGCATAAAAGATGCCTCAGCGCAAGTGTTAATGCAAGTAAAAGAGCCCAAATTTCAAAAAATATTGCGAAAAACAACAATCTTCCATTATAGAGTGAATGTTTGAGGTGTATAGAAGGCATTTATTTCATTTTTAGAAATTTTAATTTTTCACATTTTTCCGTGAAAAGTGCCACTACCCCCCCCTTTGGGTTCTTAGTGAAATTCTCACTCGACACAAATCAAACAAAAATGTTTCCATGGCATGTATTGTTGTTCATTTTCATCAAATAAACAAAATAAAACCCAGAATAAATCATTAAAGACAAGAAATGAGCATAAAAGATACCTCAGCGCAAGTGTTAATGTTAGTAAAAGAGCCCACATTTCAAAAAATATTGCGAAAAACAACAATCTTCCATTATAGAGTGAATGTTTGAGGTGTATAGAAGGCATTTATTTCATTTTTAGAAATTTTAATTTTTCACATTTTTCCATGAAAAGTGCCAATACCCCCCCCTTTGGGTTCTACACGAAAATCAACCTCGACACAAATCAAACAAAAATGTTTCCATGGTGTGTCTTGTTGTTCATTTTCATCAAATAAACAAAATAAAACCCAGAATTAATCATTAAAGACAAGAAATGAGCATTAAAGATGCCTCAGCGAAAGTGTTAATGTTAGTAAAAGAGCCCAAATTTCAAAAAATATTGCGAAATACAACAATCTTCCATTATAGAGTGAATGTTTGAGGTGTATAGAAGGCATTTATTTCATTTTTAGAAATTTTAATTTTTCACATTTTTCCATGAAAAGTGCCAATATCCCCCCCTTTGGGTTCTAGGTGAAATTCTCACTCGACACAAATCAAACAAAAATGTTTCCATGGTGTGTATTGTTGTTTTATTTCATCAAACAAACAAAATAAAACCCAGAATAAATCATTAAAGACAAGAAATGAGCATAAAAGATGCCTCAGCGCATGTGTTAATGTTAGTAAAAGAGCCCCAATTTCAAAAAATATTGCGAAAAACAACAATCTTCCATTAAAGAGTGAATGTTTGAGGTGTAAGGAAGGCATTTATTTCATTTTTAGAAATTTTAATTTTTCACATTTTTCCATGAAAAGTGCCAATATCCCCCCCTTTGGGTTCTAGGTGAAATTCTCACTCGACACAAATCAAACAAAAATGTTTCCATGGTGTGTATTGTTGTTTTATTTCATCAAACAAACAAAATAAAACCCAGAATAAATCATTAAAGACAAGAAATGAGCATAAAAGATGCCTCAGCGCATGTGTTAATGTTAGTAAAAGAGCCCAAATTTCAAAAAATATTGCGAAAAACAACAATCTTCCATTATAGAGTGAATGTTTGAGGTGTTTAGAAGGCATTTATTTCATTTTTAGAAATTTTAATTTTTCACATTTTTCCATGAAAAGTGCCAATACCCCAACCTTCGGGTTCTAGGTGAAAATCTCACTCGACACAAATCAAACAAAAATGTTTCCATGGTGTGTATTGTTGTTCATTTTCATCAAATAAACAAAATAAAACCCAGAGGTAATCATTAAAGACAGGAAATGAGCATAAAAGATGCCTCAGCGCAAGTGTTAATGTTAGTAAAAGAGCCCAAATTTCAAAAAATTTTGCGAAAAACAACAATCTTCCATTATAGAGTGAATGTTTGAGGTGTATAGAAGGCATTTATTTCATTTTTAGAAATTTTAATTTTTCACATTTTTCCATGAAAAGTGCCAAAACCTACCTCTTTAAGTTCTAGGTTAAATTCTCACTCGACACAAATCGAACAAAAATGTTTCCATGGTGTGTCTTGTTGTTCATTTTCATCAAATAAACAAAATAAAACCCAGAATAATCATTAAAGACAGGAAATGAGCATTAAAGATCCCTCAGCGCGAGTGTTAATGTTAGTAAAAGAGCCCAAATTTCTAAAAATATTGCGAAAAAAACAATCTTCCATTAAAGAGTGAATGTTTGAGGTGTATAGAAGGCATTTATTTCATTTTTAGAAATTTTAATTTTTCACATTTTTCCATGAAAAGTGCCAATACTCCCCCCTTTGGGTTCTGGGTGAAATTCTCACTCGACACAAATCAAACAAAAATGTTTCCATGGCATGTATTGTTGTTCATTTTCATCAAATAAACAAAATAAAACCCAGAATAAATCATTAAAGACAAGAAATGAGCATAAAAGATGCCTCAGCGCATGTGTTAATGTTAGTAAAAGAGCCCCAATTTCAAAAAATATTGCGAAAAACAACAATCTTCCATTAAAGAGTGAATGTTTGAGGTGTATAGAAGGCATTTATTTCATTTTTAGAAATTTTAATTTTTCACATTTTTCCATGAAAAGTGCCAATACCCCCCCTTTGGGTTTTACATGAAAATCACACTCGACACAAATCAAACAAAAATGTTTCCATGGTGTGTCTTGTTGTTCATTTTCATCAAATAAACAAAATAAAACCCAGAATAAATCATTAAAGACAGGAAATGAGCATAAAAGATGCCTCAGCGCAAGTGCTAATGTTAGTAAAAGAGCCCAAATTTCAAAAAATATTGCGAAAAACAACAATCTTCCATTATAGAGTGAATGTTTGAGGTGTATAGAAGGCATTTATTTCATTTTTAGAAATTTTAATTTTTCACATTTTTCCATGAAAAGTGCCAATACCCCCCCCTTTGGGTTCTAGGTGAAAATCTCACTCGACACAAATCAAACAAAAATGTTTCCATGGTGTGTATTGCTGTTCATTTTGATCAAATAAACAAAATAAAACCCAGAATAAATCATTAAAGACAAGAAATGAGCATAAAAGATGCCTCAGCGCAAGTGTTAATGTTAGTAAAAGAGCCCAAATTTCTAAAAATATTGCGAAAAACAACAATCTTCCCTTATAGACTGAATGTTTGAGGGGTATAGAAGCCATTTATTTCATTTTTAGAAATTTTAATTTTCACATTTTTCCATGAAAAGTGCCCTTTGGGTTCTAGGTGAAATTCTCAGTCGACACATATCAAACAAAAATGTTTCCATTATGTGTATTGTTGTTCATTTTCATCAAATAAACAAAATTAAACCCAGAATAAATCATTAAAGACAAGAAATGAGCATAAAAGATGCCTCAGCGCAGGTGTTAATATTAGTAAAAGAGCCCAAATTTCAAAAAATATTGCGAAAAACAACAATCTTCCATTATAGAGTGAATGTTTGAGGTGTATCGAAGGCATTTATTTCATTTTTAGAAATTTTAATTTTTCACATTTTTCCATGAAAAGTGCCAATACCCCCCTCTTTGGGTTCTAGGTTAAATTCTCACTCGACACAAATCAAACAAAAATGTTTCCATGGCGTGTATTGTTGTTCATTTTCATCAAATAAACAAAATAAAACCCAGAATAAATCATTAAAGACAGGAAATGAGCATAAAAGATGCCTAAGCGCAAGTTTTAATGTTAGTAAAAGAGCCCAAATTTCAAAAAAATATTGCGAAAAACAACAATCTTCCATTATAGAGTGAATGTTTGAGGTGTATAGAAGGTTTTTATTTCATTTTTAGAAATTTTAATTTTTCACATTTTTCCATGAAAAGTGGCATTACCCCCCCCCATTGGGTTCTAGGTGAAATTCTCACTCGACACAAATCAAACAAAAATGTTTCCATGGTGTGCATGGTTGTTCATTTTCATCAAATAAACAAAATAAAACCCAGAGTTAATCATTAAAGACAGGTAATGAGCATAAAAGATGCCTCAGCGCAAGTGTTAATGTTAGTAAAAGAGCCCAAATTTCTAAAAATATTGCGAAAAACAACAATCTTCCATTATAGAGTGAATGTTTGAGGTGTATAGAAGTTATTTATTTCATTTTTAGAAATTTTAATTTTTCACATTTTTCCACGAAAAGTGCCAATACCCCCCCTTTGGGTTCTACACGAAAATCACACTCGGCACAAATCAAACAAAAATGTTTCCATGGTGTGTCAAGTTGTTCATTTTCATCAAATAAACAAAATAAAACCCAGAATATATCATTAAAGACAAGAAATGAGCATAAAAGATGCCTCAGCGCAAGTGTTAATGTTAGTAAAAGAGCCCAAATTTCTAAAAATATTGCGAAAAACAACAATCTTCCATTATAGAGTGAATGTTTGAGGTGTATACAAGGCATTTATTTCATTTTTAGAAATTTTAATTTTTACATTTTTCCATGAAAAGTGCCCTTTGGGTTCTAGGTGAAATTCTCAGTCGACACATATCAAACAAAAATGTTCCCATGGTGTGTCTTGTTGTTCATTTTCATTAAATAAACAAAAAAAAACCCAGAATAAATCATTAAAGACAAGAAATGAGCATAAAAGATGCCTCAGCGCAAGTGTTAATGTTAGTAAAAGAGCCCAAATTTCAAAAAATTTTGCGAAAAACAACAATCTTCCATTATAGAGTGAATGTTTGAGGTGTATAGAAGGCATTTATTTCATTTTTAGAAATTTTAATTTTTCACATTTTTCCATGAAAAGTGCCAAAACCTACCTCTTTAAGTTCTAGGTTAAATTCTCACTCGACACAAATCGAACAAAAATGTTTCCATGGTGTGTCTTGTTGTTCATTTTCATCAAATAAACAAAATAAAACCCAGAATAATCATTAAAGACAGGAAATGAGCATTAAAGATCCCTCAGCGCGAGTGTTAATGTTAGTAAAAGAGCCCAAATTTCTAAAAATATTGCGAAAAAAACAATCTTCCATTAAAGAGTGAATGTTTGAGGTGTATAGAAGGCATTTATTTCATTTTTAGAAATTTTAATTTTTCACATTTTTCCATGAAAAGTGCCAATACTCCCCCCTTTGGGTTCTGGGTGAAATTCTCACTCGACACAAATCAAACAAAAATGTTTCCATGGTGTGTATTGCTGTTCATTTTGATCAAATAAACAAAATAAAACCCAGAATAAATCATTAAAGACAAGAAATGAGCATAAAAGATGCCTCAGCGCAAGTGTTAATGTTAGTAAAAGAGCCCAAATTTCAAAAAATATTGCGAAAAACAACAATCTTCCATTATAGAGTGAATGTTTGAGGTGTATAGAAGGCATTTATTTCATTTTTAGAAATTTTAATTTTTCACATTTTTCCATGAAAAGTGCCAATACCCCCCCCTTTGGGTTCTAGGTGAAATTCTCACTCGACACATATCAAACAAAAATGTTTCCATGGTGTGTATTGTTGTTCATTTTCATCAAATAAACAAAATAAAACCCAGAGTTAATCATTAAAGACAGGAAATGAGCATAAAAGATGCCTCAGCGCAAGTGTTAATGTTAGTAAAAGAGCCCAAATTTCTAAAAATATTGCGAAAAACAACAATCTTCCATTATAGAGTGAATGTTTGAGGTGTATAGAAGGCATTTATTTCATTTTTAGAAATTTTAATTTTTCACATTTTTCCATGAAAAGTGCCAATACCCCCCCCTTTGGGTTCTACATGAAAATCTCACTCGACACAAATCAAACAAAAATGTTTCCATGGTGTGTATTGTTGTTCAATTTCATCAAATAAACAAAATAAAACCCAGAGTTAATCATTAAAGACAGGAAATGAGCATAAAGGTGCCTCAGCGCAAGTGTTAATGTTAGTAAAAGAGCCCAAATTTCAAAAAATATTGCGAAAAACAACAATCTTCCCTTATAGACTGAATGTTTGAGGGGTATAGAAGCCATTTATTTCATTTTTAGAAATTTTAATTTTCACATTTTTCCATGAAAAGTGCCCTTTGGGTTCTAGGTGAAATTCTCAGTCGAAAAATATCAAACAAAAATGTTTCCATTATGTGTATTGTTGTTCATTTTCATCAAATAAACAAAATAAAACCCAGAATAAATCATTAAAGACAAGAAATGAGCATAAAAGATGCCTCAGCGCAGGTGTTAATATTAGTAAAAGAGCCCAAATTTCAAAAAATATTGCGAAAAACAACAATCTTCCATTATAGAGTGAATGTTTGAGGTGTATAGAAGGCATTTATTTCATTTTTAGAAATTTTAATTTTTCACATTTTTCCATGAAAAGTGCCAATACCCCCCTCTTTGGGTTCTAGGTGAAATTCTCACTCGTCAGAAATCAAACAAAAATGTTTCCATGGTGTGTATGGTTGTTCATTTTCATAAAATAAACAAAATAAAACCCAGAGTTAATCATTAAAGACAGGAAATGAGCATAAAAGATGCCTCAGTGCAAGTGTTAATGTTAGTAAAAGAGCCCAAATTTCTAAAAATATTGCGAAAAACAACAATCTTCCATTATAGAGTGAATGTTTGAGGTGTATAGAAGTTATTTATTTCATTTTTAGAAATTTTAATTTTTCACATTTTTCCATGAAAAGTGCCAATACCCCCCCCTTTGGGTTCTACACGAAAATCACACTCGGCACAAATCAAACAAAAATGTTTCCATGGTGTGGCTTGTTGTTCATTTTCATCAAATAAACAAAATAAAACCCAGAATATATCATTAAAGACAAGAAATGAGCATAAAAGATGCCTCAGCGCAAGTGTTAATGTTAGTAAAAGAGCCCAAATTTCTAAAAATATTGCGAAAAACAACAATCTTCCATTATAGAGTGAATGTTTGAGGTGTATACAAGGCATTTATTTCATTTTTAGAAATTTTAATTTTTACATTTTTCCATGAAAAGTGCCCTTTGGGTTCTAGGTGAAATTCTCAGTCGACACATATCAAACAAAAATGTTCCCATGGTGTGTCTTGTTGTTCATTTTCATTAAATAAACAAAATAAAACCCAGAGTTAATCATTAAAGACAAGAAATGAGCATAAAAGATGCCTCAGCGCAAGTGTTAATGATAGTAAAAGAGCCCAAATTTCAAAATATTTTGCGAAAAACAACAATCTTCCATTATAGAGTGAATGTTTGAGGTGTATAGAAGGCATTTATTTCATTTTTAGAAATTTTAATTTTTCACATTTTTCCATGAAAAGTGCCAAAACCTACCTCTTTGGGTTCTAGGTTAAATTCTCACTCGACACAAATCAAACAAAAATGTTTCCATGGTGTGTCTTGTTGTTCATTTTCATCAAATAAACAAAATAAAACCCAGAATAATCATTAAAGACAGGAAATGAGCATAAAAGATCCCTCAGCGCGAGTGTTAATGTTAGTAAAAGAACCCAAATTTCTAAAAATATTGCAAAAAAAAACAATCTTCCATTAAAGAGTGAATGTTTGAGGTGTATAGAAGGCATTTATTTCATTTTTAGAAATTTTAATTTTTCACATTTTTCCATGAAAAGTGCCAATACTCCCCCCTTTGGGTTCTAGGTGAAATTCTCACTCGACACAAATCAAAAAAAAAATGTTTCCATGGTGTGTATTGCTGTTCATTTTGATCAAATAAACAAAATAAAACCCAGAATAAATCATTAAAGACAAGAAATGAGCATAAAAGATGCCTCAGCGCAAGTGTTAATGTTAGTAAAAGAGCCCAAATTTCAAAAAATATTGCGAAAAACAACAATCTTCCATTATAGAGTGAATGTTTGAGGTGTATAGAAGGCATTTATTTCATTTTTAGAAATTTTAATTTTTCACATTTTTCCATGAAAAGTGCCAATACCCCCCCCTTTGGGTTCTAGGTGAAATTCTCACTCGACACATATCAAACAAAAATGTTTCCATGGTGTGTATTGTTGTTCATTTTCATCAAATAAACAAAATAAAACCCAGAGTTAATCATTAAAGACAGGAAATGAGCATAAAAGATGCCTCAGCGCAAGTGTTAATGTTAGTAAAAGAGCCCAAATTTCTAAAAATATTGCGAAAAACAACAATCTTCCATTATAGAGTGAATGTTTGAGGTGTATAGAAGGCATTTATTTCATTTTTAGAAATTTTAATTTTTCACATTTTTCCATGAAAAGTGCCAATACCCCCCCCTTTGGGTTCTACATGAAAATCTCACTCGACACAAATCAAACAAAAATGTTTCCATGGTGTGTATTGTTGTTCAATTTCATCAAATAAACAAAATAAAACCCAGAGTTAATCATTAAAGACAGGAAATGAACATAAAGGTGCCTCAGCGCAAGTGTTAATGTTAGTAAAAGAGCCCAAATTTCAAAAAATATTGCGAAAAACAACAATCTTCCCTTATAGACTGAATGTTTGAGGGGTATAGAAGCCATTTATTTCATTTTTAGAAATTTTAATTTTCACATTTTTCCATGAAAAGTGCCCTTTGGGTTCTAGGTGAAATTCTCAGTCGAAAAATATCAAACAAAAATGTTTCCATTATGTGTATTGTTGTTCATTTTCATCAAATAAACAAAATAAAACCCAGAATAAATCATTAAAGACAAGAAATGAGCATAAAAGATGCCTCAGCGCAGGTGTTAATATTAGTAAAAGAGCCCAAATTTCAAAAAATATTGCGAAAAACAACAATCTTCCATTATAGAGTGAATGTTTGAGGTGTATAGAAGGCATTTATTTCATTTTTAGAAATTTTAATTTTTCACATTTTTCCATGAAAAGTGCCAATACCCCCCTCTTTGGGTTCTAGGTTAAATTCTCACTCGACACAAATCAAACAAAAATGTTTCCATGGCGTGTATTGTTGTTCATTTTCATCAAATAAACAAAATAAAACCCAGAATAAATCATTAAAGACATGAATCGAGCATAAAAGATGCCTAAGCGCAAGTTTTAATGTTAGTAAAAGAGCCCAAATTTCAAAAAATATTGCGAAAAACAACAATCTTCCATTATAGAGTGAATGTTTGAGGTGTATAGAAGGCATTTATTTCATTTTTAGAAATTTTAATTTTTCACATTTTTCCATGAAAAGTGGCAATACCCCCCCCCCATTGGGTTCTAGGTGAAATTCTCACTCGTCACAAATCAAACAAAAATGTTTCCATGGTGTGTATGGTTGTTCATTTTCATCAAATAAACAAAATAAAACCCAGAGTTAATCATTAAAGACAGGAAATGAGCATAAAAGATACCTCAGCGCAAGTGTTAATGAAAATTAATGTTAATAAATGTTAAGATATGATAAGAAATGATAAGAAATGTTAATAAAAGAACCCAAATTTCTAAAAATATTGCGAAAAACAACAATCTTCCATTATAGAGTGAATGTTTGAGGTGTATAGAAGTTATTTATTTCATTTTTAGAAATTTTAATTTTTCACATTTTTCCATGAAAAGTGCCAATCCCCCCCCCTTTGGGTTCTACACGAAAATCACACTCGGCACAAATCAAACAAAAATGTTTCCATGGTGTGTCTTGTTGTTCATTTTCATCAAATAAACAAAATAAAACCCAGAATATATCATTAAAGACAAGAAATGAGCATAAAAGATGCCTCAGCGCAAGTGTTAATGTTAGTAAAAGAGCCCAAATTTCTAAAAATATTGCGAAAAACAACAATCTTCCATTATAGAGTGAATGTTTGAGGTGTATACAGGGCATTTATTTCATTTTTAGAAATTTTAATTTTCACATTTTTCCATGAAAAGTGCCCTTTGGGTTCTAGGTGAAATTCTCAGTCGACACATATCAAACAAAAATGTTCCCATGGTGTGTCTTGTTGTTCATTTTCATTAAATAAACAAAATAAAACCTAGAATAAATCATTAAAGACAAGAAATGAGCATAAAAGATGCCTCAGCGCAAGTGTTAATGTTAGTAAAAGAGCCCAAATTTCAAAAAATTTTGCGAAAAACATCAATCTTCCATTATAGAGTGAATGTTTGAGGTGTATAGAAGGCATTTATTTCATTTTTAGAAATTTTAATTGTACACATTTTTCCATGAAAAGTGCCAAAACCTACCTCTTTGGGTTCTAGGTTAAATTCTCACTCGACACAAATCAAACAAAAATGTTACCATGGTGTGTCTTGTTGTTCATTTTCATCAAATAAACAAAATAAAACCCAGAATGATCATTAAAGACAGGAAATGAGCATAAAAGATCCCTCAGCGCGAGTGTTAATGTTAGTAAAAGAGCCTAAATTTCTAAAAATATTGCGAAAAAAACAATCTTCCATTAAAGAGTGAATGTTTGAGGTGTATAGAAGGCATTTATTTCATTTTTAGAAATTTTAATTTTTCACATTTTTCCATGAAAAGTGCCAATACTCCCCCCTTTGGGTTCTAGGTTAAATTCTCACTCGGCACAAATCAAACAAAAATGTTTCCATGGTGTGTCTTGTTGTTCATTTTTATATAATAAACAAAATAAAACCCAGAATATATCATTAAAGACAAGAAATGAGCATAAAAGATGCCTCAGCGCAAGTGTAAATGTTAGTAAAAGAGCCCAAATTTCTAAAAATATTGCGAAAAACAACAATCTTCCATTAAAGAGTGAATGTTTGAGGTGTATAGAAGGCATTTATTTCATTTTTAGAAATTTTAATTTTTCACATTTTTCCATGAAAAGTGCCAATACTCCCCTCTTTGGGTTCTAGGTGAAATTCTCACTCGACACAAATCACACAAAAATGTTTCCATGGTGTGTCTTGTTGTTCATTTTCATATAATAAACAAAATAAAACCCAGAATATATCATTAAAGACAAGAAATGTGCATAAAAGATGCCTCAGCGCAAGTGTTAATGTTAGTAAAAGAGCCCAAATTTCAAAAAATATTGCGAAAAACAACAATCTTCCATTATAGGATGAATGTTTGAGGTGTATAGAAGGCATTTATTTCATTTTTAGAAATTTTAATTTTTCACATTTTTCCATGAAAAGTGCCATTACCCCCCCCTTTGGGTTCTACGCGAAAATCACCCTCGACACAAATCAAACAAAAATGTTTCCATGGTGTGTATTGTTGTTCATTTTCATCAAATAAACAAAATAAAACCAGGAATAAATCATTAGACAAGAAATGAGCATAAAAGATGCCTCAGCGCAGGTGTTAATATTAGTAAAAGAGCCCAAATTTCAAAAAATATTGCGAAAAACAACAATCTTCCATTATAGAGTGAATGTTTGAGGTGTATAGAAGGCATTTATTTCATTTTTAGAAATTTTAATTTTTCACATTTTTCCATGAAAAGTGCCAATACCCCCCTCTTTGGGTTCTAGGTGAAATTCTCACTCGTCAGAAATCAAACAAAAATGTTTCCATGGTGTGTATGGTTGTTCATTTTCATAAAATAAACAAAATAAAACCCAGAGTTAATCATTAAAGACAGGAAATGAGCATAAAAGATGCCTCAGCGCAAGTGTTAATGTTAGTAAAAGAGCCCAAATTTCTAAAAATATTGCGAAAAACAACAATCTTCCATTATAGGATGAATGTTTGAGGTGTATAGAAGGCATTTATTTCATTTTTAGAAATTTTAATTTTTCACATTTTTCCATGAAAAGTGCCATTACCCCCCCCTTTGGGTTCTACGCGAAAATCACCCTCGACACAAATCAAACAAAAATGTTTCCATGGTGTGTATTGTTGTTCATTTTCATCAAATAAACAAAATAAAACCAGGAATAAATCATTAAAGACAAGAAATGAGCATAAAAGATGCCTCAGCGCAAGTGTTAATGTTAGTAAAAGAGCCCAAATTTCAAAAAATATTGCGAAAAACAACAATCTTCCTTTATAGAGTGAATGTTTGAGGTGTATAGAAGGCATTTATTTCATTTTTAGAAATTTTAATTTTTCACATTTTTTATTGAAAAGTGCCAATACCCCCCCCTTTTGGTTCTACACGAAAATCACCCTCGACACAAATCAAACAAAAATGTTTCCATGGTGTGTATTGTTGTTCATTTTCATCAAATAAACAAAATAAAACCAGGAATAAATCATTAAAGACAAGAAATGAGCATAAAAGATGCCTCAGCGCAAGTGTTAATGTTAGTAAAAGAGCCGAAATTTCAAAAAATATTGCGAAAAACAAGAATCTTCCATTATAAAGTGAATGTTTGAGGTGTATAGAAGGCATTTATTTCATTTTTAGAAATTTTAATTTTTCACATTTCTCCATGAAAAGTGCCCCCTTTGGGTTCTACATGAAAATGTCACTCGACACAAATCAAACAAAAATGTTTCCATGGTGTGTTCTGTTGTTCATTTTCATCAAATAAACAAAATAAAACCCAGAGTTAATCATTAAAGACAGGAAATGAGCATAAAAGATACCACAGCGAAAGTGTTAATGTTAGTAAAAGAGCCCAAATTTCAAAAAATATTGCGAAAAACAAGAATCTTCCATTATAAAGTGAATGTTTGAGGTGTATAGAAGGCATTTATTTCATTTTTAGAAATTTTAATTTTTCACATTTCTCCATGAAAAGTGCCAATACCCCCCCTTTGGGTTCTACATGAAAATCTCACTCGGCACAAATCAAACAAAAAGGTTTCCATGGTGTGTCTTGTTGTTCATTTTCATCAAATAAACAAAATAAAACCCAGAGTTAATCATTAAAGACAAGAAATGAGCATAAAAGATGCCTCAGCGCTTAGTAAAAGAGCCCAAATTTCAAAAAATATTGCGAAAAAAACCAATCTTCCATTATAGAGTGAATGTTTGAGGTGTATACAAGGCATTTATTTCATTTTTAGAAATTTTAATTTTTCACATTTCTCAATGAAAAGTGCCAATACCCCCCCTTTGGGTTCTAGGTGAAATTATCACTCGACACAATTCAAACAAAAATGTTTCCATGGTGTGTATTGTTGTTCATTTTCATCAAATAAACAAAACAAAACCCAGAGTTAATCATTAAAGACAATAAATGAGCATAAAAGATGCCTCAGCGCAAGTGTTAATGTTAGTAAAAGAGCCCAAATTTCAAAAAATTCTGCGAAAAACAACAATCTTCCATTATAGAGTGAATGTTTGAGGTGTATAGAAGGCATTTATTTCATTTTTAGAAATTTTAATTTTTCACATTTTTCCATGAAAAGTGCCAATTACCCCCCCTTTGGGTTGTAGGTGAAATTTTTACTCGAATAATCAAACAAAAATGTTTCCATGGTGTGTCTTGTTGTTCATTTTCATCAAATAAACAAAATAAAACCCAGAATAAATCATTAAAGACAGGAAATGAGCATAAAAGATGCCTAAGCGCAAGTGCTAATGTTAGTAAATGAGCCCAAATTTCTAAAAATATTGCGAAAAACAACAATCTTCCATTATAGAGTGAATGTTTGAGGTGTATAGAAGGCATTTATTTCATTTTTAGAAATTTTAATTTTTCACATTTTTCCATGAAAAGTGCCAATACCCCCCCCTTTGGGTTCTAGGTGAAATTCTCACTCGACACAATTCAGACAAAAATGTTTCCATGGTGTGCATTGTTGTTCATTTTCATCAAATAATCAAAATAAAACCCAGAGTTAATCATTAAAGACAATAAATGAGCATAAAAGATGCCTCAGCGCAAGTGTTAATGTTAGTAAAAGAGCCCAAATTTCTAAAAATATTGCGAAAAACAACAATCTTCCATTATAGAGTGAATGTTTGAGGTGTATGGAAGGCCTTTTTTTCATTTTTAGAAATTTTAATTTTTCACATTTTTCCATGAAAAGTGCCAATCCCCCCCCTTTGGGTTCTACGTGAAATTCTCACTCGACACAAATCAAACAAAAATGTTTCCATGGTGTGTATTGTTGTTCAATTTCATCAAATAAACAAAATAAAACCCAGAATTAATCATTAAAAACAAGAAATGAGCATAAAAGATGCCTCAGCGCAAGTGTTAATGTTAGTAAAAGAGCCCAAATTTCAAAAAATATTGCGAAAACAACAATCTTCCATTATAGAGTGAATGTTTGAGGTGTATATAAGGCATTCATTTCATTTTTAGAAATTGTAATTTTTCACATTTTTCCATGAAAAGTGCCAATACCCCCCTCTTTGGGTTCTTTGTGAAATTCTCACTCGGCACAAATCAAACAAAAATGTTTTTATGGTGTGTATTGTTGTTCATTTTCATCAAAAACCCAAAATGAAACCCAGAATAAATCATTAAAGACAAGAAATGAGCATAAAAGATGCCTCAGCGCAAGGGTAAAGTTAGTAAAAGAGCCCAAATTTCAAAAAATATTGCGAAAAAAACCAATCTTCCATTATAGAGTGAATGTTTGAGGTGTATCGAAGGCATTTATTTCATTTTTAGAAATTTTAATTTTTCACATTTCTCCATGAAAAGTGCCAATACCCCCCCCTTTGGGTTCTACATGAAAATCTCACTCGACACAAATCAATCAAAAATGTTTCCATGGCGTGTATTGTTGTTCATTTTCATCAAATACACAAAATAAAACCCAGAGTTAATCATTAAAGACAATCAATGAGCATTAAAGATGCCTCAGCGCAAGTGTTAATGTTAGTAAAAGAGCCCAAATTTCAAAAAATATTGCGAAAAACAACAATCTTCCATTATAGAGTGAATGTTTGAGGTGTATAGAAGGCATTTATTTCATTTTTAGAAATTTTAATTTTTCACATTTTTCCATGAAAAGTGCCAAGAACCCTTTGGGTTCTACGTGAAAATCTCACTCGACACAAATCAAACAAAAATGTTTCCATGGTGTGTATTGTTGTTCATTTTCATCAAATAAACAAAATAAAACCAAGAGTTAATCATTAAAGACAAAAAATGAGCATAAAAGATGCCTCAGCGCTTAGTAAAAGAGCCCAAATTTCAAAAAATATTGCGAAAAAAACCAATCTTCAATTATAGAGTGAATGTTTGAGGTGTATAGAAGGCATTTATTTCATTTTTAGAAATTTTAATTTTTCACATTTTTCCATGAAAAGTGCCAATCCCCCCCCTTTGGGTTCTAGGTGAAATTCTCACTCGACACAAATCAAACAAAAATGTTTCCATGGTGTGTATTGTTGTTCAATTTCATCAAATAAACAAAATAAAACCCAGAATAAATCATTAAAAACAAGAAATGAGCATAAAAGATGCCTCAGCGCAAGTGTTAATAATAGTAAAAGAGCCCAAATTTCTAAAAATATTGCGAAAAACAACAATCTTCCATTATAGAGTGAATGTTTGAGGTGTATGGAAGGCATTTATTTCATTTTTAGAAATTTTAATTTTTCACATTTTTCCATGAAAAGTGCCAATCCCCCCCCTTTGGGTTCTAGGTGAAATTCTCACTCGACACAAATCAAACAAAAATGTTTCCATGGTGTGTATTGTTGTTCAATTTCATCAAATAAACAAAATAAAACCCAAAATAAATCATTAAAAACAAGAAATGAGCATAAAAGATGCCTCAGCGCAAGTGTTAATGTTAGTAAAAGAGCCCAAATTTCAAAAAATATTGCGAAAACAACAATCTTCCATTATATAGTGAATGTTTGAGGTGTATATAAGGCATTCATTTCATTTTTAGAAATTGTAATTTTTCACATTTTTCCATGAAAAGTGCCAATACCCCCCTCTTTGGGTTCTTTGTGAAATTTTCACTCGGCACAAATCAAACAAAAATGTTTTTATGGTGTGTATTGTTGTTCATTTTCATCAAAAACCCAAAATGAAACCCAGAATAAATCATTAAAGACAAGAAATGAGCATAAAAGATGCCTCAGCGCAAGGGTTAAAGTTAGTAAAAGAGCCCAAATTTCAAAAAATATTGCGAAAAACAACAATCTTCCTTTATATAGTGAATGTGAGGTGCATTTATTTCATTTTTAGAAATTTTAATTTTTCACATTTTTCCATGAAAAGTGCCAATACCCCCCCCTTTGGGTTCTAGGTGAAATTCTCACTCGACTCATATCAAACAAAAATGTTTCCATGGTGTGTATTGTTGTTCATTTTCATCAAATAAACAAAATAAAACCCAGAGTTAATTATTAAAGACAAGAAATGTGCATAAAAGATGCCTCAGCGCTTAGTAAAAGAGCCTAAATTTCAAAAAATATTGCGAAAAAAACCAATCTTCCAATATAGAGTGAATGTTTGAGGTGTATAGAAGGCATTTATTTCATTTTTAGAAATTTTAATTTTTCACATTTTTCCATGAAAAGTGCCAATACTCCCCCCTTTGGGTTCTAGGTGAAATTCTCACTCGACACAAATCAAAAAAAAATGTTTCCATGGTGTGTATTGCTGTTCATTTTGATCAAATAAACAAAATAAAACCCAGAATAAATCATTAAAGACAAGAAATGAGCATAAAAGATGCCTCAGCGCAAGGGTTAATGTTAGTAAAAGAGCCCAAATTTCAAAAAATATTGCGAAAAACAACAATCTTCCATTATAGAGTGAATGTTTGAGGTGTATAGATGGCATTTATTTCATTTTTAGAAATTTTAATTTTTCACATTTTTCCATGAAAAGTGCCAATACCCCCCTCTTTGGGTTCTAGGTTAAATTCTCACTCGACACAAATCAAACAAAAATGTTTCCATGGCGTGTATTGTTGTTCATTTTCATCAAATAAACAAAATAAAACCCAGAATAAATCATTAAAGACATGAAATGAGCATAAAAGATGCCTAAGCGCAAGTTTTAATGTTAGTAAAAGAGCCCAAATTTCAAAAAATATTGCGAAAAACAACAATCTTCCATTATAGAGTGAATGTTTGAGGTGTATAGAAGGCATTTATTTCATTTTTAGAAATTTTAATTTTTCACATTTTTCCATGAAAAGTGGGTATACCCCCCCCATTGGGTTCTAGGTGAAATTCTCACTCGTCACAAATCAAACAAAAATGTTTCCATGGTGTGTATGGTTGTTCATTTTCATCAAATAAACAAAATAAAACCCAGAGTTAATCATTAAAGACAGGAAATGAGCATAAAAGATACCTCAGCGCAAGTGTTAATGAAAATTAATGTTAATAAATGTTAAGATATGATAAGAAATGATAAGAAATGTTAATAAAAGAGCCCAAATTTCTAAAAATATTGCGAAAAACAACAATCTTCCATTATAGAGTGAATGTTTGAGGTGTATAGAAGGCATTTATTTCATTTTTAGAAATTTTAATTTTTCACATTTTTCCATAAAAAGTGCCAAAACCTACCTCTTTGGGTTCTAGGTTAAATTCTCACTCGACACAAATCAAACAAAAATGTTACCATGGTGTGTCTTGTTGTTCATTTTCATCAAATAAACAAAATAAAACCCAGAATGATCATTAAAGACAGGAAATGAGCATAAAAGATCCCTCAGCGCGAGTGTTAATGTTAGTAAAAGAGCCTAAATTTCTAAAAATATTGCGAAAAAAACAATCTTCCATTAAAGAGTGAATGTTTGAGGTGTATAGAAGGCATTTATTTCATTTTTAGAAATTTTAATTTTTCACATTTTTCCATGAAAAGTGCCAATACTCCCCCCTTTGGGTTCTAGGTGAAATTCTCACTCGACACAAATCAAACAAAAATGTTTCCATGGTGTGTCTTGTTGTTCATTTTTATATAATAAACAAAAAAAAACCCAGAATATATCATTAAAGACAAGAAATGAGCATAAAAGATGCCTCAGCGCAAGTGTAAATGTTAGTAAAAGAGCCCAAATTTCTAAAAATATTGCGAAAAACAACAATCTTCCATTAAAGAGTGAATGTTTGAGGTGTATAGAAGGCATTTATTTCATTTTTAGAAATTTTAATTTTTCACATTTTTCCATGAAAAGTGCCAATACTCCCCTCTTTGGGTTCTAGGTGAAATTCTCACTCAACCCAAATCAAACAAAAATGTTTCCATGGTGTGTCTTGTTGTTCATTTTCATATAATAAACAAAATAAAACCCAGAATATATCATTAAAGACAAGAAATGAGCATAAAAGATGCCTCAGCGCAAGTGTTAATGTTAGTAAAAGAGCCCAAATTTCAAAAAATATTGCGAAAAACAACAATCTTCCATTATAGGATGAATGTTTGAAATGTATACAAGGCATTTATTTCATTTTTAGAAATTTTAATTTTTCACATTTTTCCATGAAAAGTGCCATTACCCCCCCCTTTGGGTTCTACCCGAAAATCACCCTCGACACAAATCAAACAAAAATGTTTCCATGGTGTGTATTGTTGTTCATTTTCATCAAATAAACAAAATAAAACCAGGAATAAATCATTAAAGACAAGAAATGAGCATAAAAGATGCCTCAGCGCAAGTGTTAATGTTAGTAAAAGAGCCAAAATTTCAAAAAATATTGCGAAAAACAACAATCTTCCTTTATAGAGTGAATGTTAGAGGTGTATAGAAGGCATTTATTTCATTTTTAGAAATTTTAATTTTTCACATTTTTCCATGAAAAGTGGCAATACCCCCCCCCATTGGGTTCTAGGTGAAATTCTCACTCGTCACAAATCAAACAAAAATGTTTCCATGGTGTGTATGGTTGTTCATTTTCATCAAATAAACAAAATAAAACCCAGAGTTAATCATTAAAGACAGGAAATGAGCATAAAAGATACCTCAGCGCAAGTGTTAATGAAAATTAATGTTAATAAATGTTAAGATATGATAAGAAATGATAAGAAATGTTAATAAAAGAGCCCAAATTTCTAAATATATTGCGAAAAACAACAATCTTCCATTATAGAGTGAATGTTTGAGGTGTATAGAAGGCATTTATTTCATTTTTAGAAATTTTAATTTTTCACATTTTTCCATGAAAAGTGCCAAAACCTACCTCTTTGGGTTCTAGGTTAAATTCTCACTCGACACAAATCGAACAAAAATGTTACCATGGTGTGTCTTGTTGTTCATTTTCATCAAATAAACAAAATAAAACCCAGAATGATCATTAAAGACAGGAAATGAGCATAAAAGATCCCTCAGCGCGAGTGTTAATGTTAGTAAAAGAGCCTAAATTTCTAAAAATATTGCGAAAAAAACAATCTTCCATTAAAGAGTGAATGTTTGAGGTGTATAGAAGGCATTTATTTCATTTTTAGAAATTTTAATTTTTCACATTTTTCCATGAAAAGTGCCAATACTCCCCCCTTTGGGTTCTAGGTTAAATTCTCACTCGGCACAAATCAAACAAAAATGTTTCCATGGTGTGTCTTGTTGTTCATTTTTATATAATAAACAAAATAAAACCCAGAATATATCATTAAAGACAAGAAATGAGCATAAAAGATGCCTCAGCGCAAGTGTAAATGTTAGTAAAAGAGCCCAAATTTCTAAAAATATTGCGAAAAACAACAATCTTCCATTAAAGAGTGAATGTTTGAGGTGTATAGAAGGCATTTATTTCATTTTTAGAAATTTTAATTTTTCACATTTTTCCATGAAAAGTGCCAATACTCCCCTCTTTGGGTTCTAGGTGAAATTCTCACTCGACACAAATCACACAAAAATGTTTCCATGGTGTGTCTTGTTGTTCATTTTCATATAATAAACAAAATAAAACCCAGAATATATCATTAAAGACAAGAAATGTGCATAAAAGATGCCTCAGCGCAAGTGTTAATGTTAGTAAAAGAGCCCAAATTTCAAAAAATATTGCGAAAAACAACAATCTTCCATTATAGGATGAATGTTTGAGGTGTATAGAAGGCATTTATTTCATTTTTAGAAATTTTAATTTTTCACATTTTTCCATGAAAAGTGCCATTACCCCCCCCTTTGGGTTCTACGCGAAAATCACCCTCGACACAAATCAAACAAAAATGTTTCCATGGTGTGTATTGTTGTTCATTTTCATCAAATAAACAAAATAAAACCAGGAATAAATCATTAAAGACAAGAAATGAGCATAAAAGATGCCTCAGCGCAGGTGTTAATATTAGTAAAAGAGCCCAAATTTCAAAAAATATTGCGAAAAACAACAATCTTCCATTATAGAGTGAATGTTTGAGGTGTATAGAAGGCATTTATTTCATTTTTAGAAATTTTAATTTTTCACATTTTTCCATGAAAAGTGCCAATACCCCCCTCTTTGGGTTCTAGGTGAAATTCTCACTCGTCAGAAATCAAACAAAAATGTTTCCATGGTGTGTATGGTTGTTCATTTTCATAAAATAAACAAAATAAAACCCAGAGTTAATCATTAAAGACAGGAAATGAGCATAAAAGATGCCTCAGCGCAAGTGTTAATGTTAGTAAAAGAGCCCAAATTTCTAAAAATATTGCGAAAAACAACAATCTTCCATTATAGGATGAATGTTTGAGGTGTATAGAAGGCATTTATTTCATTTTTAGAAATTTTAATTTTTCACATTTTTCCATGAAAAGTGCCATTACCCCCCCCTTTGGGTTCTACGCGAAAATCACCCTCGACACAAATCAAACAAAAATGTTTCCATGGTGTGTATTGTTGTTCATTTTCATCAAATAAACAAAATAAAACCAGGAATAAATCATTAAAGACAAGAAATGAGCATAAAAGATGCCTCAGCGCAAGTGTTAATGTTAGTAAAAGAGCCCAAATTTCAAAAAATATTGCGAAAAACAACAATCTTCCTTTATAGAGTGAATGTTTGAGGTGTATAGAAGGCATTTATTTCATTTTTAGAAATTTTAATTTTTCACATTTTTTATTGAAAAGTGCCAATACCCCCCCCTTTTGGTTCTACACGAAAATCACCCTCGACACAAATCAAACAAATATGTTTCCATGGTGTGTATTGTTGTTCATTTTCATCAAATAAACAAAATAAAACCAGGAATAAATCATTAAAGACAAGAAATGAGCATAAAAGATGCCTCAGCGCAAGTGTTAATGTTAGTAAAAGAGCCGAAATTTCAAAAAATATTGCGAAAAACAAGAATCTTCCATTATAAAGTGAATGTTTGAGGTGTATAGAAGGCATTTATTTCATTTTTAGAAATTTTAATTTTTCACATTTCTCCATGAAAAGTGCCCCCTTTGGGTTCTACATGAAAATGTCACTCGACACAAATCAAACAAAAATGTTTCCATGGTGTGTATTGTTGTTCATTTTCATCAAATAAACAAAATAAAACCCAGAGTTAATCATTAAAGACAGGAAATGAGCATAAAAGATACCACAGCGAAAGTGTTAATGTTAGTAAAAGAGCCCAAATTTCAAAAAATATTGCGAAAAACAAGAATCTTCCATTATAAAGTGAATGTTTGAGGTGTATAGAAGGCATTTATTTCATTTTTAGAAATTTTAATTTTTCACATTTCTCCATGAAAAGTGCCAATACCCCCCCTTTGGGTTCTACATGAAAATCTCACTCGGCACAAATCAAACAAAAAGGTTTCCATGGTGTGTCTTGTTGTTCATTTTCATCAAATAAACAAAATAAAACCCAGAGTTAATCATTAAAGACAAGAAATGAGCATAAAAGATGCCTCAGCGCTTAGTAAAAGAGCCCAAATTTCAAAAAATATTGCGAAAAAAACCAATCTTCCATTATAGAGTGAATGTTTGAGGTGTATACAAGGCATTTATTTCATTTTTAGAAATTTTAATTTTTCACATTTCTCAATGAAAAGTGCCAATACCCCCCCTTTGGGTTCTAGGTGAAATTATCACTCGACACAATTCAAACAAAAATGTTTCCATGGTGCGTATTGTTGTTCATTTTCATCAAATAAACAAAACAAAAGCCAGAGTTAATCATTAAAGACAATAAATGAGCATAAAAGATGCCTCAGCGCAAGTGTTAATGTTAGTAAAAGAGCCCAAATTTCAAAAAATTCTGCGAAAAACAACAATCTTCCATTATAGAGTGAATGTTTGAGGTGTATAGAAGGCATTTATTTCATTTTTAGAAATTTTAATTTTTCACATTTTTCCATGAAAAGTGCCAATTACCCCCCCTTTGGGTTGTAGGTGAAATTTTTACTCGAATAATCAAACAAAAATGTTTCCATGGTGTGTCTTGTTGTTCATTTTCATCAAATAAACAAAATAAAACCCAGAATAAATCATTAAAGACAGGAAATGAGCATAAAAGATGCCTAAGCGCAAGTGCTAATGTTAGTAAATGAGCCCAAATTTCTAAAAATATTGCGAAAAACAACAATCTTCCATTATAGAGTGAATGTTTGAGGTGTATAGAAGGCATTTATTTCATTTTTAGAAATTTTAATTTTTCACATTTTTCCATGAAAAGTGCCAATACCCCCCCCTTTGGGTTCTAGGTGAAATTCTCACTCGACACAATTCAGACAAAAATGTTTCCATGGTGTGCATTGTTGTTCATTTTCATCAAATAATCAAAATAAAACCCAGAGTTAATCATTAAAGACAATAAATGAGCATAAAAGATGCCTCAGCGCAAGTGTTAATGTTAGTAAAAGAGCCCAAATTTCTAAAAATATTGCGAAAAACAACAATCTTCCATTATAGAGTGAATGTTTGAGGTGTATGGAAGGCCTTTTTTTCATTTTTAGAAATTTTAATTTTTCACATTTTTCCATGAAAAGTGCCAATCCCCCCCCTTTGGGTTCTACGTGAAATTCTCACTCGACACAAATCAAACAAAAATGTTTCCATGGTGTGTATTGTTGTTCAATTTCATCAAATAAACAAAATAAAACCCAGAATTAATCATTAAAAACAAGAAATGAGCATAAAAGATGCCTCAGCGCAAGTGTTAATGTTAGTAAAAGAGCCCAAATTTCAAAAAATATTGCGAAAACAACAATCTTCCATTATAGAGTGAATGTTTGAGGTGTATATAAGGCATTCATTTCATTTTTAGAAATTGTAATTTTTCACATTTTTCCATGAAAAGTGCCAATACCCCCCTCTTTGGGTTCTTTGTGAAATTCTCACTCGGCACAAATCAAACAAAAATGTTTTTATGGTGTGTATTGTTGTTCATTTTCATCAAAAACCCAAAATGAAACCCAGAATAAATCATTAAAGACAAGAAATGAGCATAAAAGATGCCTCAGCGCAAGGGTAAAGTTAGTAAAAGAGCCCAAATTTCAAAAAATATTGCGAAAAAAACCAATCTTCCATTATAGAGTGAATGTTTGAGGTGTATCGAAGGCATTTATTTCATTTTTAGAAATTTTAATTTTTCACATTTCTCCATGAAAAGTGCCAATACCCCCCCTTTGGGTTCTACATGAAAATCTCACTCGACACAAATCAATCAAAAATGTTTCCATGGCGTGTATTGTTGTTCATTTTCATCAAATACACAAAATAAAACCCAGAGTTAATCATTAAAGACAATCAATGAGCATTAAAGATGCCTCAGCGCAAGTGTTAATGTTAGTAAAAGAGCCCAAATTTCAAAAAATATTGCGAAAAACAACAATCTTCCATTATAGAGTGAATGTTTGAGGTGTATAGAAGGCATTTATTTCATTTTTAGAAATTTTAATTTTTCACATTTTTCCATGAAAAGTGCCAAGAACCCTTTGGGTTCTACGTGAAAATCTCACTCGACACAAATCAAACAAAAATGTTTCCATGGTGTGTATTGTTGTTCATTTTCATCAAATAAACAAAATAAAACCAAGAGTTAATCATTAAAGACAAAAAATGAGCATAAAAGATGCCTCAGCGCTTAGTAAAAGAGCCCAAATTTCAAAAAATATTGCGAAAAAAACCAATCTTCAATTATAGAGTGAATGTTTGAGGTGTATAGAAGGCATTTATTTCATTTTTAGAAATTTTAATTTTTCACATTTTTCCATGAAAAGTGCCAATCCCCCCCCTTTGGGTTCTAGGTGAAATTCTCACTCGACACAAATCAAACAAAAATGTTTCCATGGTGTGTATTGTTGTTCAATTTCATCAAATAAACAAAATAAAACCCAGAATAAATCATTAAAAACAAGAAATGAGCATAAAAGATGCCTCAGCGCAAGTGTTAATAATAGTAAAAGAGCCCAAATTTCTAAAAATATTGCGAAAAACAACAATCTTCCATTATAGAGTGAATGTTTGAGGTGTATGGAAGGCATTTATTTCATTTTTAGAAATTTTAATTTTTCACATTTTTCCATGAAAAGTGCCAATCCCCCCCCTTTGGGTTCTAGGTGAAATTCTCACTCGACACAAATCAAACAAAAATGTTTCCATGGTGTGTATTGTTGTTCAATTTCATCAAATAAACAAAATAAAACCCAGAATAAATCATTAAAAACAAGAAATGAGCATAAAAGATGCCTCAGCGCAAGTGTTAATGTTAGTAAAAGAGCCCAAATTTCAAAAAATATTGCGAAAACAACAATCTTCCATTATATAGTGAATGTTTGAGGTGTATATAAGGCATTCATTTCATTTTTAGAAATTGTAATTTTTCACATTTTTCCATGAAAAGTGCCAATACCCCCCTCTTTGGGTTCTTTGTGAAATTTTCACTCGGCACAAATCAAACAAAAATGTTTTTATGGTGTGTATTGTTGTTCATTTTCATCAAAAACCCAAAATGAAACCCAGAATAAATCATTAAAGACAAGAAATGAGCATAAAAGATGCCTCAGCGCAAGGGTTAAAGTTAGTAAAAGAGCCCAAATTTCAAAAAATATTGCGAAAAACAACAATCTTCCTTTATATAGTGAATGTGAGGTGCATTTATTTCATTTTTAGAAATTTTAATTTTTCACATTTTTCCATGAAAAGTGCCAATACCCCCCCCTTTGGGTTCTAGGTGAAATTCTCACTCGACTCATATCAAACAAAAATGTTTCCATGGTGTGTATTGTTGTTCATTTTCATCAAATAAACAAAATAAAACCCAGAGTTAATTATTAAAGACAAGAAATGTGCATAAAAGATGCCTCAGCGCTTAGTAAAAGAGCCTAAATTTGAAAAAATATTGCGAAAAAAACCAATCTTCCAATATAGAGTGAATGTTTGAGGTGTATAGAAGGCATTTATTTCATTTTTAGAAATTTTAATTTTTCACATTTTTCCATGAAAAGTGCCAATACTCCCCCCTTTGGGTTCTAGGTGAAATTCTCACTCGACACAAATCAAAAAAAAATGTTTCCATGGTGTGTATTGCTGTTCATTTTGATCAAATAAACAAAATAAAACCCAGAATAAATCATTAAAGACAAGAAATGAGCATAAAAGATGCCTCAGCGCAAGGGTTAATGTTAGTAAAAGAGCCCAAATTTCAAAAAATATTGCGAAAAACAACAATCTTCCATTATAGAGTGAATGTTTGAGGTGTATAGATGGCATTTATTTCATTTTTAGAAATTTTAATTTTTCACATTTTTCCATGAAAAGTGGGTATACCCCCCCCATTGGGTTCTAGGTGAAATTCTCACTCGTCACAAATCAAACAAAAATGTTTCCATGGTGTGTATGGTTGTTCATTTTCATCAAATAAACAAAATAAAACCCAGAGTTAATCATTAAAGACAGGAAATGAGCATAAAAGATACCTCAGCGCAAGTGTTAATGAAAATTAATGTTAATAAATGTTAAGATATGATAAGAAATGATAAGAAATGTTAATAAAAGAGCCCAAATTTCTAAAAATATTGCGAAAAACAACAATCTTCCATTATAGAGTGAATGTTTGAGGTGTATAGAAGGCATTTATTTCATTTTTAGAAATTTTAATTTTTCACATTTTTCCATAAAAAGTGCCAAAACCTACCTCTTTGGGTTCTAGGTTAAATTCTCACTCGACACAAATCAAACAAAAATGTTACCATGGTGTGTCTTGTTGTTCATTTTCATCAAATAAACAAAATAAAACCCAGAATGATCATTAAAGACAGGAAATGAGCATAAAAGATCCCTCAGCGCGAGTGTTAATGTTAGTAAAAGAGCCTAAATTTCTAAAAATATTGCGAAAAAAACAATCTTCCATTAAAGAGTGAATGTTTGAGGTGTATAGAAGGCATTTATTTCATTTTTAGAAATTTTAATTTTTCACATTTTTCCATGAAAAGTGCCAATACTCCCCCCTTTGGGTTCTAGGTGAAATTCTCACTCGACACAAATCAAACAAAAATGTTTCCATGGTGTGTCTTGTTGTTCATTTTTATATAATAAACAAAAAAAAACCCAGAATATATCATTAAAGACAAGAAATGAGCATAAAAGATGCCTCAGCGCAAGTGTAAATGTTAGTAAAAGAGCCCAAATTTCTAAAAATATTGCGAAAAACAACAATCTTCCATTAAAGAGTGAATGTTTGAGGTGTATAGAAGGCATTTATTTCATTTTTAGAAATTTTAATTTTTCACATTTTTCCATGAAAAGTGCCAATACTCCCCTCTTTGGGTTCTAGGTGAAATTCTCACTCAACCCAAATCAAACAAAAATGTTTCCATGGTGTGTCTTGTTGTTCATTTTCATATAATAAACAAAATAAAACCCAGAATATATCATTAAAGACAAGAAATGAGCATAAAAGATGCCTCAGCGCAAGTGTTAATGTTAGTAAAAGAGCCCAAATTTCAAAAAATATTGCGAAAAACAACAATCTTCCATTATAGGATGAATTTTTGAAATGTATACAAGGCATTTATTTCATTTTTAGAAATTTTAATTTTTCACATTTTTCCATGAAAAGTGCCATTACCCCCCCCTTTGGGTTCTACCCGAAAATCACCCTCGACACAAATCAAACAAAAATGTTTCCATGGTGTGTATTGTTGTTCATTTTCATCAAATAAACAAAATAAAACCAGGAATAAATCATTAAAGACAAGAAATGAGCATAAAAGATGCCTCAGCGCAAGTGTTAATGTTAGTAAAAGAGCCAAAATTTCAAAAAATATTGCGAAAAACAACAATCTTCCTTTATAGAGTGAATGTTAGAGGTGTATAGAAGGCATTTATTTCATTTTTAGAAATTTTAATTTTTCACATTTTTCCATGAAAAGTGGCAATACCCCCCCCCATTGGGTTCTAGGTGAAATTCTCACTCGTCACAAATCAAACAAAAATGTTTCCATTGTGTGTATGGTTGTTCATTTTCATCAAATAAACAAAATAAAACCCAGAGTTAATCATTAAAGACAGGAAATGAGCATAAAAGATACCTCAGCGCAAGTGTTAATGAAAATTAATGTTAATAAATGTTAAGATATGATAAGAAATGATAAGAAATGTTAATAAAAGAGCCCAAATTTCTAAATATATTGCGAAAAACAACAATCTTCCATTATAGAGTGAATGTTTGAGGTGTATAGAAGGCATTTATTTCATTTTTAGAAATTTTAATTTTTCACATTTTTCCATGAAAAGTGCCAAAACCTACCACTTTGGGTTCTAGGTTAAATTCTCACTCGACACAAATCGAACAAAAATGTTACCATGGTGTGTCTTGTTGTTCATTTTCATCAAATAAACAAAATAAAACCCAGAATGATCATTAAAGACAGGAAATGAGCATAAAAGATCCCTCAGCGCGAGTGTTAATGTTAGTAAAAGAGCCTAAATTTCTAAAAATATTGCGAAAAAAACAATCTTCCATTAAAGAGTGAATGTTTTAGGTGTATAGAAGGCATTTATTTCATTTTTAGAAATTTTAATTTTTCACATTTTTCCATGAAAAGTGCCAATACTCCCCCCTTTGGGTTCTAGGTGAAATTCTCACTCGACACAAATCAAACAAAAATGTTTCCATGGTGTGTCTTGTTGTTCATTTTTATATAATAAACAAAATAAAACCCAGAATATATCATTAAAGACAAGAAATGAGCATAAAAGATGCCTCAGCGCAAGTGTAAATGTTAGTAAAAGAGCCCAAATTTCTAAAAATATTGCGAAAAACAACAATCTTCCATTAAAGAGTGAATGTTTGAGGTGTATAGAAGGCATTTATTTCATTTTTAGAAATTTTAATTTTTCACATTTTTCCATGAAAAGTGCCAATACCCCCCCCTTTGGGTTCTAGGTGAAATTCTCACTCGACACATATCAAACAAAAATGTTTCCATGGTGTGTATTGTTGTTCATTTTCATCAAATAAACAAAATAAAACCCAGAGTTAATCATTAAAGACAGGAAATGAGCATAAAAGATGCCTCAGCGCAAGTGTTAATGTTAATAAAGGGGCCCAAATTTCTAAAAATATTGCGAAAAACAACAATCTTCCATTATAGAGTGAATGTTTGAGGTGTATAGAAGGCATTTATTTCATTTTTAGAAATTTTAATTTTTCACATTTTTCCATGAAAAGTGCCAATACCCCCCCTTTGGGTTCTACATGAAAATCTCACACGACACAAATCAAACAAAAATGTTTCCATGGTGTGTATTGTTGTTCAATTTCATCAAATAAACAAAATAAAACCCAGAGTTAATCATTAAAGACAGGAAATGAGCATAAAGGTGCCTCAGCGCAAGTGTTAATGTTAGTAAAAGAGCCCAAATTTCAAAAAATATTGCGAAAAACAACAATCTTCCTTTATAGAGTGAATGTTTGAGGTGTATAGAAGGCATTTATTTCATTTTTAGAAATTTTAATTTTTCACATTTTTCATTGAAAAGTGCCAAAACCCCCCCCTTTGGGTTCTACACGAAAAGCACCCTCGACACAAATCAAACAAAAATGTTTCCATGGTGTGTATTGTTGTTCATTTTCATCAAATAAACAAAATAAAACCAGGAATAAATCATTAAAGACAAGAAATGAGCATAAAAGATGCCTCAGCGCAAGTGTTAATGTTAGTAAAAGAGCCCAAATTTCAAAAAATATTGCGAAAAACAAGAATCTTCCATTATAAAGTGAATGTTTGAGGTGTATAGAAGGCATTTATTTCATTTTTAGAAATTTTAATTTTTCACATTTCTCCATGAAAAGTGCCCCCTTTGGGTTCAACATGAAAATGTCACTCGACACAAATCAAACAAAAATGTTTCCATTGTGTGTATTGTTGTTCATTTTCATCAAATAAACAAAATAAAACCCAGAGTTAATCATTAAAGACAGGAAATGAGCATAAAAGATACCACAGCGAAAGTGTTAATGTTAGTAAAAGAGCCCAAATTTCAAAAAATATTGCGAAAAACAAGAATCTTCCATTATAAAGTGAATGTTTGAGGTGTATAGAAGGCATTTATTTCATTTTTAGAAATTTTAATTTTTCACATTTCTCCATGAAAAGTGCCAATACCCCCCCTTTGGGTTCTACATGAAAATCTCACTCGACACAAATCAAACAAAAAGGTTTCCATGGTGTGTCTTGTTGTTCATTTTCATCAAATAAACAAAATAAAACCCAGAGTTAATCATTAAAGACAAGAAATGAGCATAAAAGATGCCTCAGCGCTTAGTAAAAGAGCCCAAATTTCAAAAAATATTGCGAAAAAAACCAATCTTCCATTATAGAGTGAATGTTTGAGGTGTATACAAGGCATTTATTTCATTTTTAGAAATTTTAATTTTTCACATTTCTCAATGAAAAGTGCCAATACCCCCCCTTTGGGTTCTAGGTGAAATTATCACTCGACACAATTCAAACAAAAATGTTTCCATGGTGTGTATTGTTGTTCATTTTCATCAAATAAACAAAATAAAACCCAGAGTTAATCATTAAAGACAATAAATGAGCATAAAAGATGCCTCAGCGCAAGTGTTAATGTTAGTAAAAGAGCCCAAATTTCAAAAAATATTGCGAAAACAACAATCTTCCATTATAGAGTGAATGTTTGAGGTGTATATAAGGCATTCATTTCATTTTTAGAAATTGTAATTTTTCACATTTTTCCATGAAAAGTGCCAATACCCCCCTCTTTGGGTTCTTTGTGAAATTTTCACTCGGCACAAATCAAACAAAAATGTTTTTATGGTGTGTATTGTTGTTCATTTTCATCAAAAACCCAAAATGAAACCCAGAATAAATCATTAAAGACAAGAAATGAGCATAAAAGATGCCTCAGCGCAAGGGTTAAAGTTAGTAAAAGAGCCCAAATTTCAAAAAATATTGCGAAAAACAACAATCTTCCTTTATATAGTGAATGTGAGGTGCATTTATTTCATTTTTAGAAATTTTAATTTTTCACATTTTTCCATGAAAAGTGCCAATACCCCCCCCTTTGGGTTCTAGGTGAAATTCTCACTCGACTCATATCAAACAAAAATGTTTCCATGGTGTGTATTGTTGTTCATTTTCATCAAATAAACAAAATAAAACCCAGAGTTAATTATTAAAGACAAGAAATGTGCATAAAAGATGCCTCAGCGCTTAGTAAAAGAGCCTAAATTTCAAAAAATATTGCGAAAAAAACCAATCTTCCAATATAGAGTGAATGTTTGAGGTGTATAGAAGGCATTTATTTCATTTTTAGAAATTTTAATTTTTCACATTTTTCCATGAAAAGTGCCAATACTCCCCCCTTTGGGTTCTAGGTGAAATTCTCACTCGACACAAATCAAAAAAAAATGTTTCCATGGTGTGTATTGCTGTTCATTTTGATCAAATAAACAAAATAAAACCCAGAATAAATCATTAAAGACAAGAAATGAGCATAAAAGATGCCTCAGCGCAAGGGTTAATGTTAGTAAAAGAGCCCAAATTTCAAAAAATATTGCGAAAAACAACAATCTTCCATTATAGAGTGAATGTTTGAGGTGTATAGATGGCATTTATTTCATTTTTAGAAAATTTAATTTTTCACATTTTTCCATGAAAAGTGCCAATACCCCCCCCTTTGGGTTCTAGGTGAAATTCTCACTCGACACATATCAAACAAAAATGTTTCCATGGTGTGTATTGTTGTTCATTTTCATCAAATAAACAAAATAAAACCCAGAGTTAATCATTAAAGACAGGAAATGAGCATAAAAGATGCCTCAGCGCAGGTGTTAATGTTAGTAAAAGAGCCCAAATTTCAAAAAATATTGCGAAAAACAACAATCTTCCATTATAGAGTGAATGTTTGAGGTGTATAGAAGGCATTTATTTCATTTTTAGAAATTTTAATTTTTCACATTTTTCCATGAAAAGTGCCAATACCCCCCTCTTTGGGTTCTAGGTTAAATTCTCACTCGACACAAATCAAACAAAAATGTTTCCATGGCGTGTATTGTTGTTCATTTTCATCAAATAAACAAAATAAAACCCAGAATAAATCATTAAAGACATGAAATGAGCATAAAAGATGCCTAAGCGCAAGTTTTAATGTTAGTAAAAGAGCCCAAATTTCAAAAAATATTGCGAAAAACAACAATCTTCCATTATAGAGTGAATGTTTGAGGTGTATAGAAGGCATTTATTTCATTTTTAGAAATTTTAATTTTTCACATTTTTCCATGAAAAGTGGCAATACCCCCCCCTTTGGGTTCTACCCGAAAATCACCCTCGACACAAATCAAACAAAAATGTTTCCATGGTGTGTATTGTTGTTCATTTTCATCAAATAAACAAAATAAAACCAGGAATAAATCATTAAAGACAAGAAATGAGCATAAAAGATGCCTCAGCGCAAGTGTTAATGTTAGTAAAAGAGCCAAAATTTCAAAAAATATTGCGAAAAACAACAATCTTCCTTTATAGAGTGAATGTTAGAGGTGTATAGAAGGCATTTATTTCATTTTTAGAAATTTTAATTTTTCACATTTTTCCATGAAAAGTGGCAATACCCCCCCCATTTGGTTCTAGGTGAAATTCTCACTCGTCACAAATCAAACAAAAATGTTTCCATGGTGTGTATGGTTGTTCATTTTCATCAAATAAACAAAATAAAACCCAGAGTTAATCATTAAAGACAGGAAATGAGCATAAAAGATACCTCAGCGCAAGTGTTAATGAAAATTAATGTTAATAAATGTTGAGATATGATAAGAAATGATAAGAAATGTTAATAAAAGAGCCCAAATTTCTAAATATATTGCGAAAAACAACAATCTTCCATTATAGAGTGAATGTTTGAGGTGTATAGAAGGCATTTATTTCATTTTTAGAAATTTTAATTTTTCACATTTTTCCATGAAAAGTGCCAAAACCTACCTCTTTGGGTTCTAGGTTAAATTCTCACTCGACACAAATCAAACAAAAATGTTACCATGGTGTGTCTTGTTGTTCATTTTCATCAAATAAACAAAATAAAACCCAGAATGATCATTAAAGACAGGAAATGAGCATAAAAGATCCCTCAGCGCGAGTGTTAATGTTAGTAAAAGAGCCTAAATTTCTAAAAATATTGCGAAAAAAACAATCTTCCATTATAGAGTGAATGTTTTAGGTGTATAGAAGGCATTTATTTCATTTTTAGAAATTTTAATTTTTCACATTTTTCCATGAAAAGTGCCAATACTCCCCCCTTTGGGTTCTAGGTGAAATTCTCACTCGACACTAATCAAACAAAAATGTTTCCATGGTGTGTCTTGTTGTTCATTTTTATATAATAAACAAAATAAAACCCAGAATATATCATTAAAGACAAGAAATGAGCATAAAAGATGCCTCAGCGCAAGTGTAAATGTTAGTAAAAGAGCCCAAATTTCTAAAAATATTGCGAAAAACAACAATCTTCCATTAAAGAGTGAATGTTTGAGGTGTATAGAAGGCATTTATTTCATTTTTAGAAATTTTAATTTTTCACATTTTTCCATGAAAAGTGCCAATACCCCCCCCTTTGGGTTCTAGGTGAAATTCTCACTCGACACATATCAAACAAAAATGTTTCCATGGTGTGTATTGTTGTTCATTTTCATCAAATAAACAAAATAAAACCCAGAGTTAATCATTAAAGACAGGAAATGAGCATAAAAGATGCCTCAGCGCAAGTGTTAATGTTAATAAAGGGGCCCAAATTTCTAAAAATATTGCGAAAAACAACAATCTTCCATTATAGAGTGAATGTTTGAGGTGTATAGAAGGCATTTATTTCATTTTTAGAAATTTTAATTTTTCACATTTTTCCATGAAAAGTGCCAATACCCCCCCCTTTGGGTTCTACATGAAAATCTCACTCGACACAAATCAAACAAAAATGTTTCCATGGTGTGTATTGTTGTTCAATTTCATCAAATAAACAAAATAAAACCCAGAGTTAATCATTAAAGACAGGAAATGAGCATAAAGGTGCCTCAGCGCAAGTGTTAATGTTAGTAAAAGAGCCCAAATTTCAAAAAATATTGCGAAAAACAACAATCTTCCTTTATAGAGTGAATGTGTGAGGTGTATAGAAGGCATTTATTTCATTTTTAGAAATTTTAATTTTTCACATTTTTCATTGAAAAGTGCCAAAACCCCCCCCTTTGGGTTCTACACGAAAATCACCCTCGACACAAATCAAACAAAAATGTTTCCATGGTGTGTATTGTTGTTCATTTTCATCAAATAAACAAAATAAAACCAGGAATAAATCATTAAAGACAAGAAATGAGCATAAAAGATGCCTCAGCGCAAGTGTTAATGTTAGTAAAAGAGCCCAAATTTTAAAAAATATTGCGAAAAACAAGAATCTTCCATTATAAAGTGAATGTTTGAGGTGTATAGAAGGCATTTATTTCATTTTTAGAAATTTTAATTTTTCACATTTCTCCATGAAAAGTGCCCCCTTTGGGTTCTACATGAAAATGTCACTCGACACAAATCAAACAAAAATGTTTCCATTGTGTGTATTGTTGTTCATTTTCATCAAATAAACAAAATAAAACCCAGAGTTAATCATTAAAGACAGGAAATGAGCATAAAAGATACCACAGCGAAAGTGTTAATGTTAGTAAAAGAGCCCAAATTTCAAAAAATATTGCGAAAAACAAGAATCTTCCATTATAAAGTGAATGTTTGAGGTGTATAGAAGGCATTTATTTCATTTTTAGAAATTTTAATTTTTCACATTTCTCCATGAAAAGTGCCAATACCCCCCCTTTGGGTTCTACATGAAAATCTCACTCGACACAAATCAAACAAAAAGGTTTCCATGGTGTGTCTTGTTGTTCATTTTCATCAAATAAACAAAATAAAACCCAGAGTTAATCATTAAAGACAAGAAATGAGCATAAAAGATGCCTCAGCGCTTAGTAAAAGAGCCCAAATTTCAAAAAATATTGCGAAAAAAAACCAATCTTCCATTATAGAGTGAATGTTTGAGGTGTATACAAGGCATTTATTTCATTTTTAGAAATTTTAATTTTTCACATTTCTCAATGAAAAGTGCCAATACCCCCCCTTTGGGTTCTAGGTGAAATTATCACTCGACACAATTCAAACAAAAATGTTTCCATGGTGTGTATTGTTGTTCATTTTCATCAAATAAACAAAATAAAACCCAGAGTTAATCATTAAAGACAATAAATGAGCATAAAAGATGCCTCAGCGCAAGTGTTAATGTTAGTAAAAGAGCCCAAATTTCAAAAAATATTGCGAAAACAACAATCTTCCATTATAGAGTGAATGTTTGAGGTGTATATAAGGCATTCATTTCATTTTTAGAAATTGTAATTTTTCACATTTTTCCATGAAAAGTGCCAATACCCCCCTCTTTGGGTTCTTTGTGAAATTTTCACTCGGCACAAATCAAACAAAAATGTTTTTATGGTGTGTATTGTTGTTCATTTTCATCAAAAACCCAAAATGAAACCCAGAATAAATCATTAAAGACAAGAAATGAGCATAAAAGATGCCTCAGCGCAAGGGTTAAAGTTAGTAAAAGAGCCCAAATTTCAAAAAATATTGCGAAAAACAACAATCTTCCTTTATATAGTGAATGTGAGGTGCATTTATTTCATTTTTAGAAATTTTAATTTTTCACATTTTTCCATGAAAAGTGCCAATACCCCCCCCTTTGGGTTCTAGGTGAAATTCTCACTCGACACATATCAAACAAAAATGTTTCCATGGTGTGTATTGTTGTTCATTTTCATCAAATAAACAAAATAAAACCCAGAGTTAATCATTAAAGACAGGAAATGAGCATAAAAGATGCCTCAGCGCAAGTGTTAATGTTAATAAAGGGGCCCAAATTTCTAAAAATATTGCGAAAAACAACAATCTTCCATTATAGAGTGAATGTTTGAGGTGTATAGAAGGCATTTATTTCATTTTTAGAAATTTTAATTTTTCACATTTTTCCATGAAAAGTGCCAATACCCCCCCCTTTGGGTTCTACATGAAAATCTCACTCGACACAAATCAAACAAAAATGTTTCCATGGTGTGTATTGTTGTTCAATTTCATCAAATAAACAAAATAAAACCCAGAGTTAATCATTAAAGACAGGAAATGAGCATAAAGGTGCCTCAGCGCAAGTGTTAATGTTAGTAAAAGAGCCCAAATTTCAAAAAATATTGCGAAAAACAACAATCTTCCTTTATAGAGTGAATGTTTGAGGTGTATAGAAGGCATTTATTTCATTTTTAGAAATTTTAATTTTTCACATTTTTCATTGAAAAGTGCCAAAACCCCCCCCTTTGGGTTCTACACGAAAATCACCCTCGACACAAATCAAACAAAAATGTTTCCATGGTGTGTATTGTTGTAAATTTTCATCAAATAAACAAAATAAAACCAGGAATAAATCATTAAAGACAAGAAATGAGCATAAAAGATGCCTCAGCGCAAGTGTTAATGTTAGTAAAAGAGCCCAAATTTCAAAAAATATTGCGAAAAACAAGAATCTTCCATTATAAAGTGAATGTTTGAGGTGTATAGAAGGCATTTATTTCATTTTTAGAAATTTTAATTTTTCACATTTCTCCATGAAAAGTGCCCCCTTTGGGTTCTACATGAAAATGTCACTCGACACAAATCAAACAAAAATGTTTCCATTGTGTGTATTGTTGTTCATTTTCATCAAATAAACAAAATAAAACCCAGAGTTAATCATTAAAGACAGGAAATGAGCATAAAAGATACCACAGCGAAAGTGTTAATGTTAGTAAAAGAGCCCAAATTTCAAAAAATATTGCGAAAAACAAGAATCTTCCATTATAAAGTGAATGTTTGAGGTGTATAGAAGGCATTTATTTCATTTTTAGAAATTTTAATTTTTCACATTTCTCCATGAAAAGTGCCAATACCCCCCCTTTGGGTTCTACATGAAAATGTCACTCGACACAAATCAAACAAAAAGGTTTCCATGGTGTGTCTTGTTGTTCATTTTCATCAAATAAACAAAATAAAACCCAGAGTTAATCATTAAAGACAAGAAATGAGCATAAAAGATGCCTCAGCGCTTAGTAAAAGAGCCCAAATTTCAAAAAATATTGCGAAAAAAAACCAATCTTCCATTATAGAGTGAATGTTTGAGGTGTATACAAGGCATTTATTTCATTTTTAGAAATTTTAATTTTTCACATTTCTCAATGAAAAGTGCCAATACCCCCCCTTTGGGTTCTAGGTGAAATTATCACTCGACACAATTCAAACAAAAATGTTTCCATGGTGTGTATTGTTGTTCATTTTCATCAAATAAACAAAATAAAACCCAGAGTTAATCATTAAAGACAATAAATGAGCATAAAAGATGCCTCAGCGCAAGTGTTAATGTTAGTAAAAGAGCCCAAATTTCAAAAAATATTGCGAAAACAACAATCTTCCATTATAGAGTGAATGTTTGAGGTGTATATAAGGCATTCATTTCATTTTTAGAAATTGTAATTTTTCACATTTTTCCATGAAAAGTGCCAATACCCCCCTCTTTGGGTTCTTTGTGAAATTTTCACTCGGCACAAATCAAACAAAAATGTTTTTATGGTGTGTATTGTTGTTCATTTTCATCAAAAACCCAAAATGAAACCCAGAATAAATCATTAAAGACAAGAAATGAGCATAAAAGATGCCTCAGCGCAAGGGTTAAAGTTAGTCAAAGAGCCCAAATTTCAAAAAATATTGCGAAAAACAACAATCTTCCTTTATATAGTGAATGTGAGGTGCATTTATTTCATTTTTAGAAATTTTAATTTTTCACATTTTTCCATGAAAAGTGCCAATACCCCCCCCTTTGGGTTCTAGGTGAAATTCTCACTCGACTCATATCAAACAAAAATGTTTCCATGGTGTGTATTGTTGTTCATTTTCATCAAATAAACAAAATAAAACCCAGAGTTAATTATTAAAGACAAGAAATGTGCATAAAAGATGCCTCAGCGCTTAGTAAAAGAGCCTAAATTTCAAAAAATATTGCGAAAAAAACCAATCTTCCAATATAGAGTGAATGTTTGAGGTGTATAGAAGGCATTTATTTCATTTTTAGAAATTTTAATTTTTCACATTTTTCCATGAAAAGTGCCAATACTCCCCCCTTTGGGTTCTAGGTGAAATTCTCACTCGACACAAATCAAAAAAAAATGTTTCCATGGTGTGTATTGCTGTTCATTTTGATCAAATAAACAAAATAAAACCCAGAATAAATCATTAAAGACAAGAAATGAGCATAAAAGATGCCTCAGCGCAAGGGTTAATGTTAGTAAAAGAGCCCAAATTTCAAAAAATATTGCGAAAAACAACAATCTTCCATTATAGAGTGAATGTTTGAGGTGTATAGATGGCATTTATTTCATTTTTAGAAATTTTAATTTTTCACATTTTTCCATGAAAAGTGCCAATACCCCCCCCTTTGGGTTCTAGGTGAAATTCTCACTCGACACATATCAAACAAAAATGTTTCCATGGTGTGTATTGTTGTTCATTTTCATCAAATAAACAAAATAAAACCCAGAGTTAATCATTAAAGACAGGAAATGAGCATAAAAGATGCCTCAGCGCAGGTGTTAATGTTAGTAAAAGAGCCCAAATTTCAAAAAATATTGCGAAAACAACAATCTTCCATTATAGAGTGAATGTTTGAGGTGTATATAAGGCATTCATTTCATTTTTAGAAATTGTAATTTTTCACATTTTTCCATGAAAAGTGCCAATACCCCCCTCTTTGGGTTCTTTGTGAAATTTTCACTTGGCACAAATCAAACAAAAATGTTTTTATGGTGTGTATTGTTGTTCATTTTCATCAAAAACCCAAAATGAAACCCAGAATAAATCATTAAAGACAAGAAATGAGCATAAAAGATGCCTCAGCGCAACGGTTAAAGTTAGTAAAAGAGCCCAAATTTCAAAAAATATTGCGAAAAACAACAATCTTCCTTTATATAGTGAATGTGAGGTGCATTTATTTCATTTTTAGAAATTTTAATTTTTCACATTTTTCCATGAAAAGTGCCAATACCCCCCCCTTTGGGTTCTAGGTGAAATTCTCACTCGACTCATATCAAACAAAAATGTTTCCATGGTGTGTATTGTTGTTCATTTTCATCAAATAAACAAAATAAAACCCAGAGTTAATTATTAAAGACAAGAAATGTGCATAAAAGATGCCTCAGCGCTTAGTAAAAGAGCCTAAATTTCAAAAAATATTGCGAAAAAAACCAATCTTCCAATATAGAGTGAATGTTTGAGGTGTATAGAAGGCATTTATTTCATTTTTAGAAATTTTAATTTTTCACATTTTTCCATGAAAAGTGCCAATACTCCCCCCTTTGGGTTCTAGGTGAAATTCTCACTCGACACAAATCAAAAAAAAATGTTTCCATGGTGTGTATTGCTGTTCATTTTGATCAAATAAACAAAATAAAACCCAGAATAAATCATTAAAGACAAGAAATGAGCATAAAAGATGCCTCAGCGCAAGGGTTAATGTTAGTAAAAGAGCCCAAATTTCAAAAAATATTGCGAAAAACAACAATCTTCCATTATAGAGTGAATGTTTGAGGTGTATAGATGGCATTTATTTCATTTTTAGAAATTTTAATTTTTCACATTTTTCCATGAAAAGTGCCAATACCCCCCCCTTTGGGTTCTAGGTGAAATTCTCACTCGACACATATCAAACAAAAATGTTTCCATGGTGTGTATTGTTGTTCATTTTCATCAAATAAACAAAATAAAACCCAGAGTTAATCATTAAAGACAGGAAATGAGCATAAAAGATGCCTCAGCGCAAGTGTTAATGTTAGTAAAAGAGCCCAAATTTCAAAAAATATTGCGAAAAACAACAATCTTCCATTATAGAGTGAATGTTTGAGGTGTATAGAAGGCATTTATTTCATTTTTAGAAATTTTAATTTTTCACATTTTTCCATGAAAAGTGCCAATACCCCCCTCTTTGGGTTCTAGGTTAAATTCTCACTCGACACAAATCAAACAAAAATGTTTCCATGGCGTGTATTGTTGTTCATTTTCATCAAATAAACAAAATAAAACCCAGAATAAATCATTAAAGACATGAAATGAGCATAAAAGATGCCTAAGCGCAAGTTTTAATGTTAGTAAAAGAGCCCAAATTTCAAAAAATATTGCGAAAAACAACAATCTTCCATTATAGAGTGAATGTTTGAGGTGTATAGAAGGCATTTATTTCATTTTTAGAAATTTTAATTTTTCACATTTTTCCATGAAAAGTGGGTATACCCCCCCCATTGGGTTCTAGGTGAAATTCTCACTCGTCACAAATCAAACAAAAATGTTTCCATGGTGTGTATGGTTGTTCATTTTCATCAAATAAACAAAATAAAACCCAGAGTTAATCATTAAAGACAGGAAATGAGCATAAAAGATACCTCAGCGCAAGTGTTAATGAAAATTAATGTTAATAAATGTTAAGATATGATAAGAAATGATAAGAAATGTTAATAAAAGAGCCCAAATTTCTAAAAATATTGCGAAAAACAACAATCTTCCATTATAGAGTGAATGTTTGAGGTGTATAGAAGGCATTTATTTCATTTTTAGAAATTTTAATTTTTCACATTTTTCCATAAAAAGTGCCAAAACCTACCTCTTTGGGTTCTAGGTTAAATTCTCACTCGACACAAATCAAACAAAAATGTTACCATGGTGTGTCTTGTTGTTCATTTTCATCAAATAAACAAAATAAAACCCAGAATGATCATTAAAGACAGGAAATGAGCATAAAAGATCCCTCAGCGCGAGTGTTAATGTTAGTAAAAGAGCCTAAATTTCTAAAAATATTGCGAAAAAAACAATCTTCCATTAAAGAGTGAATGTTTGAGGTGTATAGAAGGCATTTATTTCATTTTTAGAAATTTTAATTTTTCACATTTTTCCATGAAAAGTGCCAATACTCCCCCCTTTGGGTTCTAGGTGAAATTCTCACTCGACACAAATCAAACAAAAATGTTTCCATGGTGTGTCTTGTTGTTCATTTTTATATAATAAACAAAAAAAAAACCCAGAATATATCATTAAAGACAAGAAATGAGCATAAAAGATGCCTCAGCGCAAGTGTAAATGTTAGTAAAAGAGCCCAAATTTCTAAAAATATTGCGAAAAACAACAATCTTCCATTAAAGAGTGAATGTTTGAGGTGTATAGAAGGCATTTATTTCATTTTTAGAAATTTTAATTTTTCACATTTTTCCATGAAAAGTGCCAATACTCCCCTCTTTGGGTTCTAGGTGAAATTCTCACTCAACCCAAATCAAACAAAAATGTTTCCATGGTGTGTCTTGTTGTTCATTTTCATATAATAAACAAAATAAAACCCAGAATATATCATTAAAGACAAGAAATGTGCATAAAAGATGCCTCAGCGCAAGTGTTAATGTTAGTAAAAGAGCCCAAATTTCAAAAAATATTGCGAAAAACAACAATCTTCCATTATAGGATGAATGTTTGAAATGTATACAAGGCATTTATTTCATTTTTAGAAATTTTAATTTTTCACATTTTTCCATGAAAAGTGCCATTACCCCCCCCCTTTGGGTTCTACCCGAAAATCACCCTCGACACAAATCAAACAAAAATGTTTCCATGGTGTGTATTGTTGTTCATTTTCATCAAATAAACAAAATAAAACCAGGAATAAATCATTAAAGACAAGAAATGAGCATAAAAGATGCCTCAGCGCAAGTGTTAATGTTAGTAAAAGAGCCAAAATTTCAAAAAATATTGCGAAAAACAACAATCTTCCTTTATAGAGTGAATGTTAGAGGTGTATAGAAGGCATTTATTTCATTTTTAGAAATTTTAATTTTTCACATTTTTCCATGAAAAGTGGCAATACCCCCCCCATTGGGTTCTAGGTGAAATTCTCACTCGTCACAAATCAAACAAAAATGTTTCCATGGTGTGTATGGTTGTTCATTTTCATCAAATAAACAAAATAAAACCCAGAGTTAATCATTAAAGACAGGAAATGAGCATAAAAGATACCTCAGCGCAAGTGTTAATGAAAATTAATGTTAATAAATGTTAAGATATGATAAGAAATGATAAGAAATGTTAATAAAAGAGCCCAAATTTCTAAATATATTGCGAAAAACAACAATCTTCCATTATAGAGTGAATGTTTGAGGTGTATAGAAGGCATTTATTTCATTTTTAGAAATTTTAATTTTTCACATTTTTCCATGAAAAGTGCCAAAACCTACCTCTTTGGGTTCTAGGTTAAATTCTCACTCGACACAAATCAAACAAAAATGTTACCATGGTGTGTCTTGTTGTTCATTTTCATCAAATAAACAAAATAAAACCCAGAATGATCATTAAAGACAGGAAATGAGCATAAAAGATCCCTCAGCGCGAGTGTTAATGTTAGTAAAAGAGCCTAAATTTCTAAAAATATTGCGAAAAAAACAATCTTCCATTAAAGAGTGAATGTTTTAGGTGTATAGAAGGCATTTATTTCATTTTTAGAAATTTTAATTTTTCACATTTTTCCATGAAAAGTGCCAATACTCCCCCCTTTGGGTTCTAGGTGAAATTCTCACTCGACACAAATCAAACAAAAATGTTTCCATGGTGTGTCTTGTTGTTCATTTTTATATAATAAACAAAATAAAACCCAGAATATATCATTAAAGACAAGAAATGAGCATAAAAGATGCCTCAGCGCAAGTGTAAATGTTAGTAAAAGAGCCCAAATTTCTAAAAATATTGCGAAAAACAACAATCTTCCATTAAAGAGTGAATGTTTGAGGTGTATAGAAGGCATTTATTTCATTTTTAGAAATTTTAATTTTTCACATTTTTCCATGAAAAGTGCCAATACCCCCCCCTTTGGGTTCTAGGTGAAATTCTCACTCGACACATATCAAACAAAAATGTTTCCATGGTGTGTATTGTTGTTCATTTTCATCAAATAAACAAAATAAAACCCAGAGTTAATCATTAAAGACAGGAAATGAGCATAAAAGATGCCTCAGCGCAAGTGTTAATGTTAATAAAGGGGCCCAAATTTCTAAAAATATTGCGAAAAACAACAATCTTCCATTATAGAGTGAATGTTTGAGGTGTATAGAAGGCATTTATTTCTTTTTAGAAATTTTAATTTTTCACATTTTTCCATGAAAAGTGCCAATACCCCCCCCTTTGGGTTCTACACGAAAATCTCACTCGACACAAATCAAACAAAAATGTTTCCATGGTGTGTATTGTTGTTCAATTTCATCAAATAAACAAAATAAAACCCAGAGTTAATCATTAAAGACAGGAAATGAGCATAAAGGTGCCTCAGCGCAAGTGTTAATGTTAGTAAAAGAGCCCAAATTTCAAAAAATATTGCGAAAAACAAGAATCTTCCATTATAAAGTGAATGTTTGAGGTGTATAGAAGGCATTTATTTCATTTTTAGAAATTTTAATTTTTCACATTTCTCCATGAAAAGTGCCCCCTTTGGGTTCTACATGAAAATGTCACTCGACACAAATCAAACAAAAATGTTTCCATTGTGTGTATTGTTGTTCATTTTCATCAAAAAAACAAAATAAAACCCAGAGTTAATCATTAAAGACAGGAAATGAGCATAAAAGATACCACAGCGAAAGTGTTAATGTTAGTAAAAGAGCCCAAATTTCAAAAAATATTGCGAAAAACAAGAATCTTCCATTATAAAGTGAATGTTTGAGGTGTATAGAAGGCATTTATTTCATTTTTAGAAATTTTAATTTTTCACATTTCTCCATGAAAAGTGCCAATACCCCCCCTTTGGGTTCTACATGAAAATCTCACTCGACACAAATCAAACAAAAAGGTTTCCATGGTGTGTCTTGTTGTTCATTTTCATCAAATAAACAAAATAAAACCCAGAGTTAATCATTAAAGACAAGAAATGAGCATAAAAGATGCCTCAGCGCTTAGTAAAAGAGCCCAAATTTCAAAAAATATTGCGAAAAAAACCAATCTTCCATTATAGAGTGAATGTTTGAGGTGTATACAAGGCATTTATTTCATTTTTAGAAATTTTAATTTTTCACATTTCTCAATGAAAAGTGCCAATACCCCCCCTTTGGGTTCTAGGTGAAATTATCACTCGACACAATTCAAACAAAAATGTTTCCATGGTGTGTATTGTTGTTCATTTTCATCAAATAAACAAAATAAAACCCAGAGTTAATCATTAAAGACAATAAATGAGCATAAAAGATGCCTCAGCGCAAGTGTTAATGTTAGTAAAAGAGCCCAAATTTCAAAAAATATTGCGAAAAACAACAATCTTCCATTATAGAGTGAATTTTTGAGGTGTATAGAAGGCATTTATTTCATTTTTAGAAATTTTAATTTTTCACATTTTTCCATGAAAAGTGCCAATTACCCCCCTTTTGGGTTGTAGGTGAAATTCTCACTCGAATAATCAAACAAAAATGTTTCCATGGTGTGTCTTGTTGTTCATTTTCATCAAATAAACAAAATAAAACCCAGAATAAATCATTAAAGACAGGAAATGAGCATAAAAGATGCCTAAGCGCAAGTGCTAATGTTAGTAAAAGAGCCCAAATTTCTAAAAATATTGCGAAAAACAACAATCTTCCATTATTGAGTGAATGTTTGAGGTGTATAGAAGGCATTTATTTCATTTTTAGAAATTTTAATTTTTCACATTTTTCCATGAAAAGTGCCAATACCCCCCCCTTTTGGTTCTAGGTGAAATTCTCACTCGACACAATTCAGACAAAAATGTTTCCATGGTGTGCATTGTTGTTCATTTTCATCAAATAATCAAAATAAAACCCAGAGTTAATCATTAAAGACAATAAATGAGCATAAAAGATGCCTCAGCGCAAGTGTTAATGTTAGTAAAAGAGCCCAAATTTCTAAAAATATTGCGAAAAACAACAATCTTCCATTATAGAGTGAATGTTTGAGGTGTATAGAAGGCATTTATTTCATTTTTAGAAATTTTAATTTTTCTTATTTTTCCATGAAAAGTGCCGATACCCCCCCCTTTGGGTTCTACGTGAAATTCTCACTCGACACAAATCAAACAAAAATGTTTCCATGGTGTGTATTGTTGTTCAATTTCATCAAATAAACAAAATAAAACCCAGAATTAATCATTAAAAACAAGAAATGAGCATAAAAGATGCCTCAGCGCAAGTGTTAATGTTAGTAAAAGAGCCCAAATTTCAAAAAATATTGCGAAAACAACAATCTTCCATTATAGAGTGAATGTTTGAGGTGTATATAAGGCATTCATTTCATTTTTAGAAATTGTAATTTTTCTCATTTTTCCATGAAAAGTGCCAATACCCCCCTCTTTGGGTTCTTTGTGAAATTCTCACTCGGCACAAATCAAACAAAAATGTTTTTATGGTGTGTATTGTTGTTCATTTTCATCAAAAACCCAAAATGAAACCCAGAATAAATCATTAAAGACAAGAAATGAGCATAAAAGATGCCTCAGCGCAAGGGTTAAAGTTAGTAAAAGAGCCCAAATTTCAAAAAATATTGCGAAAAACAACAATCTTTCTTTATATAGTGAATGTGAGGTGCATTTATTTCATTTTTAGAAATTTTAATTTTTCACATTTTTCCATGAAAAGTGCCAATACCCCCCCCTTTGGGTTCTAGGTGAAATTCTCACTCGACTCATATCAAACAAAAATGTTTCCATGGTGTGTATTGTTGTTCATTTTCATCAAATAAACAAAATAAAACCCAGAGTTAATTATTAAAGACAAGAAATGAGCATAAAAGATGCCTCAGCGCTTAGTAAAAGAGCCCAAATTTCAAAAAATATTGCGAAAAAAACCAATCTTCCATTATAGAGTGAATGTTTGAGGTGTATAGAAGGCATTTATTTCATTTTTAGAAATTTTAATTTTTCACATTTCTCCATGAAAAGTGCCAATACCCCCCCCTTTGGGTTCTACATGAAAATCTCACTCGACACAAATCAATCAAAAATGTTTCCATGGCGTGTATTGTTGTTCATTTTCATCAAATACACAAAATAAAACCCAGAGTTAATCATTAAAGACAATCAATGAGCATTAAAGATGCCTCAGCGCAAGTGTTATTGTTAGTAAAAGAGCCCAAATTTCAAAAAATATTGCGAAAAACAACAATCTTCCATTATAGAGTGAATGTTTGAGGTGTATAGAAGGCATTTATTTCATTTTTAGAAATTTTAATTTTTCACATTTTTCCATGAAAAGTGCCAAGAACCCTTTGGGTTCTACGTGAAAATCTCACTCGACACAAATCAAACAAAAATGTTTCCATGGTGTGTATTGTTGTTCATTTTCATCAAATAAACAAAATAAAACCAAGAGTTAATCATTAAAGACAAGAAATGAGCATAAAAGATGCCTCAGCGCTTAGTAAAAGAGCCCAAATTTCAAAAAATATTGCGAAAAAAACCAATCTTCCATTATAGAGTGAATGTTTGAGGTGTATAGAAGGCATTTATTTCATTTTTAGAAATTTTAATTTTTCACATTTCTCAATGAAAAGTGCCAATACCCCCCCTTTGGGTTCTAGGTGAAATTATCACTCGACACAATTCAAACAAAAAAGTTTCCATGGTGTGTATTGTTGTTCATTTTCATCAAATAAACAAAATAAAACCCAGAGTTAATCATTAAAGACAAGAAATGATTATAAAAGATGCCTCAGCGCAAGTGTTAATGTCCGTAAAAGAGCCCAAATTTCAAAAAATATTGCGAAAAACAACAATCTTCCATTATAGAGTGAATGTTTGAGGTGTATAGAAGGCATTTATTTCATTTTTAGAAATTTTAATTTTTCACATTTTTCCATGAAAAGTGCCAATTACCCCCCCTTTGGGTTGTAGGTGAAATTCTCACTCGAATAATCAAACAAAAATGTTTCCATGGTGTGTCTTGTTGTTCATTTTCATCAAATAAACAAAATAAAACCCAGAAAAAATCATTAAAGACAGGAAATGAGCATAAAAGATGCCTAAGCGCAAGTGCTAATGTTAGTAAAAGAGCCCAAATTTCTAAAAATATTGCGAAAAACAACAATCTTCCATTATAGAGTGAATGTTTGAGGTGTATGGAAGGCATTTATTTCATTTTTAGAAATTTTAATTTTTCACATTTTTCCATGAAAAGTGCCAATACCCCCCCCTTTGGGTTCTAGGTGAAATTCTCACTCGACACAATTCAGACAAAAATGTTTCCATGGTTTGCATTGTTGTTCATTTTCATCAAATAAACAAAATAAAACCCAGAGTTAATCATTAAAGACAGGAAATGAGCATAAAAGATGCCTCAGCGCAAGTGTTAATGTTAGTAAAAGAGCCAAAATTTCAAAAAATATTGCGAAAAACAACAATCTTCCATTATAGAGTGAATGTTTGAGGTGTATAGTACGCATTTATTACATTTTTAGAAATTTTAATTTTTCATATTTTTCCATGAAAAGTGCCAATACCCCTTTGGGTTCTACATGAAAAACACACTCAACACAAATCAAACCAAAGTGATTCCATGGTGTGTATTGTTGTTCATTTTCATCAAATAAACAAAATAAAACCCAGAATAAATCATTAAAGACAGAAAATGAGCATAAAAGATGCCTCAGCGCAAGTGTTAATGTTAGTAAAAGAGCCCAAATTTCAAAAAATATTGCGAAAAACAACAATCTTCCATTATAGAGTGAATGTTTGAGGTGTATAGTACGCATTTATTACATTTTTAGAAATTTTAATTTTTCACATTTTTCCATGAAAAGTGCCGATACCCCCCCCTTATGGTTCTAGGTGAAATTATCACTCGACACAAATCAAACAAAAATGTTTCCATGGTGTGTATTGTTGTTCATTTTCATCAAATAAACAAAATAAAACCCAGAATAAATCATTAAAGACAAGAAATGAGCATAAAAGATGCCTCAGCGAAAGTGCTAATGTTAGTAAAAGAGCTCAAATTTCAAAAAATATTGCGAAAAACAACAATCTTCCATTATAGAGTGAATGTTTGAGGTGTATAGAAGGCATTTATTTCATTTTTAGAAATTTTAATTTTTCACATTTTTCCATGAAAAGTGCCAATACACCCCCCTTTGGGTTCTAGGTGAAATTTTCACTCGACACAAATCAAACAAAAATGTTTCCATGGTGTGTCTTGTTGTTCATTTTCATTAAATAAACAAAATAAAACCCAGAATAAATCATTAAAGACAGGAAATGAGCATAAAAGATGCCTAAGCGCAAGTGCTAATGTTAGTAAAAGAGCCCAAATTTCTAAAAATATTGCGAAAAACAACAATCTTCCATTATAGAGTGAATGTTTGAGGTGTATAGAAGGCATTTATTTCATTTTTAGAAATTGTAATTTTTCACATTTTTCCATGAAAAGTGCCAATACCCCCCCCTTTGGGTTCTAGGTGAAATTCTCACTCGACACAAATCAAACAAAAATGTTTCCATGGTGTGTATTGTTGTTCAATTTCATCAAATAAACAAAATAAAACCCAGAGTTAATCATTAAAGACAATAAATGAGCATAAAAGATGCCTCAGCGCAAGTGTTAATGTTAGTAAAAGAGCCCAAATTTCAAAAAATATTGCGAAAAACAACAATCTTCCATTATAGAGTGAATGTTTGAGGTGTATAGAAGGCATTTATTTCATTTTTAGAAATTTTAATTTTTCACATTTTTCCATGAAAAGTGCCAATTACCCCCCCTTTGGGTTGTAGGTGAAATTCTCTCTCGAATAATCAAATAAAAATGTTTCCATGGTGTGTCTTGTTGTTCATTTTCATCAAATAAACAAAATAAAACCAAGAATAAATCATTAAAGACAGGAAATGAGCATAAAAGATGCCTAAGCGCAAGTGCTAATGTTAGTAAAAGAGCCGAAATTTCTAAAAATATTGCGAAAAACAACAATCTTCCATTATAGAGTGAATGTTTGAGGTGTATAGAAGGCATTTATTTCATTTTTAGAAATTTTAATTTTTCACATTTTTCCATGAAAAGTGCCAATACCCCCCCCTTTGGGTTCTAGGTGAAATTCTCACTCGACACAATTCAGACAAAAATGTTTCTATGGTGTGCATTGTTGTTCATTTTCATCAAATAATCAAAATAAAACCCAGAGTTAATCATTAAAGACAATAAATGAGCATAAAAGATGCCTCAGCGAAAGTGTTAATGTTAGTAAAAGAGCCCAAATTTCTAAAAATATTGCGAAAAACAACAATCTTCCATTATAGAGTGAATGTTTGAGGTGTATGGAAGGCATTTATTTCATTTTTAGAAATTTTAATTTTTCACATTTTTCCATGAAAAGTGCCAATCCCCCCCCTTTGGGTTCTAGGTGAAATTCTCACTCGACACAATTCAGACAAAAGTGTTTCCATGGTTTGCATTGTTGTTCATTTTCATCAAATAAACAAAAAAAAACCCAGAGTTAATCATTAAAGACAGGAAATGAGCATAAAAGATGCCTCAGCGCAAGTGTTAATGTTAGTAAAAGAGCCCAAATTTCAAAAAATATTGCGAAAAACAACAATCTTCCATTATAGAGTGAATGTTTGAGGTGTATAGTAGGCATTTATTACATTTTTAGAAATTTTAATTTTTCACATTTTTCCATGAAAAGTGCCGATACGCGAAGTGCCCTTATGGTTCTAGGTGAAATTCTCACTCGACACAAATCAAATAAAAATGTTTCCATGGTTTGCCTTGTTCATTTTCATCAAAAAAACAAAATAAAACCCAGAATAAATCATTAAAGACAGGAAATGAGCATAAAAGATGCCTCAGCGAAAGTGCTAATGTTAGTAAAAGAGCCCAAATTTCAAAAAATATTGCGAAAAACAACAATCTTCCATTATAGAGTGAATGTTTGAGGTGTATAGAAGGCATTTATTTCATTTTTAGAAATTTTAATTTTTCACATTTTTCCATGAAAAGTGCCAATACACCCCCCTTTGGGTTCTAGGTGAAATTTTCACTCGACACAAATCAAACAAAAATGTTTCCATGGTGTGTCTTGTTGTTCATTTTAATCAAATAAACAAAATAAAACCCAGAATATATCATTAAAGACAAGAAATGAGGATAAAAGACGCTTCAGCCCAAGTGTTAATGTTAGTAAAAGAGCCCAAATTTCTAAAAATATTGCGAAAAACAACAATCTTCCATTATAGAGTGAATGTTTGAGGTGTATACAAGGCATTTATTTCATTTTTAGAAATTTTAATTTTTCACATTTCTCCATGAAAAGTGCCAAAACCCCCCCCTTTGGGTTCTAGGTGAAATTCTCACTCGACACACTTCAAAGAAAAAAGTTTCCATGGTGTGTATTGTTGTTCATTTTCATCAAATAAACAAAATAAAACCCAGAGTTAATCATTAAAGACAAGAAATGAGCATAAAAGATGCCTCAGCGCAAGTGTTAATGTTAGTAAAAGAGCCCAAATTTCAAAAAATATTGCGAAAAACAACTATCTTCCATTATACAGTGAATGTTTGAGGTGTACAGAAGGCATTTATTTCATTTTTAGAAATTTTAATTTTTCCAATTTTTCCATGAAAAGTGCCAATACCCCCCCCTTTGAGTTCTAGGTGAAATTCTCACTCGACACAATAAAACAAAAATGTTTCCATGGTGTGTATTGTTGTTCATTTTCATCAAATAAACAAAATAAAACCCAGAATAAATCATTAAAGACAAGAAATGAGCATAAAAGATACCTCAGCGCAAGTGTTAATGTTAGTAAAAGAGCCCAAATTTCAAAAAATATTGCGAAAAACAACAATCTTCCATTATAGAGTGAATGTTTGAGGTGTATAGAAGGCATTTATTTCATTTTTAGAAATTTTAATTTTTCAAATTTTTCGATGAAAAGTGCCAATACCCGCCCCTTTGGGTTCTAGGTGAAATTCTCACTCGGCACAAATCAAACAAAAATGTTTCCATGGTGTGTATTGTTGTTCATTTTCATCAAATAAACAAAATAAAACCCAGAATAAATCATTAAAGACAGGAAATGCGCATAAAAGATACCTCAGCGCAAGTGTTAATGTTAGTAAAAGAGCCCAAATTTCAAAAAATATTGCGAAAAACAACAATCTTCCATTATAGAGTGAATGTTTGAGGTGTATAGAAGGCATTTATTTCATTTTTAGAAATTTTAATTTTTCACATTTTTCCATGAAAAGTGCCAATACCCCCCCTTAGGGTTCTAGGTGAAATTCTCACTCGACACAATTCAAAGAAAAATGTTTCCATGGTGTGTATTGTTGTTCATTTTCATCAAATAAACAAAATAAAACCCAGAGTTAATCATTAAAGACAGGAAATGAGCATAAAAGATGCCTCAGCGAAAGTGCTAATGTTAGTAAAAGAGCCCAAATTTCAAAAAATATTGCGAAAAACAACAATCTTCCATTATAGAGTGAATGTTTGAGGTGTATAGAAGGCATTTATTTCATTTTTAGAAATTTTAATTTTTCACATTTTTCCATGAAAAGTGCCAATACACCCCCCTTTGGGTTCTAGGTGAAATTTTCACTCGACACAAATCAAACAAAAATGTTTCCATGGTGTGTCTTGTTGTTCATTTTAATCAAATAAACAAAATAAAACCCAGAATATATCATTAAAGACAAGAAATGAGGATAAAAGATGCCTCAGCGCAAGTGTTAATGTTAGTAAAAGAGCCCAAATTTCTAAAAATATTGCGAAAAACAACAATCTTCCATTATAGAGTGAATGTTTGAGGTGTATAGAAGGCATTTATTTCATTTTTAAAAATTTTAATTTTTCACATTTCTCCATGAAAAGTGCCAAAACCCCCCCCTTTGGGTTCTAGGTGAAATTCTCACTCGACACACTTCAAAGAAAAATGTTTCCATGGTGTGTATTGTTGTTCATTTTCATCAAATAAACAAAATAAAACCCAGAGTTAATCATTAAAGACTAGAAATGAGCATAAAAGATGCCTCAGCGCAAGTGTTAATGTTAGTAAAAGAGCCCAAATTTCAAAAAATATTGCGAAAAACAACTATCTTCCATTATAGAGTGAATGTTTGAGGTGTACAGAAGGCATTTATTTCATTTTTAGAAATTTTAATTTTTCCAATTTTTCCATGAAAAGTGCCAATACCCCCCCCTTTGAGTTCTAGGTGAAATTCTCACTCGACACAAATCAAACAAAAATGTTTCCATGGTGTGTATTGTTGTTCATTTTCATCAAATAAACAAAATAAAACCCAGAATAAATCATTAAAGACAAGAAATGAGCATAAAAGATACCTCAGCGCAAGTGTTAATGTTAGTAAAAGAGCCCAAATTTCAAAAAATATTGCGAAAAACAACAATCTTCCATTATAGAGTGAATGTTTGAGGTGTATAGAAGGCATTTATTTCATTTTTAGAAATTTTAATTGTTCAAATTTTTCGATGAAAAGTGCCAATACCCGCCCCTTTGGGTTCTAGGTGAAATTCTCACTCGGCACAAATCAAACAAAAATGTTTCCATGGTGTGTATTGTTGTTCATTTTCATCAAATAAACAAAATAAAACCCAGAATAAATCATTAAAGACAGGAAATGCGCTTAAAAGATGCCTCAGCGCAAGTGTTAATGTTAGTAAAAGAGCCCAAATTTCAAAAAATATTGCGAAAAACAACAATCTTCCATTATAGAGTGAATGTTTGAGGTGTATAGAAGGCATTTATTTCATTTTTAGAAATTTTAATTTTTCACATTTTTCCATGAAAAGTGCCAATACCCCCCCTTAGGGTTCTAGGTGAAATTCTCACTCGACACAATTCAAAGAAAAATGTTTCCATGGTGTGTATTGTTGTTCATTTTCATCAAATAAACAAAATAAAACCCAGAGTTAATCATTAAAGACAGGAAATGAGCATAAAAGATGCCTCAGCGAAAGTGCTAATGTTAGTAAAAGAGCCCAAATTTCAAAAAATATTGCGAAAAACAACAATCTTCCATTATAGAGTGAATGTTTGAGGTGTATAGAAGGCATTTATTTCATTTTTAGAAATTTTAATTTTTCACATTTTTCCATGAAAAGTGCCAATACACCCCCCTTTGGGTTCTAGGTGAAATTTTCACTCGACACAAATCAAACAAAAATGTTTCCATGGTGTGTCTTGTTGTTCATTTTAATCAAATAAACAAAATAAAACCCAGAATATATCATTAAAGACAAGAAATGAGGATAAAAGATGCCTCAGCGCAAGTGTTAATGTTAGTAAAAGAGCCCAAATTTCTAAAAATATTGCGAAAAACAACAATCTTCCATTATAGAGTGAATGTTTGAGGTGTATAGAAGGCATTTATTTCATTTTTAGAAATTTTAATTTTTCACATTTCTCCATGAAAAGTGCCAAAACCCCCCCCTTTGGGTTCTAGGTAAAATTCTCACTCGACACACTTCAAAGAAAAATGTTTCCATGGTGTCTATGGTTGTTCATTTTCATCAAATAAACAAAATAAAACCCAGAGTTAATCATTAAAGACAAGAAATGAGCATAAAAGATGCCTCAGCGCAAGTGTTAATGTTAGTAAAAGAGCCCAAATTTCAAAAAATATTGCGAAAAACAACTATCTTCCATTATAGAGTGAATGTTTGAGGTGTACAGAAGGCATTTATTTCATTTTTAGAAATTTTAATTTTTCCAATTTTTCCATGAAAAGTGCCAATACCCCCCCCTTTGAGTTCTAGGTGAAATTCTCACTCGACACAAATCAAACAAAAATGTTTCCATGGTGTGTATTGTTGCTCATTTTCATCAAATAAACAAAATAAAACCCAGAATAAATCATTAAAGACAAGAAATGAGCATAAAAGATACCTCAGCGCAAGTGTTAATGTTAGTAAAAGAGCCCAAATTTCAAAAAATATTGCGAAAAACAACAATCTTCCATTATAGAGTGAATGTTTGAGGTGTATAGAAGGCATTTATTTCATTTTTAGAAATTTTAATTTTTCAAATTTTTCGATGAAAAGTGCCAATACCCGCCCCTTTGGGTTCTAGGTGAAATTCTCACTCGGCACAAATCAAACAAAAATGTTTCCATGGTGTGTATTGTTGTTCATTTTCATCAAATAAACAAAATAAAACCCAGAATAAATCATTAAAGACAGGAAATGCGCATAAAAGATACCTCAGCGCAAGTGTTAATGTTAGTAAAAGAGCCCAAATTTCAAAAAATATTGCGAAAAACAACAATCTTCCATTATAGAGTGAATGTTTGAGGTGTATAGAAGGCATTTATTTCATTTTTAGAAATTTTAATTTTTCACATTTTTCCATGAAAAGTGCCAATACCCCCCCTTAGGGTTCTAGGTGAAATTCTCACTCGACACAATTCAAAGAAAAATGTTTCCATGGTGTGTATTGTTGTTCATTTTCATCAAATAAACAAAATAAAACCCAGAGTTAATCATTAAAGACAAGAAATGAGCATAAAAGATGCCTAAGCGCAAGTGTTAATGTTAGTAAAAGAGCCCAAATTTCAAAAAATATTGCGAAAAACAACAATCTTCCATTATAGAGTGAATGTTTGAGGTGTATAGAAGGCATTTATTTCATTTTTAGAAATTTTAATTTTTCACATTTTTCCATGAAAAGTGCCAATACCCTCCCCTTTGGGTTCTAGGTGAAATTCTCACTCGACACAAATCAAACAAAAATGTTTCCATGGTGTGTCTTGTTGTTCATTTTAATCAAATAAACAAAATAAAACCCAGAATATATCATTAAAGACAAGAAATGAGGATAAAAGATGCCTCAGCGCAAGTGTTTATGTTAGTAAAAGAGCCCAAATTTCTAAAAATATTGCGAAAAACAACAATCTTCCATTATAGAGTGAATGTTTAAGGTGTATAGAAGGCATTTATTTCATTTTTAGAAATTTTAATTTTTCACATTTCTCCATGAAAAGTGCCAATACCCCCCCCTTTGGGTTCTACATGAAAATCTCACTCGACACAAATCAATCAAAAATGTTTCCATGGCGTGTATTGTTGTTCATTTTCATCAAATACACAAAATAAAACCCAGAGTTAATCATTAAAGACAATCAATGAGCATTAAAGATGCCTCAGCGCAAGTGTTAATGTTAGTAAAAGAGCCCAAATTTCAAAAAATATTGCGAAAAACAACTATCTTCCATTATAGAGTGAATGTTTGAAGTGTACGGAAGGCATTTATTTCATTTTTAGAAATTTTAATTTTTCACATTTTTCCATGAAAAGTGCCAATACCCCCCCCTTTGAGTTCTAGGTGAAATTCTCACTCGACACAAATCAAACAAAAATGTTTCTATGGTGTGTATTGTTGTTCATTTTCATCAAATAAACAAAATAAAACCCAGAATAAATCATTAAAGACAAGAAATGAGCATAAAAGATACCTCAGCGCAAGTGTTAATGTTAGTAAAAGAGCCCAAATTTCAAAAAATATTGCGAAAAACAACAATCTTCCATTATAGAGTGAATGTTTGAGGTGTATAGAAGGCATTTATTTCATTTTTAGAAATTTTAATTTTTCAAATTTTTCGATGAAAAGTGCCAATACCCGCCCCTTAGGGTTCTAGGTGAAATTCTCACTCGGCACAAATCAAACAAAAATGTTTCCATGGTGTGTATTGTTGTTCATTTTCATCAAATAAACAAAATAAAACCGAGAATAAATCATTAAAGACAGGAAATGAGCATAAAAGATACCTCAGCGCAAGTGTTAATGTTAGTAAAAGAGCCAAAATTTCAAAAAATATTGCGAAAAACAACAATCTTCCATTATAGAGTGAATGTTTGAGGTGTATAGAAGGCATTTATTTCATTTTTTGAAATTTTAATTTTTTACATTTTTCCATGAAAAGTGCCAATACCCCCCCTTAGGGTTCTAGGTGAAATTCTCACTCGACACAATTCAAAGAAAAATGTTTCCATGGTGTGTATTGTTGTTCATTTTCATCAAATAAACAAAATAAAACCCAGAGTTAATCATTAAAGACAAGAAATGAGCATAAAAGATGCCTAAGCGAAAGTGTTAATGTTAGTAAAAGAGCCAAAATTTCAAAAAATATTGCGAAAAACAACAATCTTCCATTATAGAGTGAATGTTTGAGGTGTATAGAAGGCATTTATTTCATTTTTAGAAATTTTAATTTTTCACATTTTTCCACGAAAAGTGCCAATACCCCCCCTTAGGGTTCTAGGTGAAATTCTCACTCGACACAATTCAAAGAAAAATGTTTCCATGGTGTGTATTGTTGTTCATTTTCATCAAATAAACAAAATAAAACCCAGAGTTAATCATTAAAGACAAGAAATGAGCATAAAAGATGCCTAAGCGAAAGTGTTAATGTTAGTAAAAGAGCCCAAATTTCAAAAAATATTGCGAAAAACAACAATCTTCCATTATAGAGTGAATGTTTGAGGTGTATTGAAGGCATTTATTTCATTTTTAGAAATTTTAATTTTTCACATTTTTCCATGAAAAGTGCCAATACCTTTGGGTTCTACTAGGGCTAACCCTTTGGGTTCTAGGTGAAATTCTCACTCGACACAAATCAAAAAAAAATGTTTCCATGGTGTGTCTTGTTGTTCATTTTCATCAAATAAACAAAATAAAAACCAGAATTTATCATTAAAGACAAGAAATGAGGATAAAAGATGCCTCAGCGCAAGTGTTAATGTTAGTAAAAGAGCCCAAATTTCTAAAAATATTGCGAAAAACAACAATCTTCCATTATAGAGTAAATGTTTGAGGTGTATAGAAGGCATTTATTTCATTTTTAGAAATTTTAATTTTTCACATTTCCCCATGAAAAGTGCCAATACCCCCCCCTTTGGGTTCTAGGTGAAATTCTCACTCGACACAATTCAGACAAAAATGTTTCCATGGTGTGTATTGTTGTTCATTTTCATCAAATAAACAAAATAAAACCCAGAATAAATCATTAAAGACAAGAAATGAGCATAAAAGATACCTCAGCGCAAGTGCTAATGTTAGTAAAAGAGCCCAAATTTCTAAAAATATTGCGAAAAACAACAATCTTCCATTATAGAGTGAATGTTTGAGGTGTATAGAAGGCATTTATTTCATTTTTAGAAATTTTAATTTTTCACATTTTTCCATGAAAAGTGCCAATACCCTACCCCCTTTGGGTTCTAGGTGAAATTCTTACTCAACACAAATCAAACAAAAATGTTTCCATGGTGTGTATTGTTGTTCATTTTCATCAAATAAACAAAATAAAACCCAGAATAAATCATTAAAGACAAGAAATGAGCATAAAAGATGCCTCAGCGCAAGTGTTAATGTTAGTTAAAGAGCCCGAATTTCAAAAAATATTGCGAAAAACAACAATCTTCCATTATAGAGTAAATGTTTGAGGTCTATAGAAGCCATTTATTCATTTTTTGAAATTTTAATTTTTCACATTTTTCCATGAAAAGTGCCAATACCCCCCCCTTTGGGTTCTAGGTGAAATTCTCACTCGACACATATCAAACAAAAATGTTTCCATGGTGTGTATTGTTGTTCATTTTCTTCAAATAAACAAAATAAAACCCAGAGTTAATCATTAAAGACAGGAAATGAGCATAAAAGATGCCTAAGCGCAAGTGTTAATGTTAGTAAAAGAGCCCAAATTTCAAAAAATATTGCGAAAAACAACAATCTTCCATTATAGAGTAAATGTTTGAGGTGTATAGAAGGCATTTATTTCATTTTTAGAAATTTTAATTTTTCACATTTTTCCATGAAAAGTGCCAATACCCCCCCCTTTGGGTTCTAGGTGAAATTCTCACTCGACACAAATCAAACAAAAATGTTTCCATGGTGTGTCTTGTTGTTCATTTTCATCAAATAAACAAAATAAAACCCAGAATATATCATTAAAGACAAGAAATGAGGATAAAAGATGCCTCAGCGCAAGTGTTAATGTTAGTAAAAGAGCCCAAATTTCTAAAAATATTGCGAAAAACAACAATCTTCCATTATAGAGTGAATGTTTGAGGTGTATAGAAGGCATTTATTTCATTTTTAGAAATTTTAAATTTTCACATTTCTCCATGAAAAGTGCCAATACCCCCCCCTTTGGGTTCTGGGTGAAATTCTCAGTCGAAACAATTCAAAGAAAAATGTTACCATTATGTGTATTGTTGTTAATTTACATCAAATAAACAAAATAAAACCCAGAATAAATCATTAAAGACAAGAAATGAGCATAAAAGATACCTCAGCGAAAGTGTTAATGTTAGTAAAAGAGCCCAAATTTCAAAAAATATTGCGAAAAACAACAATCTTCCATTATAGAGTGAATGTTTGAGGTGTATACAAGGCATTTATTTCATTTTTAGAAATTTTAATTTTTCACATTTCTCCATGAAAAGTGCCAATACCCCCCTCTTTGGGTTCTAGGTGAAATTCTCACTCGACACAAATCAAACAAAAATGTTTCCATGGTGTGTATTGTTGTTCATTTTCATCAAATAAACAAAATAAAACACAGAGTTAATCATTAAAGACAGGAAATGAGCATAAAAGATGCCTCAGGGCAAGTGTTAATGTTAGTAAAAGAGCCCAAATTTCAAAAAATATTGCGAAAAACAACAATCTTCCATTATAGAGTGAATGTTTGAGGTGTATAGAAGGCATTTATTTCATTTTTAGAAATTTTAATTTTTCACATTTTTCCATGAAAAGTGCCAATACCCTTTGGGTTCTAGATGAAAATCTCACTCGAAACAAATCAAACAAAAATGTTTCCATGGTGTGTATTGTTGTTCATTTTCATCAAATAAACAAAATAAAACCCAGAATAAATCATTAAAGACAAGAAATGAGCATAAAAGATCCGTCAGCGCAAGTGTTAATGTAAGTAAAAGAGCCCAAATTTCTAAAAATATTGCAAAAAACAACAATCTTCCATTATAGAGTAAATGTTTGAGGCTTATAGAACGCATTTATTTCATTTTAAGAAATTTTAATTTTTCACATTTTTCCATGAAAAGTGCCAATACCCCCCCCTTTGGGTTCTAGGTGAAAATCTCACTCGACACAAATCAAACAAAAATGTTTCCATGGTGTGTATTGTTGTTCATTTTCATCAAATAAACAATATAAAACCCAGAGTTAATCATTAAAGACAAGAAATGAGCATAAAAGATCCGTCAGCGCAAGTTTTAATGTTAGTAAAAGAGCCCAAATTTCTAAAAATATTGCAAAAAACAAAAATCTCCCATTATAGAGTGAATGTTTGAGGTGAATAGAAGGCATTAATTTCATTTTTAGAAATTATATTTTTTCACATTTTTCCATGAAAAGTGCCAATACCACCCCCTTTGGGTTCTAGGTGAAAATCTCACTCGCCGAAAATCAAACAAAAATGTTTCCATGGCGTGTACTGTTGTTTATTTTCATCAAATAAACAAAATAAAACCGAGAATATATCATTAAAGACAAGAAATGAGGATAAAAGATGCCTCAGCGCAAGTGTTAATGTTAGTAAAAGAGCCCAAATTTCTAAAAATATTGCGAAAAACAACAATCTTCCATTAAAGAGTGAATGTTTGAGGTGTACTGAAGGCATTTATTTCATTTTTAGAAATGTTAATTTTTCACATTTTTCCATGAAAAGTGCACATACCCCCCCCTTTGGGTTCTAGGTGAAATTCTCACTCGACACAAATCAAACAAAAATGTTTCCATGGTGTGTATTGTTGTTCATTTTCATCAAATAAAAAAAATAAAACCCAGAATAAATCATTAAAGACAGGAAATGAGCATAAAAGATGCCTCAGCGCAAGTGTTAATGTTAGTCAAAGAGCCCAAAATTCAAAAAATATTGCGAAAAACAACAATCTTCCATTATAGAGTGAATGTTTGAGGTGTATACAAGGCATTTATTTCATTTTTAGAAATTTTTTTTTCCACATTTTTCCATGAAAAGTGCCAAAACCCCCCCTTTGGGTTCTAGGTGAAATTCTCACTAGACACAAATCAAACAAAAATGTTTCCATGGTGTGTATTGTTGTTCATTTTCATCAAATAAACAAAATAAAACCCAGAGTTAATCATTAAAGACTAGAAATGAACATAAAAGATGCCTCAGCGCAAGTGTTAATGTTAGTAAAAGAGCCCAAATTTCAAAAAATATTGCGAAAAACAACAATCTTCCATTATAGAGTGAATGTTTGAGGTGTAAAGAAGGCATTTATTTCATTTTTAGGAATTTTAATTTTTCACATTTTTCCATGAAAAGTGCCAATACCCCCCTTTGTGTTCTAGGTGAAATTCTCACTCGACACAAATCAAACAAAAATGTTTCCATGGTGTGTATTGTTGTTCATTTTCATCAAATAAACAAAATACAACCCAGAGTTAATCATTAAAGACAAGAAATGAGCATAAAAGATGCCTCAGCGCAAGTTTTAATGTTGGTAAAAGAGCCCAAATTTCCAAAAATATTGCGAAAAAAAACAATCTTCCATTATAGAGTGAATGTTTGAGGTGTATAGAAGGCATTTATTTTATATTTAGAAATTTTAATTTTTCACATTTTTCCATGAAAAGTGCCAATACCCCCCACTTTGGGTTCTTGGTGAAATTCTCACTCGGCACAAATCAAACAACAAGGTTTCCATGGTGTGTATTGTTGTTCATTTTCATCAAATAAACAAAATAAAACCCAGAGTTAATCATTAAAGACAAGAAATGAGCATAAAAGATGCCTCAGCGCAAGTTTTAATGTTAGTAAAAGGGCCCAAATTTCAAAAAATATTGCGAAAAACAACAATCTTCCATTATAGAGTGAATGTTTGAGGTGTAAAGAAGGCATTTATTTCATTTTTAGGAATTTTAATTTTTCACATTTTTCCATGAAAAGTGCCAATACCCCCATTTTTGTTCTAGGTGAAATTCTCACTCGACACAAATCAAACAAAAATGTTTCCATGGTGTGTATTGTTGTTCATTTTCATCAAATAAACAAAATACAACCCAGAGCTAATCATTAAAGACAAGAAATGAGCATAAAAGATGCCTCAGCGCAAGTTTTAATGTTAGTAAAAGAGCCCAAATTTCCAAAAATATTGCGAAAAAAACAATCTTCCATTATAGAGTGAATGTTTGAGGTGTATAGAAGGCATTTATTTTATATTTAGAAATTTTAATTTTTCACATTTTTCCATGAAAAGTGCCAATACCCCCCACTTTGGGTTCTTGGTGAAATTCTCACTCGGCACAAATCAAACAACAAGGTTTCCATGGTGTGTATTGTTGTTCATTTTCATCAAATAAACAAAATAAAACCTAGAGTTAATCATTTAAGACAAGAAATGAGCCTAAAAGATGCCTCAGCGCAAGTGTTAATGTTAGTAAAAGAGCCCAAATTTCAAAAAATATTGCGAACAACAACAATCTTCCATTATAGAATGAATGTTTGAGGTGTATAGAAGGCATTAATTTCATTTTTAGAAATTTTAATTTTTCACATTTTTCCATGAAAAGTGCTAATACCCCCCCCTTTGGGTTCTAGGTGAAATTCTCACTCGACACATCTCAAACAAAAATGTTTCCATGGTGTGTATTGTTGTTCATTTTCATCAAATAAACAAAATAAAACCCAGAGTTAATCATTAAAGACAAGAAATGAACATAAAAGATGCGTCAGCGCAAGTGTTAATGTTAGTAAAAGAGCCCAAATTTCAAAAAATATTGCGAAAAACAACAATCTTCCATTATAGAATGAATGTTTGAGGTGTAAAGAAGGCATTTATTTCATTTTTAGGAATTTTAATTTTTCACATTTTTCCATGAAAAGTGCCAATACCCCCCTTTGTGTCCTAGGTGAAATTCTCACTCGACACAAATCAAACAAAAATGTTTCCATGGTGTGTATTGTTGTTCATTTTCATCAAATAAACAAAATACAACCCAGAGTTAATCATTAAAGACAAGAAATGAGCATAAAAGATGCCTCAGCGCAAGTTTTAATGTTAGTAAAAGAGCCCAAATTTCCAAAAATATTGCGAAAAAAAACAATCTTCCATTATAGAGTGAATGTTTGAGGTGTATAGAAGGCATTTATTTTATATTTAGAAATTTTAATTTTTCACATTTTTCCATGAAAAGTGCCAATACCCCCCACTTTGGGTTCTTGGTGAAATTCTCACTCGGCACAAATCAAACAACAAGGTTTCCATGGTGTGTATTGTTGTTCATTTTCATCAAATAAACAAAATAAAACCCAGAGTTAATCATTTAAGACAAGAAATGAGCATAAAAGATGCCTCAGCGCAAGTGTTAATGTTAGTAAAATAGCCCAAATTTCAAAAAATATTGCGAAAAACAACAATCTTCCATTATAGAGTGAATGTTTGAGGTGTATAGAAGGCATTAATTTCATTTTTAGAAATTTTAATTTTTCACATTTTTCCATGAAAAGTGCCACTACCCCCCCCCTTTGGGTTCTAGGTGAAAATCTCACTCGACACAAATCAAACAAAAATGTTTCCATGGTGTGTATTGTTGTTCATTTTCTTCAAATAAACAAAATAAAACTTAGAGTTAATCATTAAAGACAGGAAATGAGCATAAAAGATGCCTCAGCGCAAGTGTTAAAGTTAATAAAAGACCCCAAACTTCTAAAAATATTGCGAAAAACAACAATCTTCCATTATAGAGTGAATGTTTGAGGTGTATACAAGGCATTTATTTCATTTTTAGAAATTTTAATTTTTCACATTTTTCCATGAAAAGTGCCAATACCCCCCCCTTTGGGTTCTAGGTGAAAATCTCACTCGTACCAATCAAACAAAAATGTTTCCATGGTGTGTATTGTTGTTCAGTTTCATCAAATAAACAAAATAAAACCCAGAATAAATCATTAAAGACAGGAAATGAGCATAAAAGATGCCTCAGCGCAAGTGTTAATGTTAGTCAAAGAGCCCAAAATTCAAAAAATATTGCGAAAAACAACAATCTTCCATTATAGAGTGAATGTTTGAGGTGTATACAAGGCATTTATTTCATTTTTAGAAATTTTATTTTCCACATTTTTCCATGAAAAGTGCCAATACCCCCCCTTTGGGTTCTAGGTGAAATTCTCACTCGACACAAATCAAACAAAAATGTTTCCATGGTGTGTATTGTTGTTCATTTTCATCAAATAAACAAAATAAAACCCAGAGTTAATCAATAAAGACTAGAAATGAACATAAAATATGCGTCAGCGCAAGTGCTTATGTTAGTAAAAGAGCCCAAATTTCAAAAAATATTGCGAAAAACAACAATCTTCCATTATAGAGTGAATGTTTGAGGTGTAAAGAAGGCATTTATTTCATTTTTAGGAATTTTAATTTTTCACATTTTTCCATGAAAAGTGCCAATACCCCCCTTTGTGTTCTTGGTGAAATTCTCACTCGACACAAATCAAACAAAAATGTTTCCATGGTGTGTATTGTTGTTCATTTTCATCAAATAAACAAAATACAACCCAGAGTTAATCATTAAAGACAAGAAATGAGCATAAAAGATGCCTCAGCGCAAGTTTTAATGTTAGTAAAAGAGCCCAAATTTCCAAAAATATTGCGAAAAAAAACAATCTTCCATTTTAGAGTGAATGTTTGAGGTGTATAGAAGGCATTTATTTTATAATTAGAAATTTTAATTTTTCACATTTTTCCATGAAAAGTGCCAATACCCCCCACTTTGGGTTCTTGGTGAAATTCTCACTCGGCACAAATCAAACAACAAGGTTTCCATGGTGTGTATTGTTGTTCATTTTCATCAAATAAACAAAATAAAACCCAGAGTTAATCATTTAAGACAAGAAATGAGCATAAAAGATGCCTCAGCGCAAGTGTTAATGTTAGTAAAAGAGCCCAAATTTCAAAAAATATTGCGAAAAACAACAATCTTCCATTATAGAGTGAATGTTTGAGGTGTATAGAAGGCATTTATTTCATTTTTAGAAATTTTAATTTTTCACATTTTTCCATGAAAAGTGCCAATACCCCCCCCCTTTGGGTTCTAGGTGAAAATCTCACTCGTACCAATCAAACAAAAATGTTTCCATGGTGTGTATTGTTGTCCAGTTTCATCAAATAAAAAAAATAAAACCCAGAATAAATCATTAAAGACAGGAAATGAGCATAAAAGATGCCTCAGCGCAAGTGTTAATGTTAGTCAAAGAGCCCAAAATTCAAAAAATATTGCGAAAAACAACAATCTTCCATTATAGAGTGAATGTTTGAGGTGTATACAAGGCATTTATTTCATTTTTAGAAATTTTTTTTTCCACATTTTTCCATGAAAAGTGCCAAAACCCCCCCTTTGGGTTCTAGGTGAAATTCTCACTAGACACAAATCAAACAAAAATGTTTCCATGGTGTGTATTGTTGTTCATTTTCATCAAATAAACAAAATAAAACCCAGAGTTAATCATTAAAGACTAGAAATGAACATAAAAGATGCCTCAGCGCAAGTGTTAATGTTAGTAAAAGAGCCCAAATTTCAAAAAATATTGCGAAAAACAACAATCTTCCATTATAGAGTGAATGTTTGAGGTGTAAAGAAGGCATTTATTTCATTTTTAGGAATTTTAATTTTTCACATTTTTCCATGAAAAGTGCCAATACCCCCCTTTGTGTTCTAGGTGAAATTCTCACTCGACACAAATCAAACAAAAATGTTTCCATGGTGTGTATTGTTGTTCATTTTCATCAAATAAACAAAATACAACCCAGAGTTAATCATTAAAGACAAGAAATGAGCATAAAAGATGCCTCAGCGCAAGTTTTAATGTTGGTAAAAGAGCCCAAATTTCCAAAAATATTGCGAAAAAAAACAATCTTCCATTATAGAGTGAATGTTTGAGGTGTATAGAAGGCATTTATTTTATATTTAGAAATTTTAATTTTTCACATTTTTCCATGAAAAGTGCCAATACCCCCCACTTTGGGTTCTTGGTGAAATTCTCACTCGGCACAAATCAAACAACAAGGTTTCCATGGTGTGTATTGTTGTTCATTTTCATCAAATAAACAAAATAAAACCCAGAGTTAATCATTTAAGACAAGAAATGAGCATAAAAGATGCCTAAGTGCAAGTTTTAATGTTAGTAAAAGAGCCCAAATTTCAAAAAATATTGCGAAAAACAACAATCTTCCATTATAGAGTGAATGTTTGAGGTGTATAGAAGGCATTTATTTCATTTTTAGAAATTTTAATTTTTCACATTTTTCCATGAAAAGTGCCAATACCCCCCCCTTTGGGTTCTAGGTGAAAATCTCACTCGTACCAATCAAACAAAAATGTTTCCATGGTGTGTATTGTTGTTCAGTTTCATCAAATAAACAAAATAAAACCCAGAATAAATCATTAAAGACAGGAAATGAGCATAAAAGATGCCTCAGCGCAAGTGTTAATGTTAGTCAAAGAGCCCAAAATTCAAAAAATATTGCGAAAAACAACAATCTTCCATTATAGAGTGAATATTTGAGGTGTATACAAGGCATTTATTTCATTTTTAGAAATTTTATTTTCCACATTTTTCCATGAAAAGTGCCAATACCCCCCCTTTGGGTTCTAGGTGAAATTCTCACTCGACACAAATCAAACAAAAATGTTTCCATGGTGTGTATTGTTGTTCATTTTCATCAAATAAACAAAATAAAACCCAGAGTTAATCATTAAAGACAAGAAATGAACATAAAATATGCGTCAACGCAAGTGTTATTGTTAGTAAAAGAGCCCAAATTTCAAAAAATATTGCGAAAAACAACAATCTTCCATTATAGAGTGAATGTTTGAGGTGTAAAGAAGGCATTTATTTCATTTTTAGGAATTTTAATTTTTCACATTTTTCCATGAAAAGTGCATATACCCCCCTTTGTGTTCTAGGTGAAATTCTCACTCGACACAAATCAAACAAAAATGTTTCCATGGTGTGTATTGTTGTTCATTTTCATCAAATAAACAAAATAAAACCCAGAGTTAATCATTAAAGACAAGAAATGAACATAAAATATGCGTCAACGCAAGTGTTATTGTTAGTAAAAGAGCCCAAATTTCAAAAAATATTGCGAAAAAAAACAATCTTCCATTATAGAGTGAATGTTTGAGGTGTATAGAAGGCATTTATTTTATATTTAGAAATTTTAATTTTTCACATTTTTCCATGAAAAGTGCCAATACCCCCCACTTTGGGTTCTTGGTGAAATTCTCACTCGGCACAAATCAATAACAAGGTTTCCATGGTGTGTATTGCTGTTCATTTTCATCAAATAAACAAAATAAAACCCAGAGTTAATCATTTAAGACAAGAAATGAGCATAAAAGATGCCTCAGCGCAAGTGTTTATGTTAGTAAAAGAGCCCAAATTTCAAAAAATATTGCGAAAAACAACAATCTTCCATTATAGAGTGAATGTTTGAGGTGTATAGAAGGCATTAATTTCATTTTTAGAAATTTTAATTTTTCACATTTTTCCATGAAAAGTGCCAATACCCCCCCCTTTGGGTTCTAGGTGAAAATCTCACTCGACACAAATCAAACAAAAATGTTTCTTTGGTGTGTATTGTTGTTCATTTTCATCAAATAAACAAAATAAAACCCAGAGTTAATCATTAAAGACAGGAAATGAGCATAAAAGATGCCTAAGTGCAAGTTTTAATGTTAGTAAAAGAGCCCAAATTTCAAAATATATTGCGAAAACAGCAATCTTCCATCATAGAGTGAATGTTTGAGGTGTATAGAAGGCATTTATTTCATTTTTAGAAATTTTAATTTTTCACATTTTTCCATGAAATGTGCCAATACCCCCCCCTTTGGGTTCTAGGTGAAAATCTCACTCGTACCAATCAAACAAAAATGTTTCCATGGTGTGTATTGTTGTTCAGTTTCATCAAATAAACAAAATAAAACCCAGAATAAATCATTAAAGACAGGAAATGAGCATAAAAGATGCCTCAGCGCGGGTGTGTTAATGTTAGTCAAAGAGCCCAAAATTCAAAAAATATTGCGAAAAACAACAATCTTTCATTATAGAGTGAATGTTTGAGGTGTATACAAGGCATTTATTTCATTTTTAGAAATTTTATTTTCCACATTTTTCCATGAAAAGTGCCAATACCCCCCCTTTGGGTTCTAGGTGAAATTCTCACTCGACACAAATCAAACAAAAATGTTTCCATGGTGTGTATTGTTGTTCATTTTCATCAAATAAACAAAATAAAACCCAGAGTTAATCATTAAAGACAAGAAATGAACATAAAAGATGCGTCAGCGCAAGTGTTTATGTTAGTAAAAGAGCCCAAATTTCAAAAAATATTGCGAAAAACAGCAATCTTCCATTATAGAGTGAATGTTTGAGGTGTAAAGAAGGCATTTATTTCATTTTTAGGAATTTTAATTTTTCACATTTTTCCATGAAAAGTGCCAATACCCCCTCCCCTTTGGGTTCTAGGTGAAATTCACAATCGACACAATTCAAAGAAAAATGTTTCCATGGTGTGTATTGTTGTTAATTTTCATCAAATAAACAAAATTAAACCCAGAGTTAATCATTAAAGACAAGAAATGAGCATAAAAGATGCCTCAGCACAAGTTTTAATGTTAGTAAAAGAGCCCAAATTTCAAAAAATATTGCGAAAAACAACAATCTTCCATTATAGAGTGAATGTTTGAGGATTATAGAAGGCTTTTATTTCATTTTTATAAATTTTAATTTTTCACATTTTTCCATGAAAAGTGCCAATACCCCCCCCTTTGGGTTCTAGGTGAAAATCTCACTCGACACAAATCAAACAAAAATGTTTCCATGGTGTGTATTGTTGTTCATTTTCTTCAAATAAACAAAATAAAACCCAGAGTTAATCATTAAAGACAGGAAATGAGCATAAAAGATGCCTAAGTGCAAGTTTTAATGTTAGTAAAAGAGCCCAAATTTAAAAAAATATTGCGAAAAACAACAATCTTCCATTATAGAGTGAATGTTTGAGGTGTATAGAAGGCATTTATTTCATTTTTAAAAATTTTAATTTTTCACATTTTTCCATGAAAAGTGCCAATACCCCCCCCTTTGGGTTCTAGGTGAAAATCTCACTCGTACCAATCAAACAAAAATGTTTCCATGGTGTGTATTGTTGTTCAGTTTCATCAAATAAACAAAATAAAACCCAGAATAAATCATTAAAGACAAGAAATGAGCATAAAAGATACCTCAGCGCAAGTGTTAATGTTAGTAAAAGAGCCAAAATTTCAAAAAATATTGCGAAAAACAACAATCTTCCATTATAGAGTGAATATTTGAGGTGTATACAAGGCATTTATTTCATTTTTAGAAATTTTAATTTTTCACATTTTTCCATGAGAAGTGCCAATACCCCCCCCTTTTCCATGAAAAGTGCCAATAGCCCTTTGGGTTCTACACGAAAATCACCCTCGATACAAATCAAACAAAAATGTTTCCATGGTGTGTCTTGTTGTTCATTTTCATATAATAAACAAAATAAAACCCAGAATATATCATTAAAGACAAGAAATGAGCATAAAAGATGCCTCAGCGCAAGTGTTAATGTTAGTAAAAGAGCCCAAATTTCCAAAAATATTGCGAAAAACAACAATCTTCCATTATAGAGTGAATGTTTGAGGTGTATAGAAGGCATTTATTTCATTTTTAGAAATTTTAATTTTTTACATTTTTCCATGAAAAGTGCAAATACCCCCTTTGGGTTCAAGGTGAAAATCTCACTCGATTCGAATCAAACAAAAATGTTTCCATGGTGTGTATTGTTGTTCATTTTCATCAAATAAACAAAATAAAACCCAGAGTTAATCATTAAAGACAGGAAATTTGCATAAAAGACGCCTCAGCGCAATTGTTAATGTTAGTAAAAGAGCCCAAATTTCAAAAAATATTGCGAAAAACAACAATCTTCCATTATAGAGTGAATGTTTGAGATATATAGAAGGCATTTATTTCATTTTTAGAAATTTTAATTTTTCACATTTTTACATGAAAAGTGCCAATACCCCCCCTTTGGGTTCTAGGTGAAAATCTCACTCGTACCAATCAAACAAAAATGTTTCCATGGTGTGTATTGTTGTTCATTTTCATCAAATAAACAAAATAAAACCCAGAATAAATCATTAAAGACAAGAAATGAGCTTAAAAGATGCCTCAGCGCAGGTGTTAATGTTAGTAAAAGAGCCCAAATTTCAAAAAATATTGCGAAAAACAACAATCTTCCATTATAGAGTGAATGTTTGACGTGTATAGAAGGCATTTATTTCATATTTGAAAAAATTTAATTTTTCACATTTCTCCAAGAAAAGTGCCAATACCCCCCCCTTTGGGTTCTAGGTTAAATTCTCACTTGACACAATTCAAACAAAAATGTTTCCATGGTGTGTATTGTTGTTCATTTTCATCAAATAAACAAAATAAAACCCAGAGTTAATCATTAAAGACAAGAAATGAGCATAAAAGATGCCTCAGCGCAAGTGTAAATGTTAGTAAAAGAGCCCAAATTTCAAAAAATATTGCGAAAAACAACAATCTTCCATTTTAGAGTGAATCTTTGAGGTGTATAGAAGGCATTTATTTCATTTTTAGAAATTTTAATTTTTCACATTTTTCCATGAAAAGTGCCAATACCCCCCCTTTGGGTTCTAGGTGAAATTCTCACTCGACACAATTCAAACAAAAATGTTTCCATGGTGTGTATTGTTGTTCATTTTCATCAAATAAACAAAATAAAACCCAGAGTTAATCATTAAAGACAAGAAATGAGCATAAAAGATGCCTCAGCGCAAGTGTTAATGTTAGTAAAAGAGCCCAAATTTCAAAAAATATTGCGAAAAACAACAATCTTCCATTATAGAGTGAATCTTTGAGGTGTATACAAGGCATTTATTTCATTTTTAGAAATTTTAATTTTTCACATTTTTCCATGAAAAGTGCCAGTACCCCCCCCCTTTGGGTTCTAGGTGAAATTCTCACTCGACACATATCAAACAAAAATGTTTCCATGGCGTGTATTGTTGTTCATTTTCATCAAATAAACAAAATAAAACCCAGAGTTAATTATTAAAGACAAGAAATGAAAATAAAAGATGCCTCAGCGCAAGTGTTAATGTTAGTAAAAGAGCCCAAATTTCAAAAAATATTGCGAAAAACAACAATCTTCCATTATAGAGTGAATGTTTGAGGTGTATAGAAGGCATTTATTTCATTTTTAGAAATTTTAATTTTTCACATTTTTCCATGAAAAGTGCCCCCCTCTTTGGGTTCTAGGTGAAATTCTCAGTCGACACAATTCAAAGAAAATGTTTCCATGGTGTGTATTGTTGTTCATTTTCATCAAATAAACAAAATTAAACCCAGAGTTAATCATTAAAGACAAGAAATGAGCATAAAAGATGCCTCAGCGCAAGTTTTAATGTTAGTAAAAGAGCCCAAATTTCAAAAAATATTGCGAAAAACAACAATCTTCCATTATAGAGTGAATGTTTGAGGTGTATAGAAGGCATTTATTTCATTTTTAGAAATTTTAATTTTTCACATTTTTCCATGAAAAGTGCCAGTACCCCCCCCTTTGGGTTCTAGGTGAAATTCTCACTCGACACAAATCAAACAAAAATGTTTCCATGGTGTGTATTGTTGTTCATTTTTATCAAATAAACAAAATTAAACCCAGAGTTAATCATTTAAGACAAGAAATGAACATAAAAGATGTCTCAGCGCAAGTGTTAATGTTAGTAAAAGAGCCCAAATTTCAAAAAGAATTGCGAAAAACAACAATCTTCCATTATAGAGTGAATGTTTGAGGATTATAGAAGGCTTTTATTTCATTTTTATAAATTTTAATTTTTCACATTTTTCCATGAAAAGTGCCAATACCCCCCCCCCTTTGGGTTCTAGGTGAAATTCTCACTCGACACAAATCAAACAAAAATGTTTCCATGGTGTGTATTGTTGTTCATTTTCATCAAATAAACAAAATTAAACCCAGAGCTAATCATTAAAGACAAGAAATGAACATAAAAGATGCCTCAGCGCAAGTGTTAATGTTAGTAAAAGAGCCCAAATTTCAAAAAATATTGCGAAAAACAACAATCTTCCATTTTAGAGTGAATGTTTGAGGTGTATAGAAGGCTTTTATTTCATTTTTAGAAATTATAATTTTTCACATTTTTCCATGAAAAGTGCCAATACCCCCCCTTTGGGTTCTAGATGAAATCCTCACTCGACACAATTCAAAGAAAAATGTTTCCATGGTGTGACTTGTTGTTCATTTTCATCAAATAAACAAAATTAAACCCAGAGTTAATCATTAAAGACAAGAAATGAGCATAAAAGATGCCTCAGCGCAAGTTTTAATGTTAGTAAAAGAGCCCAAATTTCAAAAAATATTGCGAAAAACAACAATCTTCCATTATAGAGTGAATGTTTGAGGTGTATAGAAGGCATTTATTTCATTTTTAGAAATTTTAATTTTTCACATTTTTCCATGAAAAGGGCCAGTACCCCCCCCCCCTTTGGGTTTTAGGTGAAATTCTCAGTCGACACAATTCAAAGAAAAATGTTTCCATGGTGTGTATTGTTGTTCATTTTCATCAAATAAACAAAATTAAACCCAGAGTTAATCATTAAAGACAAGAAATGAGCATAAAAGATGCCTCAGCGCAAGTTTTAATGTTGGTAAAAGAGCCCAAATTTCCAAAAATATTGCGAAAAAAAACAATCTTCCATTATAGAGTGAATGTTTGAGGTGTATAGAAGGCATTTATTTTATATTTAGAAATTTTAATTTTTCACATTTTTCCATGAAAAGTGCCAATACCCCCCACTTTGGGTTCTTGGTGAAATTCTCACTCGGCACAAATCAAACAACAAGGTTTCCATGGTGTGTATTGTTGTTCATTTTCATCAAATAAACAAAATAAAACCCAGAGTTAATCATTTAAGACAAGAAATGAGCATAAAAGATGCCTCAGCGCAAGTGTTAATGTTAGTAAAAGAGCCCAAATTTCAAAAAATATTGCGAAAAACAACAATCTTCCATTATAGAGTGAATGTTTGAGGTGTATAGAAGGCATTAATTTCATTTTTAGAAATTTTAATTTTTCTCATTTTTCCATGAAAAGTGCCACTACCCTCCCCTTTGGGTTTTGGATGAAAATCTCACTCGGCACAAATCAAACAAAAATGTTTCCATGGTGTGTATTGTTGTTCATTTTCTTCAAATAAACAAAATAAAACCCAGAGTTAATCATTAAAGACAGGAAATGAGCATAAAAGATGCCTAAGTGCAAGTTTTAATGTTAGTAAAAGAGCCCAAATTTCAAAAAATATTGCGAAAAACAACAATCTTCCATTATAGAGTGAATGTTTGAGGTGTATAGAAGGCATTTATTTCATTTTTAGAAATTTTAATTTTTCACATTTTTCCATGAAAAGTGCCAATACCCCCCCCTTTGGGTTCTAGGTGAAAATCTCACTCGTACCAATCAAACAAAAATGTTTCCATGGTGTATATTGTTGTTCAGTTTCATCAAATAAACAAAATAAAACCCAGAATAAATCATTAAAGACAGGAAATGAGCATAAAAGATGCCTCAGCGCAAGTGTTAATGTTAGTCAAAGAGCCCGAAATTCAAAAAATATTGCGAAAAACAACAATCTTCCATTATAGAGTGAATATTTGAGGTGTATACAAGGCATTTATTTCATTTTTAGAAATTTTATTTTCCACATTTTTCCATGAAAAGTGCCAATACCCCCCCTTTGGGTTCTAGGTGAAATTCTCACTCGACACAAATCAAACAAAAATGTTTCCATGGTGTGTATTGTTGTTCATTTTCATCAAATAAACAAAATAAAACCCAGAGTTAATCATTAAAGACAAGAAATGAACATAAAATATGCGTCAACGCAAGTGTTATTGTTAGTAAAAGAGCCCAAATTTCAAAAAATATTGCAAAAAACAACAATCTTCCATTATAGAGTGAATGTTTGAGGTGTAAAGAAGGCATTTATTTCATTTTTAGGAATTTTAATTTTTCACATTTTTCCATGAAAAGTGCATATACCCCCCTTTGTGTTCTAGGTGAAATTCTCACTCGACACAAATCATGCAAAAATGTTTCCATGGTGTGTATTGTTGTTCATTTTCATCAAATAAACAAAATACAACCCAGAGTTAATCATTAAAGACAAGAAATGAGCATAAAAGATGCCTCAGCGCAAGTTTTAATGTTAGTAAAAGAGCCCAAATTTCCAAAAATATTGCGAAAAAAAACAATCTTCCATTATAGAGTGAATGTTTGAGGTGTATAGAAGGCATTTATTTTATATTTAGAAATTTTAATTTTTCACATTTTTCCATGAAAAGTGCCAATACCCCCCACTTTGGGTTCTTGGTGAAATTCTCACTCGGCACAAATCAATAACAAGGTTTCCATGGTGTGTATTGCTGTTCATTTTCATCAAATAAACAAAATAAAACCCAGAGTTAATCATTTCAGACAAGAAATGAGCATAAAAGATGCCTAAGTGCAAGTTTTAATGTTAGTAAAAGAGCCCAAATTTAAAAAAATATTGCGAAAAACAACAATCTTCCATTATAGAGTGAATGTTTGAGGTGTATAGAAGGCATTTATTTCATTTTTAAAAATTTTAATTTTTCACATTTTTCCATGAAAAGTGCCAATACCCCCCCCTTTGGGTTCTAGGTGAAAATCTCACTCGTACCAATCAAACAAAAATGTTTCCATGGTGTGTATTGTTGTTCAGTTTCATCAAATAAACAAAATAAAACCCAGAATAAATCATTAAAGACAAGAAATGAGCATAAAAGATACCTCAGCGCAAGTGTTAATGTTAGTAAAAGAGCCAAAATTTCAAAAAATATTGCGAAAAACAACAATCTTCCATTATAGAGTGAATATTTGAGGTGTATACAAGGCATTTATTTCATTTTTAGAAATTTTAATTTTTCACATTTTTCCATGAGAAGTGCCAATACCCCCCCCTTTTCCATGAAAAGTGCCAATAGCCCTTTGGGTTCTACACGAAAATCACCCTCGATACAAATCAAACAAAAATGTTTCCATGGTGTGTCTTGTTGTTCATTTTCATATAATAAACAAAATAAAACCCAGAATATATCATTAAAGACAAGAAATGAGCATAAAAGATGCCTCAGCGCAAGTGTTAATGTTAGTAAAAGAGCCCAAATTTCCAAAAATATTGCGAAAAACAACAATCTTCCATTATAGAGTGAATGTTTGAGGTGTATAGAAGGCATTTATTTCATTTTTAGAAATTTTAATTTTTTACATTTTTCCATGAAAAGTGCAAATACCCCCCTTTGGGTTCTAGGTGAAAATCTCACTCGATTCGAATCAAACAAAAATGTTTCCATGGTGTGTATTGTTGTTCATTTTCATCAAATAAACAAAATAAAACCCAGAGTTAATCATTAAAGACAGGAAATTTGCATAAAAGACGCCTCAGCGCAATTGTTAATGTTAGTAAAAGAGCCCAAATTTCAAAAAATATTGCGAAAAACAACAATCTTCCATTATAGAGTGAATGTTTGAGATATATAGAAGGCATTTATTTCATTTTTAGAAATTTTAATTTTTCACATTTTTACATGAAAAGTGCCAATACCCCCCCTTTGGGTTCTAGGTGAAAATCTCACTCGTACCAATCAAACAAAAATGTTTCCATGGTGTGTATTGTTGTTCATTTTCATCAAATAAACAAAATAAAACCCATAATAAATCATTAAAGACAAGAAATGAGCTTAAAAGATGCCTCAGCGCAGGTGTTAATGTTAGTAAAAGAGCCCAAATTTCAAAAAATATTGCGAAAAACAACAATCTTCCATTATAGAGTGAATGTTTGACGTGTATAGAAGGCATTTATTTCATTTTTGAAAAATTTTAATTTTTCACATTTCTCCAAGAAAAGTGCCAATACCCCCCCCTTTGGGTTCTAGGTTAAATTCTCACTTGACACAATTCAAACAAAAATGTTTCCATGGTGTGTATTGTTGTTCATTTTCATCAAATAAACAAAATAAAACCCAGAGTTAATCATTAAAGACAAGAAATGAGCATAAAAGATGCCTCAGCGCAAGTGTAAATGTTAGTAAAAGAGCCCAAATTTCAAAAAATATTGCGAAAAACAACAATCTTCCATTATAGAGTGAATCTTTGAGGTGTATAGAAGGCATTTATTTCATTTTTAGAAATTTTAATTTTTCACATTTTTCCATGAAAAGTGCCAATACCCCCCCTTTGGGTTCTAGGTGAAATTCTCACTTGACACAATTCAAACAAAAATGTTTCCATGGTGTGTATTGTTGTTCATTTTCATCAAATAAACAAAATAAAACCCAGAGTTAATCATTAAAGACAAGAAATGAGCATAAAAGATGCCTCAGCGCAAGTGTTAATGTTAGTAAAAGAGCCCAAATTTCAAAAAATATTGCGAAAAACAACAATCTTCCATTATAGAGTGAATCTTTGAGGTGTATACAAGGCATTTATTTCATTTTTAGAAATTTTAATTTTTCACATTTTTCCATGAAAAGTGCCAGTACCCCCCCCCTTTGGGTTCTAGGTGAAATTCTCACTCGACACATATCAAACAAAAATGTTTCCATGGCGTGTATTGTTGTTCATTTTCATCAAATAAACAAAATAAAACCCAGAGTTAATTATTAAAGACAAGAAATGAAAATAAAAGATGCCTCAGCGCAAGTGTTAATGTTAGTAAAAGAGCCCAAATTTCAAAAAATATTGCGAAAAACAACAATCTTCCATTATAGAGTGAATGTTTGAGGTGTATAGAAGGCATTTATTTCATTTTTAGAAATTTTAATTTTTCACATTTTTCCATGAAAAGTGCCCCCCTCTTTGGGTTCTAGGTGAAATTCTCAGTCGACACAATTCAAAGAAAATGTTTCCATGGTGTGTATTGTTGTTCATTTTCATCAAATAAACAAAATTAAACCCAGAGTTAATCATTAAAGACAAGAAATGAGCATAAAAGATGCCTCAGCGCAAGTTTTAATGTTAGTAAAAGAGCCCAAATTTCAAAAAATATTGCGAAAAACAACAATCTTCCATTATAGAGTGAATGTTTGAGGTGTATAGAAGGCATTTATTTCATTTTTAGAAATTTTAATTTTTCACATTTTTCCATGAAAAGTGCCAGTACCCCCCCCTTTGGGTTCTAGGTGAAATTCTCACTCGACACAAATCAAACAAAAATGTTTCCATGGTGTGTATTGTTGTTCATTTTTATCAAATAAACAAAATTAAACCCAGAGTTAATCATTTAAGACAAGAAATGAACATAAAAGATGTCTCAGCGCAAGTGTTAATGTTAGTAAAAGAGCCCAAATTTCAAAAAGAATTGCGAAAAACAACAATCTTCCATTATAGAGTGAATGTTTGAGGATTATAGAAGGCTTTTATTTCATTTTTATAAATTTTAATTTTTCACATTTTTCCATGAAAAGTGCCAATACCCCCCCCCCTTTGGGTTCTAGGTGAAATTCTCACTCGACACAAATCAAACAAAAATGTTTCCATGGTGTGTATTGTTGTTCATTTTCATCAAATAAACAAAATTAAACCCAGAGCTAATCATTAAAGACAAGAAATGAACATAAAAGATGCCTCAGCGCAAGTGTTAATGTTAGTAAAAGAGCCCAAATTTCAAAAAATATTGCGAAAAACAACAATCTTCCATTTTAGAGTGAATGTTTGAGGTGTATAGAAGGCTTTTATTTCATTTTTAGAAATTATAATTTTTCACATTTTTCCATGAAAAGTGCCAATACCCCCCCTTTGGGTTCTAGATGAAATCCTCACTCGACACAATTCAAAGAAAAATGTTTCCATGGTGTGACTTGTTGTTCATTTTCATCAAATAAACAAAATTAAACCCAGAGTTAATCATTAAAGACAAGAAATGAGCATAAAAGATGCCTCAGCGCAAGTTTTAATGTTAGTAAAAGAGCCCAAATTTCAAAAAATATTGCGAAAAACAACAATCTTCCATTATAGAGTGAATGTTTGAGGTGTATAGAAGGCATTTATTTCATTTTTAGAAATTTTAATTTTTCACATTTTTCCATGAAAAGGGCCAGTACCCCCCCCCCTTTGGGTTTTAGGTGAAATTCTCAGTCGACACAATTCAAAGAAAAATGTTTCCATGGTGTGTATTGTTGTTCATTTTCATCAAATAAACAAAATTAAACCCAGAGTTAATCATTAAAGACAAGAAATGAGCATAAAAGATGCCTCAGCGCAAGTTTTAATGTTGGTAAAAGAGCCCAAATTTCCAAAAATATTGCGAAAAAAAACAATCTTCCATTATAGAGTGAATGTTTGAGGTGTATAGAAGGCATTTATTTTATATTTAGAAATTTTAATTTTTCACATTTTTCCATGAAAAGTGCCAATACCCCCCACTTTGGGTTCTTGGTGAAATTCTCACTCGGCACAAATCAAACAACAAGGTTTCCATGGTGTGTATTGTTGTTCATTTTCATCAAATAAACAAAATAAAACCCAGAGTTAATCATTTAAGACAAGAAATGAGCATAAAAGATGCCTCAGCGCAAGTGTTAATGTTAGTAAAAGAGCCCAAATTTCAAAAAATATTGCGAAAAACAACAATCTTCCATTATAGAGTGAATGTTTGAGGTGTATAGAAGGCATTAATTTCATTTTTAGAAATTTTAATTTTTCTCATTTTTCCATGAAAAGTGCCACTACCCTCCCCTTTGGGTTTTGGATGAAAATCTCACTCGGCACAAATCAAACAAAAATGTTTCCATGGTGTGTATTGTTGTTCATTTTCTTCAAATAAACAAAATAAAACCCAGAGTTAATCATTAAAGACAGGAAATGAGCATAAAAGATGCCTAAGTGCAAGTTTTAATGTTAGTAAAAGAGCCCAAATTTCAAAAAATATTGCGAAAAACAACAATCTTCCATTATAGAGTGAATGTTTGAGGTGTATAGAAGGCATTTATTTCATTTTTAGAAATTTTAATTTTTCACATTTTTCCATGAAAAGTGCCAATACCCCCCCCTTTGGGTTCTAGGTGAAAATCTCACTCGTACCAATCAAACAAAAATGTTTCCATGGTGTATATTGTTGTTCAGTTTCATCAAATAAACAAAATAAAACCCAGAATAAATCATTAAAGACAGGAAATGAGCATAAAAGATGCCTCAGCGCAAGTGTTAATGTTAGTCAAAGAGCCCGAAATTCAAAAAATATTGCGAAAAACAACAATCTTCCATTATAGAGTGAATATTTGAGGTGTATACAAGGCATTTATTTCATTTTTAGAAATTTTATTTTCCACATTTTTCCATGAAAAGTGCCAATACCCCCCCTTTGGGTTCTAGGTGAAATTCTCACTCGACACAAATCAAACAAAAATGTTTCCATGGTGTGTATTGTTGTTCATTTTCATCAAATAAACAAAATAAAACCCAGAGTTAATCATTAAAGACAAGAAATGAACATAAAATATGCGTCAACGCAAGTGTTATTGTTAGTAAAAGAGCCCAAATTTCAAAAAATATTGCAAAAAACAACAATCTTCCATTATAGAGTGAATGTTTGAGGTGTAAAGAAGGCATTTATTTCATTTTTAGGAATTTTAATTTTTCACATTTTTCCATGAAAAGTGCATATACCCCCCTTTGTGTTCTAGGTGAAATTCTCACTCGACACAAATCATGCAAAAATGTTTCCATGGTGTGTATTGTTGTTCATTTTCATCAAATAAACAAAATACAACCCAGAGTTAATCATTAAAGACAAGAAATGAGCATAAAAGATGCCTCAGCGCAAGTTTTAATGTTAGTAAAAGAGCCCAAATTTCCAAAAATATTGCGAAAAAAAACAATCTTCCATTATAGAGTGAATGTTTGAGGTGTATAGAAGGCATTTATTTTATATTTAGAAATTTTAATTTTTCACATTTTTCCATGAAAAGTGCCAATACCCCCCACTTTGGGTTCTTGGTGAAATTCTCACTCGGCACAAATCAATAACAAGGTTTCCATGGTGTGTATTGCTGTTCATTTTCATCAAATAAACAAAATAAAACCCAGAGTTAATCATTTCAGACAAGAAATGAGCATAAAAGATGCCTAAGTGCAAGTTTTAATGTTAGTAAAAGAGCCCAAATTTAAAAAAATATTGCGAAAAACAACAATCTTCCATTATAGAGTGAATGTTTGAGGTGTATAGAAGGCATTTATTTCATTTTTAAAAATTTTAATTTTTCACATTTTTCCATGAAAAGTGCCAATACCCCCCCCTTTGGGTTCTAGGTGAAAATCTCACTCGTACCAATCAAACAAAAATGTTTCCATGGTGTGTATTGTTGTTCAGTTTCATCAAATAAACAAAATAAAACCCAGAATAAATCATTAAAGACAAGAAATGAGCATAAAAGATACCTCAGCGCAAGTGTTAATGTTAGTAAAAGAGCCAAAATTTCAAAAAATATTGCGAAAAACAACAATCTTCCATTATAGAGTGAATATTTGAGGTGTATACAAGGCATTTATTTCATTTTTAGAAATTTTAATTTTTCACATTTTTCCATGAGAAGTGCCAATACCCCCCCCTTTTCCATGAAAAGTGCCAATAGCCCTTTGGGTTCTACACGAAAATCACCCTCGATACAAATCAAACAAAAATGTTTCCATGGTGTGTCTTGTTGTTCATTTTCATATAATAAACAAAATAAAACCCAGAATATATCATTAAAGACAAGAAATGAGCATAAAAGATGCCTCAGCGCAAGTGTTAATGTTAGTAAAAGAGCCCAAATTTCCAAAAATATTGCGAAAAACAACAATCTTCCATTATAGAGTGAATGTTTGAGGTGTATAGAAGGCATTTATTTCATTTTTAGAAATTTTAATTTTTTACATTTTTCCATGAAAAGTGCAAATACCCCCCTTTGGGTTCTAGGTGAAAATCTCACTCGATTCGAATCAAACAAAAATGTTTCCATGGTGTGTATTGTTGTTCATTTTCATCAAATAAACAAAATAAAACCCAGAGTTAATCATTAAAGACAGGAAATTTGCATAAAAGACGCCTCAGCGCAATTGTTAATGTTAGTAAAAGAGCCCAAATTTCAAAAAATATTGCGAAAAACAACAATCTTCCATTATAGAGTGAATGTTTGAGATATATAGAAGGCATTTATTTCATTTTTAGAAATTTTAATTTTTCACATTTTTACATGAAAAGTGCCAATACCCCCCCTTTGGGTTCTAGGTGAAAATCTCACTCGTACCAATCAAACAAAAATGTTTCCATGGTGTGTATTGTTGTTCATTTTCATCAAATAAACAAAATAAAACCCATAATAAATCATTAAAGACAAGAAATGAGCTTAAAAGATGCCTCAGCGCAGGTGTTAATGTTAGTAAAAGAGCCCAAATTTCAAAAAATATTGCGAAAAACAACAATCTTCCATTATAGAGTGAATGTTTGACGTGTATAGAAGGCATTTATTTCATTTTTGAAAAATTTTAATTTTTCACATTTCTCCAAGAAAAGTGCCAATACCCCCCCCTTTGGGTTCTAGGTTAAATTCTCACTTGACACAATTCAAACAAAAATGTTTCCATGGTGTGTATTGTTGTTCATTTTCATCAAATAAACAAAATAAAACCCAGAGTTAATCATTAAAGACAAGAAATGAGCATAAAAGATGCCTCAGCGCAAGTGTAAATGTTAGTAAAAGAGCCCAAATTTCAAAAAATATTGCGAAAAACAACAATCTTCCATTATAGAGTGAATCTTTGAGGTGTATAGAAGGCATTTATTTCATTTTTAGAAATTTTAATTTTTCACATTTTTCCATGAAAAGTGCCAATACCCCCCCTTTGGGTTCTAGGTGAAATTCTCACTCGACACAATTCAAACAAAAATGTTTCCATGGTGTGTATTGTTGTTCATTTTCATCAAATAAACAAAATAAAACCCAGAGTTAATCATTAAAGACAAGAAATGAGCATAAAAGATGCCTCAGCGCAAGTGTTAATGTTAGTAAAAGAGCCCAAATTTCAAAAAATATTGCGAAAAACAACAATCTTCCATTATAGAGTGAATCTTTGAGGTGTATACAAGGCATTTATTTCATTTTTAGAAATTTTAATTTTTCACATTTTTCCATGAAAAGTGCCAGTACCCCCCCCCTTTGGGTTCTAGGTGAAATTCTCACTCGACACAAATCAAACAAAAATGTTTCCATGGTGTGTATTGTTGTTCATTTTCATCAAATAAACAAAATAAAACCCAGAGTTAATCATTAAAGACAAGAAATGAAAATAAAAGATGCCTCAGCGCAAGTGTTAATGTTAGTAAAAGAGCCCAAATTTCAAAAAATATTGCGAAAAACAACAATCTTCCATTATAGAGTGAATGTTTGAGGTGTATAGAAGGCATTTATTTCATTTTTAGAAATTTTAATTTTTCACATTTTTCCATGAAAAGTGCCCCTCTCTTTGGGTTCTAGGTGAAATTCTCAGTCGACACAATTCAAAGAAAAATGTTTCCATGTTGTGTATTGTTGTTCATTTTCATCAAATAAACAAAATTAAACCCAGAGTTAATCATTAAAGACAAGAAATGAGCATAAAAGATGCCTCAGCGCAAGTTTTAATGTTAGTAAAAGAGCCCAAATTTCAAAAAATATTGCGAAAAACAACAATCTTCCATTATAGAGTGAATGTTTGAGGTGTATAGAAGGCATTTATTTCATTTTTAGAAATTTTAATTTTTCACATTTTTCCATGAAAAGTGCCAGTACCCCCCCCTTTGGGTTCTAGGTGAAATTCTCACTCGACACAAATCAAACAAAAATGTTTCCATGGTGTGTATTGTTGTTCATTTTTATCAAATAAACAAAATTAAACCCAGAGTTAATCATTTAAGACAAGAAATGAACATAAAAGATGTCTCAGCGCAAGTGTTAAAGTTAGTAAAAGAGCCCAAATTTCAAAAAATATTGCGAAAAACAACAATCTTCCATTATAGAGTGAATGTTTGAGGATTATAGAAGGCTTTTATTTCATTTTTATAAATTTTAATTTTTCACATTTTTCCATGAAAAGTGCCAATACCCCCCCCCCTTTGGGTTCTAGGTGAAATTCTCACTCGATTCGAATCAAACAAAAATGTTTCCATGGTGTGTATTGTTGTTCATTTTCATCAAATAAACAAAATTAAACCCAGAGCTAATCATTAAAGACAAGAAATGAACATAAAAGATGCCTCAGCGCAAGTGTTAATGTTAGTAAAAGAGCCCAAATTTCAAAAAATATTGCGAAAAACAACAATCTTCCATTTTAGAGTGAATGTTTGAGGTGTATAGAAGGCTTTTATTTCATTTTTAGAAATTATAATTTTTCACATTTTTCCATGAAAAGTGCCAATACCCCCCCTTTGGGTTCTAGATGAAATCCTCACTCGACACAATTCAAAGAAAAATGTTTCCATGGTGTGAATTGTTGTTCATTTTCATCAAATAAACAAAATTAAACCCAGAGTTAATCATTAAAGACAAGAAATGAGCATAAAAGATGCCTCAGCGCAAGTTTTTATGTTAGTAAAAGAGCCCAAATTTCAAAAAATATTGCGAAAAACAACAATCTTCCATTATAGAGTGAATGTTTGAGGTGTATAGAAGGCATTTATTTCATTTTTAGAAATTTTAATTTTTCACATTTTTCCATGAAAAGTGCCAGTACCCCCCCCTTTGGGTTTTAGGTGAAATTCTCAGTCGACACAATTCAAAGAAAAATGTTTCCATGGTGTGTATTGTTGTTCATTTTCATCAAATAAACAAAATTAAACCCAGAGTTAATCATTAAAGACAAGAAATGAGCATAAAAGATGCCTCAGCGCAAGTTTTAATGTTAGTAAAAGAGCCCAAATTTCAAAAAATATTGCGAAAAACAACAATCTTCCATTATAGAGTGAATGTTTGAGGTGTATACAAGGCATTTATTTCATTTTTAGAAATTTTAATTTTTCACATTTTTCCATGAAAAGTGCCAATATCCCCCCTTTGGGTTCTAGGTGAAATTCTCACTCGACACAATTCAAACAAAAATGTTTCCATGGTGTGTATTGTTGTTCATTTTCATCAAATAAACAAAATAAAACCCAGAATAAATCATTAAAGACAAGAAATGAGCATAAAAGATACCTCAGCGCAAGTGTTAATGTTAGTAAAAGAGCCAAAATTTCAAAAAATATTGCGAAAAACAACAATCTTCCATTATAGAGTGAATGTTTGAGGTGTATACAAGGCATTTATTTCATTTTTAGAAATTTTAATTTTTCACATTTTTCCATGAAAAGTGCCAATACCCCCCCCTTTTCCATGAAAAGTGCCAATAGCCCTTTGGGTTCTACACGAAAATCACCCTCGATACAAATCAAACAAAAATGTTTCCATGGTGTGTCTTGTTGTTCATTTTCATATAATAAACAAAATAAAACCCAGAATATATCATTAAAGACAAGAAATGAGCATAAAAGATGCCTCAGCGCAAGTGTTAATGTTAGTAAAAGAGCCCAAATTTCAAAAAATATTGCGAAAAACAACAATCTTCCATTATAGAGTGAATTTTTGAGGTGTATAGAAGGCATTTATTTCATTTTTAGAAATTTTAATTTTTCACATTTTTCCATGAAAAGTGCCCCTCTCTTTGGGTTCTAGGTGAAATTCTCAGTCGACACAATTCAAAGAAAAATGTTTCCATGTTGTGTATTGTTGTTCATTTTCATCAAATAAACAAAATTAAACCCAGAGTTAATCATTAAAGACAAGAAATGAGCATAAAAGATGCCTCAGCGCAAGTTTTAATGTTAGTAAAAGAGCCCAAATTTCAAAAAATATTGCGAAAAACAACAATCTTCCATTATAGAGTGAATGTTTGAGGTGTATAGAAGGCATTTATTTCATTTTTAGAAATTTTAATTTTTCACATTTTTCCATGAAAAGTGCCAGTACCCCCCCCTTTGGGTTCTAGGTGAAATTCTCACTCGACACAAATCAAACAAAAATGTTTCCATGGTGTGTATTGTTGTTCATTTTTATCAAATAAACAAAATTAAACCCAGAGTTAATCATTTAAGACAAGAAATGAACATAAAAGATGTCTCAGCGCAAGTGTTAATGTTAGTAAAAGAGCCCAAATTTCAAAAAATATTGCGAAAAACAACAATCTTCCATTATAGAGTGAATGTTTGAGGATTATAGAAGGCTTTTATTTCATTTTTATAAATTTTAATTTTTCACATTTTTCCATGAAAAGTGCCAATACCCCCCCCCCCTTTGGGTTCTAGGTGAAATTCTCACTCGACACAAATCAAACAAAAATGTTTCCATGGTGTGTATTGTTGTTCATTTTCATCAAATAAACAAAATTAAACCCAGAGCTAATCATTAAAGACAAGAAATGAACATAAAAGATGCCTCAGCGCAAGTGTTAATGTTAGTAAAAGAGCCCAAATTTCAAAAAATATTGCGAAAAACAACAATCTTCCATTTTAGAGTGAATGTTTGAGGTGTATAGAAGGCTTTTATTTCATTTTTAGAAATTATAATTTTTCACATTTTTCCATGAAAAGTGCCAATACCCCCCCTTTGGGTTCTAGATGAAATCCTCACTCGACACAATTCAAAGAAAAATGTTTCCATGGTGTGAATTGTTGTTCATTTTCATCAAATAAACAAAATTAAACCCAGAGTTAATCATTAAAGACAAGAAATGAGCATAAAAGATGCCTCAGCGCAAGTTTTTATGTTAGTAAAAGAGCCCAAATTTCAAAAAATATTGCGAAAAACAACAATCTTCCATTATAGAGTGAATGTTTGAGGTGTATAGAAGGCATTTATTTCATTTTTAGAAATTTTAATTTTTCACATTTTTCCATGAAAAGTGCCAGTACCCCCCCCTTTGGGTTTTAGGTGAAATTCTCAGTCGACACAATTCAAAGAAAAATGTTTCCATGGTGTGTATTGTTGTTCATTTTCATCAAATAAACAAAATTAAACCCAGAGTTAATCATTAAAGACAAGAAATGAGCATAAAAGATGCCTCAGCGCAAGTTTTAATGTTAGTAAAAGAGCCCAAATTTCAAAAAATATTGCGAAAAACAACAATCTTCCATTATAGAGTGAATGTTTGAGGTGTATACAAGGCATTTATTTCATTTTTAGAAATTTTAATTTTTCACATTTTTCCATGAAAAGTGCCAATATCCCCCCTTTGGGTTCTAGGTGAAATTCTCACTCGACACAATTCAAACAAAAATGTTTCCATGGTGTGTATTGTTGTTCATTTTCATCAAATAAACAAAATAAAACCCAGAATAAATCATTAAAGACAAGAAATGAGCATAAAAGATACCTCAGCGCAAGTGTTAATGTTAGTAAAAGAGCCAAAATTTCAAAAAATATTGCGAAAAACAACAATCTTCCATTATAGAGTGAATGTTTGAGGTGTATACAAGGCATTTATTTCATTTTTAGAAATTTTAATTTTTCACATTTTTCCATGAAAAGTGCCAATACCCCCCCCTTTTCCATGAAAAGTGCCAATAGCCCTTTGGGTTCTACACGAAAATCACCCTCGATACAAATCAAACAAAAATGTTTCCATGGTGTGTCTTGTTGTTCATTTTCATATAATAAACAAAATAAAACCCAGAATATATCATTAAAGACAAGAAATGAGCATAAAAGATGCCTCAGCGCAAGTGTTAATGTTAGTAAAAGAGCCCAAATTTCCAAAAATATTGCGAAAAACAACAATCTTCTATTATAGAGTGAATGTTTGAGGTGTATAGAAGGCATTTATTTCATTTTTAGAAATTTTAATTTTTTACATTTTTCCATGAAAAGTGCAAATACCCCCCTTTGGGTTCTAGGTGAAAATCTCACTCGATTCGAATCAAACAAAAATGTTTCCATGGTGTGTATTGTTGTTCATTTTCATCAAATAAACAAAATAAAACCCAGAGTTAATCATTAAAGACAGGAAATTTGCATAAAAGACGCCTCAGCGCAATTGTTAATGTTAGTAAAAGAGCCCAAATTTCAAAAAATATTGCGAAAAACAACAATCTTCCATTATAGAGTGAATGTTTGAGATATATAGAAGGCATTTATTTCATTTTTAGAAATTTTAATTTTTCACATTTTTACATGAAAAGTGCCAATACCCCCCCTTTGGGTTCTAGGTGAAAATCTCACTCGTACCAATCAAACAAAAATGTTTCCATGGTGTGTATTGTTGTTCATTTTCATCAAATAAACAAAATAAAACCCAGAATAAATCATTAAAGACAAGAAATGAGCTTAAAAGATGCCTCAGCGCAGGTGTTAATGTTAGTAAAAGAGCCCAAACTTCAAAAAATATTGCGAAAAACAACAATCTTCCATTATAGAGTGAATGTTTGACGTGTATAGAAGGCATTTATTTCATTTTTGAAAAATTTTAATTTTTCACATTTCTCCAAGAAAAGTGCCAATACCCCCCCCCTTTGGGTTCTAGGTTAAATTCTCACTTGACACAATTCAAACAAAAATGTTTCCATGGTGTGTATTGTTGTTCATTTTCATCAAATAAACAAAATAAAACCCAAAGTTAATCATTAAAGACAAGAAATGAGCATAAAAGATGCCTCAGCGCAAGTGTTAATGTTAGTAAAAGAGCCCATTTTTTCAAAAAATATTGCGAAAAACAACAATCTTCCATTAAAGAGTGAATCTTTGAGGTGTATACAAGGCATTTATTTCATTTTTAGAAATTTTAATTTTTCACATTTTTCCATGAAAAGTGCCAGTACCCCCCCCCTTTGGGTTCTAGGTGAAATTCTCACTCGACACAAATCAAACAAAAATGTTTCCATGGTGTGTATTGTTGTTCATTTTCATCAAATAAACAAAATAAAACCCAGAGTTAATCATTAAAGACAAGAAATGAACATAAAAGATGCCTCAGCGCAAGTGTTAATGTTAGTAAAAGAGCTCAAATTTCAAAAAATATTGCGAAAAACAACCATCTTCCATTATAGAGTGAATGTTTGAGGTGTATACAAGGCATTTATTTCATTTTTAGAAATTTTAATTTTTCACATTTTTCCATGAAAAGTGCCAATACCCCCCCCTTTGGGTTCTAGGTGAAATTCTCACTCGACACAATTCAAACAAAAATGTTTCCATGGTGTGTATTGTTGTTCATTTTCATCAAATAAACAAAATAAAACCCAGAATAAATCATTAAAGACAAGAAATGAGCATAAAAGATACCTCAGCGCAAGTGTTAATGTTAGTAAAAGAGCCAAAATTTCAAAAAATATTGCGAAAAACAACAATCTTCCATTAAAGAGTGAATGTTTGAGGTGTATACAAGGCATTTATTTCATTTTTAGAAATTTTAATTTTTCACATTTTTCCATGAAAAGTGCCAATACCCCCCCCTTTTCCATGAAAAGTGCCAATAGCCCTTTGGGTTCTACACGAAAATCACCCTCGATACAAATCAAACAAAAATGTTTCCATGGTGTGTCTTGTTGTTCATTTTCATATAATAAACAAAATAAAACTCAGAATATATCATTAAAGACAAGAAATGAGCATAAAAGATGCCTCAGCGCAAGTGTTAATGTTAGTAAAAGAGCCCAAATTTCCAAAAATATTGCGAAAAACAACAATCTTCCATTATAGAGTGAATGTTTGAGGTGTATAGAAGGCATTTATTTCATTTTTAGAAATTTTAATTTTTTACATTTTTCCATGAAAAGTGCAAATACCCCCCTTTGGGTTCTAGGTGAAAATCTCACTCGATTCGAATCAAACAAAAATGTTTCCATGGTGTGTATTGTTGTTCATTTTCATCAAATAAACAAAATAAAACCCAGAGTTAATCATTAAAGACAGGAAATTTGCATAAAAGACGCCTCAGCGCAATTGTTAATGTTAGTAAAAGAGCCCAAATTTCAAAAAATATTGCGAAAAACAACAATCTTCCATTATAGAGTGAATGTTTGAGATATATAGAAGGCATTTATTTCATTTTTAGAAATTTTAATTTTTCACATTTTTACATGAAAAGTGCCAATACCCCCCCTTTGGGTTCTAGGTGAAAATCTCACTCGTACCAATCAAACAAAAATGTTTCCATGGTGTGTATTGTTGTTCATTTTCATCAAATAAACAAAATAAAACCCAGAATAAATCATTAAAGACAAGAAATGAGCTTAAAAGATGCCTCAGCGCAGGTGTTAATGTTAGTAAAAGAGCCCAAATTTCAAAAAATATTGCGAAAAACAACAATCTTCCATTATAGAGTGAATGTTTGACGTGTATAGAAGGCATTTATTTCATTTTTGAAAAATTTTAATTTTTCACATTTCTCCAAGAAAAGTGCCAATACCCCCCCCTTTGGGTTCTAGGTTAAATTCTCACTTGACACAATTCAAACAAAAATGTTTCCATGGTGTGTATTGTTGTTCATTTTCATCAAATAAACAAAATAAAACCCAGAGTTAATCATTAAAGACAAGAAATGAGCATAAAAGATGCCTCAGCGCAAGTGTAAATGTTAGTAAAAGAGCCCAAATTTCAAAAAATATTGCGAAAAACAACAATCTTCCATTATAGAGTGAATCTTTGAGGTGTATAGAAGGCATTTATTTCATTTTTAGAAATTTTAATTTTTCACATTTTTCCATGAAAAGTGCCAATACCCCCCCCTTTGAGTTCTAGGTGAAATTCTCACTCGACACAATTCAAACAAAAATGTTTCCATGGTGTGTATTGTTGTTCATTTTCATCAAATAAACAAAATAAAACCCAGAGTTAATCATTAAAGACAAGAAATGAGCATAAAAGATGCCTCAGCGCAAGTGTTAATGTTAGTAAAAGAGCCCAAATTTCAAAAAATATTGCGAAAAACAACAATCTTCCATTATAGAGTGAATCTTTGAGGTGTATAGAAGGCATTTATTTCATTTTTAGAAATTTTAATTTTTCACATTTTTCCATGAAAAGTGCCAATACCCCCCCTTTGGGTTCTAGGTGAAATTCTCACTCGACACAAATCAAACAAAAATGTTTCCATGGTGTGTATTGTTGTTCATTTTCATCAAATAAACAAAATAAAACCCAGAGTTAATCATTAAAGACAGGAAATGAGCATAAAAGATGCCTCAGCGCAAGCGTTAATGTTAGTAAAAGTGCCCAAATTTCAAAAAATATTGCGAAAAACAACAATCTTCCATTATAGAGTGAATGTTTGAAGTGTATACAAGGCATTTATTTCATTTTTAGAAATTTTAATTTTTCACATTTTTCCATGAAAAGTGCCAATACCCCCCCCTTTGGGTTCTACACGAAAATCACCCTCGACACAAATCAAACAAAAATGTTTCCATGGTGTGTCTTGTTGTTCATTTTCATCAAATAAACAAAATAAAACCCAGAGTTAATCATTAAAGACAGGAAATGAGCATAAAAGACGCCTCAGCGCAAGTGTTAATGTTAGTAAAAGAGCCCAAATTTCAAAAAATATTCTGAAAAACAACAATCTTCCATTATAGAGTGAATGTTTGAGGTGTATACAAGGCATTTATTTCATTTTTAGAAATTTTAATTTTTCACATTTTTCCATGAAAAGTGCCAATACCCCCCCTTTGGGTTCTAGGTGAAATTCTCACTCGACACAATTCAAACAAAAATGTTTCCATGGTGTGTATTGTTGTTCATTTTCATCAAATAAACAAAATAAAACCCAGAATAAATCATTAAAGACAAGAAATGAGCATAAAAGATACCTCAGCGCAAGTGTTAATGTTAGTAAAAGAGCCCAAATTTCAAAAAATATTGCGAAAAACAACAATCTTCCATTATAGAGTGAATGTTTGAGGTGTATACAAGGCATTTATTTCATTTTTAGAAATTTTAATTTTTCACATTTTTCCATGAAAGTGCCAATACCCCCCCCTTTTCCATGAAAAGTGCCAATAGCCCTTTGGGTTCTACACGAAAATCACCCTCGATACAAATCAAACAAAAATGTTTCCATGGTGTGTCTTGTTGTTCATTTTCATATAATAAACAAAATAAAACCCAGAATATATCATTAAAGACAAGAAATGAGCATAAAAGATGCCTCAGCGCAAGTGTTAATGTTAGTAAAAGAGCCCAAATTTCCAAAAATATTGCGAAAAACAACAATCTTCCATTATAGAGTGAATGTTTGAGGTGTATAGAAGGCATTTATTTCATTTTTAGAAATTTTAATTTTTTACATTTTTCCATGAAAAGTGCAAATACCCCCCTTTGGGTTCTAGGTGAAAATCTCACTCGATACGAATCAAACAAAAATGTTTCCATGGTGTGTATTGTTGTTCATTTTCATCAATTAAACAAAATAAAACCCAGAGTTAATCATTAAAGACAGGAAATTTGCATAAAAGACGCCTCAGCGCAATTGTTAATGTTAGTAAAAGAGCCCAAATTTCAAAAAATATTGCGAAAAACAACAATCTTCCATTATAGAGTGAATGTTTGAGATATATAGAAGGCATTTATTTCATTTTTAGAAATTTTAATTTTTCACATTTTTCCATGAAAAGTGCCAATACCCCCCCCTTTGGGTTCTAGGTGAAATTCTCACTCGACACAAATCAAACAAAAATGTTTCCATGGTGTGTATTGCTGTTCATTTTCATCAAATAAACAAAATAAAACCCAGAGTTAATCATTAAAGACAAGAAATGAGCATAAAAGATGCCTCAGCGCAAGTGTTAATGTTAGTAAAAGAGCCCAAATTTCAAAAAATATTGCGAAAAACAACAATCTTCCATTATAGAGTGAATCTTTGAGGTGTATAGAAGGCATTTATTTCATTTTTAGAAATTTTAATTTTTCACATTTTTCCATGAAGAGTGCCAATACCCCCCCCTTTGGGTTCTAGGTGAAATTCTCACTCGACACAAATCAAACAAAAATGTTTCCATTGTGTGTATTGTTGTTCATTTTCATCAAATAAACAAAATAAAACCCAGAGTTAATCATTAAAGACAGGAAATGAGCATAAAAGATGCCTCAGCGCAAGCGTTAATGTTAGTAAAAGTGCCCAAATTTCAAAAAATATTGCGAAAAACAACAATCTTCCATTATAGAGTAAATGTTTGAAGTGTATACAAGGCATTTATTTCATTTTTAGAAATTTTAATTTTTCACATTTTTCCATGAAAAGTGCCAATACCCCCCCCTTTGGGTTCTACACGAAAATCACCCTCGACACAAATCAAACAAAAATGTTTCCATGGTGTGTCTTGTTGTTCATTTTCATCAAATAAACAAAATAAAACCCAGAATATATCATTAAAGACAAGAAATAAGCATAAAAGATGCCTCAGCGCAGGTGTTAATGTTAGTAAAAGAGCCCAAATTTCAAAAAATATTGCGAAAAACAACATTCTTCCATTATAGAGTGAATGTTTGAGGTGTATAGAAGGCATTTATTTCATTTTTAGAAATTTTTATTTTTCACATTTTTCCATGAAAAGTGCCAATACCCCCCCTTTTGGTTCTAGGTGAAAATCTCACTCGACACATATCAAACAAAAATGTTTCCATGGTGTGTATTGTTGTTCATTTTCATCAAATAAACAAAATAAAACCCAGAGTTAATCATTAAAGACAGGAAATGAGCATAAAAGATGCGTCAGCGCTTAGTAAAAGAGCCCAAATTTCAAAAAATATTGCGAAAAACAACAATCTTCCATTATAGAGTGAATGTTTGAGGTGAATAGAAGGCATTTATTTCATTTTTAGAAATTTTAATTTTTCACATTTTTCCATGAAAAGTGCCAATACCCCCCCCTTTGGGTTCTAGGTGAAATTCTCACTCGACACAAATCAAACAAAAATGTTTCCATGGTGTGTATTGTTGTTCATTTTCATCAAATAAACAAAATAAAACCCAGAGTTAATCATTAAAGACAGGAAATGAGCATAAAAGATGCCTCAGCGCAAGCGTTAATGTTAGTAAAAGAGCCCAAATTTCAAAAAATATTGCGAAAAACAACAATATTCCATTATCGAGTGAATGTTTGAGGTGTATACAAGGCATTTATTTCATTTTTAGAAATTTTAATTTTTCACATTTTTCCATGAAAAGTGCCAATACCCCCCCTTTGGGTTCTACACGAAAATCACCCTCGACACAAATCAAACAAAAATGTTTCCATGGTGTGTCTTGTTGTTCATTTTCATCAAATAAACAAAATAAAACCCAGAATATATCATTAAAGACAAGAAATGAGCAAAAAAGATGCCTCAGCGCAAGTGTTAATGTTAGTAAAAGAGCCCAAATTTCAAAAAATATTGCGAAAAACAACAATCTTCCATTATAGAGTGAATGTTTGAGGTGTATAGAAGGCATTTATTTCATTTTTAGAAATTTTAATTTTTCACATTTTTCCATGAAAAGTGCCAAAACCCCCCCTTTGGCTTCTAGGTGAAATTCTCACTCGACACAAATCAAACAAAAATGTTTCCATGGTGTGTATTGTTGTTCATTTTCATCAAATAAACAAAATAAAACCCAGAATAAATCATTAAAGACAGGAAATGAGCATAAAAGATGCCTCAGCGCAAGTGTTAATGTTAGTCAAAGAGCCCAAATTTCAAAAAATATTGCGAAAAACAACAATCTTCCATTATAGAGTGAATGTTTGAGGTGTATACAAGGCATTTATTTCATTTTTAGAAATTTTAATTTTTCACATTTTTCCATGAAAAGTGCCAATACCCCCCCCTTTGGGTTCTAGGTGAAATTCTCACTCGACACAATTCAAACAAAAATGTTTCCATGGTGTGTATTGTTGTTCATTTTCATCAAATAAACAAAATAAAACCCAGAATAAATCATTAAAGACAGGAAATGAGCATAAAAGATGCCTCAGCGCAAGTGTTAATGTTAGTAAAAGAGCCCAAATTTCAAAAAATATTGCGAAAAACAACAATCTTCCATTAAAGAGTGAATGTTTGAGGTGTATAGAAGGCATTTATTTCATTTTTAGAAATTTTAATTTTTCACACTTTTACATAAAAAGTGCCAATACCCCCCCCTTTGGGTTCTAGGTGAAATTCTCACTCGTCACAAATCAAACAAAAATGTTTCCATGGTGTGTATTGTTGTTCATTTTCTTCAAATAAACAAAATAAAACCCAGAGTTAATCATTAAAGACAGGAAATGAGCATAAAAGATGCCTCAGCGCAGGCGTTAATGTTAGTAAAAGAGCCCAAATTTCAAAAAATATTGCGAAAAACAACAATCTTCCATTATAAAGTGAATCTTTGAGGTGTATAGAAGGCATTTATTTCATTTTTAGAAATTTTAATTTTTCACACTTTTACATAAAAAGTGCCAATACCCCCCCCTTTGGGTTCTAGGTGAAATTCTCACTCGACACAAATCAAACAAAAATGTTTCCATGGTGTGTATTGTTGTTCATTTTCTTCAAATAAACAAAATAAAACCCAGAGTTAATCATTAAAGACAGGAAATGAGCATAAAAGATGCCTCAGCGCAGGCGTTAATGTTAGTAAAAGAGCCCAAATTTCAAAAAATATTGCGAAAAACAACAATCTTCCATTATAGAGTGAATGTTTGAGGTGTATACAAGGCATTTATTTCATTTTTAGAAATTTTAATTTTTCACATTTTTCCATGAAAAGTGCCAATACCCCCCCCTTTGGGTTCTACACGAAAATCACCCTCGATCAAAACAAACAAAAATGTTTCCATGGTGCGTATTGTTGTTCATTTTCATCAAATAAACAAAATAAAACCCAGAGTTAATCATTAAAGACAAGAAATGAGCATAAAAGATGCCTCAGCGCAAGTGTTAATGTTAGTAAAAGAGCCCAAATTTCAAAAAATATTGCGAAAAACAACAATCTTCCATTATAGAGTGAATGTTTGAGGTGTATAGAAGGCATTTATTTCATTTTTAGAAATTTTAATTTTTCACATTTTTCCATGAAAAGTGCCAATACCCCCCCCTTTGGCTTCTAGGTGAAATTCTCACTCGACACAAATCAAACAAAAATGTTTCCATGGTGTGTATTGTTGTTCATTTTCATCAAATAAACAAAATAAAACCCAGAGTTAATCATTAAAGACAGGAAATGAGCATAAAAGATGCCTCAGCGCAAGCGTTAATGTTAGTAAAAGTGCCCAAATTTCAAAAAATATTGCGAAAAACAACAATCTTCCATTATAGAGTGAATGTTTGAAGTGTATACAAGGCATTTATTTCATTTTTAGAAATTTTAATTTTTCACATTTTTCCATGAAAAGTGCCAATACCCCCCCCTTTGGGTTCTACACGAAAATCACCCTCGACACAAATCAAACAAAAATGTTTCCATGGTGTGTCTTGTTGTTCATTTTCATCAAATAAACAAAATAAAACCCAGAATATATCATTAAAGACAAGAAATGAGCATAAAAGATGCCTCAGCGCAGGTGTTAATGTTAGTAAAAGAGCCCAAATTTCAAAAAATATTGCGAAAAACAACATTCTTCCATTATAGAGTGAATGTTTGAGGTGTATAGAAGGCATTTATTTCATTTTTAGAAATTTTTATTTTTCACATTTTTCCATGAAAAGTGCCAATACCCCCCCCTTTGGGTTCTAGGTGAAATTCTCACTCGACTCAAATCAAACAAAATGTTTCCATGGTGTGTATTGTTGGTCATTTTCATCAAATAAACAAAATAAAACCCAGAATAAATCATTAAAGACAAGAAATGAGCATAAAAGATGCCTCAGCGCAAGTGTTAATGTTAGAAAAAGAGCCCAAATTTAAAAAAATATTGGGAAAAACAACAATCTTCCATTATAGAGGAAATGTTTGAGGTGTATAGAAGGCATTTATTTCATTTTTAGAAATTTTAATTTTTCACATTTTTCCATGAAAAGTGCCAATACCCCCCCTTTGGGTTCTAGGTGAAATTCTCACTCGACACAAATCAAACAAAAATGTTTCCATGGTGTGTATTGTTGTTCATTTTCATCAAATAAACAAAATAAAACCCAGAGTTAATCATTAAAGACAGGAAATGAGCATAAAAGATGCCTCAGCGCAAGCGTTAATGTTAGTAAAAGTGCCCAAATTTCAAAAAATATTGCGAAAAACAACAATCTTCCATTATAGAGTGAATGTTTGAAGTGTATACAAGGCATTTATTTCATTTTTAGAAATTTTAATTTTTCACATTTTTCCATGAAAAGTGCCAATACCCCCCCCTTTGGGTTCTAGGTGAAAATCTCACTCGACACAAATCAAACAAAAATGTTTCCATGGTGTGTATTGTTGTTCATTTTCATCAAATAAACAAAATAAAACCCAGAGTTATTCATTAAAGACAGGAAATGAGCATAAAAGATGCCTCAGCGCTTAGTAAAAGAGCCCAAATTTCAAAAAATATTGCGAAAAACATAAATCTTCCATTATAGAGTGAATGTTTGAGGTGAATAGAAGGCATTTATTTCATTTTTAGAAATTTTAATTTTTCACATTTTTCCATGAAAAGTGCCATTACCCCCCCCTTTGGGTTCTAGGTGAAATTCTCACTCGACACAAATCAAACAAAAATGTTTCCATGGTGTGTATTGTTGTTCATTTTCATCAAATAAACAAAATAAAACCCAGAGTTAATCATTAAAGACAGGAAATGAGCATAAAAGATGCCTCAGCGCAAGCGTTAATGTTAGTAAAAGAGCCCAAATTTCAAAAAATATTGCGAAAAACAACAATCTTCCATTATAGAGTGAATGTTTGAGGTGTATACATAGCATTTATTTCATTTTTAGAAATTTTAATTTTTCACATTTTTCCATGAAAAGTGCCAATACCCCCCCTTTGGGTTCTTTACGAAAATCACCCTCGACACAAATCAAACAAAAATGTTTCCATGGTGTGTCTTGTTGTTCATTTTCATCAAATAAACAAAATAAAACCCAGAATATATCATTAAAGACAAGAAATGAGCAAAAAAGATGCCTCAGCGCAAGTGTTAATGTTAGTAAAAGAGCCCAAATTTCAAAAAATATTGCGAAAAACAACAATCTTCCATTATAGAGTGAATGTTTGAGGTGTATAGAAGGCATTTATTTCATTTTTAGAAATTTTAATTTTTCACATTTTTCCATGAAAAGTGCCAATACCCCCCCTTTGGCTTCTAGGTGAAATTCTCACTCGACACAAATCAAACAAAAATGTTTCCATGGTGTGTATTGTTGTTCATTTTCATCAAATAAACAAAATAAAACCCAGAATAAATCATTAAAGACAGAAAATGAGCATAAAAGATGCCTCAGCGCAAGTGTAAATGTTAGTCAAAGAGCCCAAATTTCAAAAAATATTGCGAAAAACAACAATCTTCCATTATAGAGTGAATGTTTGAGGTGTATACAAGGCATTTATTTCATTTTTAGAAATTTTAATTTTTCACATTTTTCCATGAAAAGTGCCAATACCCCCCCCCCTTTGGGTTCTAGGTGAAATTCTCACTCGACACAATTCAAACAAAAATGTTTCCATGGTGTGTATTGTTGTTCATTTTCATCAAATAAACAAAATAAAACCCAGAGTTAATCATTAGAGACAGGAAATGAGCATAAAAGATGCCTCAGCGCAGGCGTTAATGTTAGTAAAAGAGCCCAAATTTCAAAAAATATTGCGAAAAACAACAATCTTCCATTTTAGAGTGAATGTTTGAGGTGTATACAAGGCATTTATTTCATTTTTAGAAATTTTAATTTTTCACATTTTTCCATGAAAAGTGCCAATACCCCCCCCTTTGGGTTCTACACGAAAATCACCCTCGATCAAAACAAACAAAAATGTTTCCATGGTGTGTATTGTTGTTCATTTTCTTCAAATAAACAAAATAAAACCCAGAGTTAATCATTAAAGACAGGAAATGAGCATAAAAGATGCCTCAGCGCAGGCGTTAATGTTAGTAAAAGAGCCCAAATTTCAAAAAATATTGCAAAAAACAACAATCTTCCATTATAGAGTGAATCTTTGAGGTGTATAGAAGGCATTTATTTCATTTTTAGAAATTTTAATTTTTCACACTCTTACATAAAAAGTGCCAATACCCCCCCCTTTGGGTTCTAGGTGAAATTCTCACTCGACACAAATCAAACAAAAATGTTTCCATGGTGTGTATTGTTGTTCATTTTCTTCAAATAAACAAAATAAAACCCAGAGTTAATCATTAGAGACAGGAAATGAGCATAAAAGATGCCTCAGCGCAGGCGTTAATGTTAGTAAAAGAGCCCAAATTTCAAAAAATATTGCGAAAAACAACAATCTTCCATTTTAGAGTGAATGTTTGAGGTGTATACAAGGCATTTATTTCATTTTTAGAAATTTTAATTTTTCACATTTTTCCATGAAAAGTGCCAATACCCCCCCCTTTGGGTTCTACACGAAAATCACCCTCGATCAAAACAAACAAAAATGTTTCCATGGTGCGTATTGTTGTTCATTTTCATCAAATAAACAAAATAAAACCCAGACTTAATCATTAAAGACAAGAAATGAGCATAAAAGATGCCTCAGCGCAAGTGTTAATGTTAGTAAAAGAGCCCAAATTTCAAAAAATATTGCGAAAAACAACAATCTTCCATTATAGAGTGAATGTTTGAGGTGTATAGAAGGCATTTATTTCATTTTTAGAAATTTTAATTTTTCACATTTTTCCATGAAAAGTGCCAATACCCCCCCCTTTGGCTTCTAGGTGAAAATCTCACTTGACACAAATCAAACAAAAATGTTTCCATGGTGTGTATTGTTGTTCATTTTCATCAAATAAACAAAATAAAACCCAGAATAAATCATTAAAGATAGGAAATGAGCATAAAAGATGCCTCAGCGCATGTGTTAATGTTAGTAAAAGAGCCCAAATTTCAAAAAATATTGCGAAAAAGAGCAATCTTCCATTATAGAGTGAATGTTTGAGGTGTATAGAAGGCATTTATTTCATTTTTAGAAATTTTAATTTTTCACATTGTTCCATGAAAAGTGCCAATACCCCCCCCTTTGGGTTCTACACGAAAATCACACTCGACACAAATCAAACAAAAATGTTTCCATGGTGTGTCTTGTTGTTCATTTTCATCAAATAAAGAAAATAAAACCCAGAGTATATCATTAAAGACAAGAAATGAGCATAAAAGATGCCTCAGCGCAAGTGTTAATGTTAGTAAAAGAGCCCAAATTTCTAAAAATATTGCGAAAAACAACAATCTTCCATTATAGAGTGAATGTTTGAGGTGTATAGAAGGCATTTATTTCATTTTTAGAAATTTTAATTTTTCACATTTTTCCATTAAAAGTGCCAATACCCCCCCTTTGGCTTCTAGGTGAAAATCTCACTCGACGGGAATCAAACAAAAATGTTTCCATGGTGTGTATTGTTGTTCATTTTCATCAAATAAACAAAATAAAACCCAGAATAAATCATTAAAGACAGGAAATGAGCATAAAAGATGCCTCAGCGCAAGTGTTAATGTTAGTCAAAGAGCCCAAATTTCAAAAAATATTGCGAAAAACAACAATCTTCCATTATAGAGTGAATGTTTGAGGTGTATACAAGGCATTTATTTCATTTTTAGAAATTTTAATTTTTCACATTTTTCCATGAAAAGTGCCAATACCCCCCCGTTTGCGTTCTAGGTGAAATTCTCACTCGACACAATTCAAACATAAATGTTTCCATGGTGTGTATTGTTGATCATTTTCATCAAATAAACAAAATAAAACCCAGAGTTAATCATTAAAGACAAGAAATGAGCATAAAAGATGCCTCAGCGCAAGTGTTAATGTTAGTAAAAGAGCCCAAATTTCAAAAAATATTGCGAAAAACAACAATCTTCCATTATAGAGTGAATCTTTGAGGTGTATAGAAGGCATTTATTTCATTTTTAGAAATTTTAATTTTTCACATTTTTACATGAAAAGTGCCAATACCCCCCCCTTTGGGTTCTAGGTGAAATTCTCACTCGACACAAATCAAACAAAAATGTTTCCATGGTGTGTATTGTTGTTCATTTTCTTCAAATAAACAAAATAAAACCCAGAGTTAATCATTAAAGACAGGAAATGAGCATAAAAGATGCCTCAGCGCAAGCGTTAATGTTAGTAAAAGACCCCAAATTTCAAAAAATATTGCGAAAAACAACAATCTTCCATTATAGAGTGAATGTTTGACGTGTAAAGAAGGCATTTATTTCATTTTTAGAAATTTTAATTTTTCACATTTTTCCATGAAAAGTGCCAATACCCCCCCCTTTGGCTTCTAGGTGAAAATCTCACTCGACACAAATCAAACAAAAATGTTTCCATGGTGTGTATTGTTGTTCATTTTCATCAAATAAACAAAATAAAACCCAGAGTTAATCATTAAAGACAGGAAATGAGCATAAAAGATGCCTCAGCGCTTAGTAAAAGTGCCCAAATTTCAAAAAATATTGCGAAAAACAACAATCTTCCATTATAGAGTGAATGTTTGAGGTGTATACAAGGCAATTATTTCATTTTTAGAAATTTTAATTTTTCACATTTTTCCATGAAAAGTGCCAATACCCCCCCTTTGGGTTCTACATGAAAATCTCACTCGACACAAATCAAACAAAAATGTTTCCATGGTGCGTATTGTTGTTCATTTTCATCAAATAAACAAAATAAAACCCAGAATAAATCATTAAAGACAAGAAATGAGCATAAAAGATACCTCAGCGCAAGTGTTAATGTTAGTAAAAGAGCCCAAATTTCAAAAAATATTGCGAAAAACAACAATCTTCCATTATAGAGTGAATGTTTGAGGTGTTTAGAAGGCATTTATTTCATTTTTGGAAATTTTAATTTTTCACATTTTTCCATGAAAAGTGCCAATACCCCCTCCTTTGGGTTCTAGGTGAAAATCTCACTCGACACAAATCAAACAAAAATGTTTCCATGGTGTGAATTGTTTTTCATTTTCATCAAATAAACAAAATAAAACCCAGAATAAATCATTAAAGACAAGAAATGAGCTTAAAAGATGCCTCAGCGCAAGTGTTAATGTTAGTAAAAGAGCCCAAATTTCAAAAAATATTGCGAAAAACAACAATCTTCCATTATAGAGTGAATGTTTGAGGTGTATAGAAGGCATTTATTTCATTTTTAGAAATTTTTATTTTTCACATTTTTCCATGAAAAGTGCCAATACCCCCCCCTTTGGGTTCTAGGTGAAATTCTCACTCAACACAAATCAAACAAAAATGTTTCCATGGTGTGTATTGTTGTTCATTTTCATCAAATAAACAAAATAAAACCCAGAATAAATCATTAAAGACAGGAAATGAGCATAATAGATGCCTCAGCGCAAGTGTTAATGTTAGTAAAAGAGCCAAAACTTTAAAAAAATATTGTGAAAAACAACAATCTTCCATTATAGAGTGAATGTTTGAGGTGTATAGAAGGCATTTATTTCATTTTTAGAAATTTAAATTTTTCACATTTTTCCATGAGAAGTGCCAATACCCCCCCTTTGGGTTCTAGGTGAAATTCTCACTCAACACAAATCAAACAAAAATGTTTCCATGGTGTGTATTGTCGTTCATTTTCATCAAATAAACAAAATAAAACCCAGAATAAATCATTAAAGACAGGAAATGAGCATAAAAGATGCCTAAGCGCAAGTGTTAATATTGGTAAAAGAGCCCAAATTTCAAAAAATATTTCGAAAAACAACAATCTTCCATTATAGAGTGAATGTTTGAGGTGTATAGAAGGCATTTATTTCATTTTTCGAAATTTTAATTTTTCACATTTTTCCATGAAAAGTGCCAATACCCCCCCCTTTGGGTTCTAGGGGAAATTCTCACTCGACACAAATCAAACAAAAATGTTTTAATGGTGTGTATTGTTGTTCATTTTCATCAAATAAACAAAATAAAACCCAGAATAAATAATTAAAGACAAGAAATGAGCATAAAAGATGCCTCAGCGCAAGTGTTAATGTTAGTAAAAGAGCCCAAATTTCAAAAAATATTGCGAAAAACAACAATCTCCCTCGACACAAATCAAACAAAAATGATTCCATGGTGTGTATTGTTGTTCATTTTCATCAAATAAACAAAATAAAACCCAGAATAAATCGTTAAAGACAAGAAATGACCATAAAAGATGCCTCAGCGCAAGTGTTAATGTTAGCAAAAGAGCCCAAATTTGAAAAATTTTTGCGAAAAACAACAATCTTCCATTATAGAGTGAATGTTTGAGGTGTATAGAAGGCATTTATTTCATTTTTAGAAATTTTAATTTCTCATATTTTTCCATGAAAAGTGCCAATACCCCCCCCTTTGGGTTCTACACGAAAATCACACTCGACACAAATCAAACAAAAATGTTTCCATGGTGTGTCTTGTTGTTCATTTTCATCAAATAAACAAAATGAAACCCATAATAAATCATTAAAGACAGGAAATGAGCATAAAAGATGCCTCATTGCAAGTGTTAATGTTAGTAAAAGAGCCCAAATTTCAAAAAATATTGCGAAAAAGAGCAATCTTCCATTATAGAGTGAATGTTTGAGTTGTATAGAAGGCATTTATTTCATTTTTCGAAATTTTAATTTTTCACAATTTTCCATGAAAAGTGCCAATACCCCCCCTTTGGGTTCTAGGGGAAAATCTCACTCGACACAAATCAAACAAAAATGTTTCCATGGTGTGTATTGTTGTTCATTTTCATCAAATAAACAAAATAAAACCCAGAATAAATCATTAAAGACAGGAAATGAGCATTAAAGATGCCTCAGCGCAAGTGTTAGTGTTAGTAAAAGAGCCCAAATTTCAAAAATTTTGCGAAAAACAACAATCTTCCATTATAGAGTGAATGTTTGAGGTGTATGGAAGGCATTTATTTCATTTTTAGAAATTTTAATTTTTCACATTTTTCCATGAAATGTGCCAATACTTTCCATGAAATGTGCCCTTTGGGTTCTAGGTGAAAATCTCACTCGACACAAATCAAACAAAAATGTTTCCATGGTGTGTATTGTTGTTCATTTTCATCAAATAAACAAAATAAAACCCAGAATAAATCATTAAAGACAAGAAATGAGCTTAAAAGATGCCTCAGCGCATGTGTTAATGTTAGTAAAAGAGCCCAAATTTCAAAAAATATTGCGAAAAAGAGCAATCTTCCATTATAGAGTGAATGTTTGAGGTGTATAGAAGGCATTTATTTCATTTTTAGAAATTTTAATTTTTCACATTTTTCCATGAAAAGTGCCAATACCCCCCCCTTTGGGTTCTAGGGGAAAATCTCACTCGACACAAATCAAACAAAAATGTTTCCATGGTGTGTATTGTTGTTCATTTTCATCAAATAAACAAAATAAAACCCAGAATAAATCATTAAAGACAGGAAATGAGCATAAAAGATGCCTCAGCGCAAGTGTTAATGTTAGTAAAAGAGCCCAAATTTCAAAAAATATTGCGAAAAACAACAATCTTCCATTATAGAGTGAATGTTTGAGGTGTATGGAAGGCATTTATTTCATTTTTAGAAATTTTAATTTTTCACATTTTTCCATGAAATGTGCCAATACCCCCCCCTTTGGTTTCTACATGAAAATCTCACTCGAAACAAATCAAACAAAAATGTTTCCATGATGTGTATAGTCGTTCATTTTCATCAAATAAACAAAATAAAACCTAGAATAAATCATTAAAGACAGGAAATGAGCATAAAAGATGCCTCAGCGCAAGTGTTAATGTTAGTATAAGAGCCCAAATTTCTAAAAATATTGCGAAAAACAACAATCTTCCATTATAGAGTGAATGTTTGAGGTGTATAGAAGGCATTTATTTCATTTTTAGAAATTTTAATTTTTCACATTTTTCCATGAAAAGTGCCTATACCCCCCTCTTTGGGTTCTAGCTGAAATTCTCACTCGAAACAATTCAAAAAAAAATGTTTCCATGGTTTGTATTGTTGTTCATTTTCATCAAATAAAAAAAATAAAACCCAGAGTTAATCATTAAAGACAAGAAATGAGTATTAAAGATGCCTCAGGGCAAGTGTTAATGTTGGTAAAGAGCCCAAATTTCAAAAAATATTGCAAAAAACAACAATTTTCCATTATAGAGTGAATGTTTGAGGTGTATAGAAGGCATTTATTTCATTTTTAGAAATTTTAATTTTTCACATTTTTCCATGAAAAATGCCAAAACCCCCCCTTTGGGTTCTTGGTGAAATTCTCACTCGGCACAAATCAAACAAAAATGTTTCCATGGTTTGTATTGTTGTTCATTTTTATCAAATAAACAAAATAAAACCCAGAATAAATCATTAAAGACAAGAAATGAGCATAAAAGATGCCTCAGCACAAGCGTTAATGTTAGTAAAAGAGCCCAAATTTCAAAAAATATTGCGAAAAACAACAATCTTCCATTATAGAGTGATGTTTGAGGTGTATACAAGGCATTTATTTCATTTTTAGAAATTTTAATTTTTCACATTTTTCCATGAAAAGTGCCAATACCCCCCCCTTTGGTTTCTACATGAAAATCTCACTCGACACAAATCAAACAAAAATGTTTCCATGGTGTGTATAGTCGTTCATTTTCATCAAATAAACAAAATAAAACCCAGAATAAATCATTAAAGACAGGAAATGAGCATAATAGATGCCTCAGCGCAAGTGTTAATGTTAGTAAAAGAGCCAAAATTTTAAAAAAATATTGTGAAAAACAACAATCTTCCATTATAGAGTGAATGTTTGAGGTGTATAGAAGGCATTTATTTCATTTTTAGAAATTTAAATTTTTCACATTTTTCCATGAGAAGTGCCAATACCCCCCCCTTTGGGTTCTAGGTGAAATTCTCACTCAACTTAAATCAAACAAAAATGTTTCCATGGTGTGTATTGTCGTTCATTTTCATCAAATAAACAAAATAAAACCCAGAATAAATCATTAAAGACAGGAAATGAGCATAAAAGATGCCTCAGCGCAAGTGTTAATATTGGTAAAAGAGCCCAAATTTCAAAAAATATTTCGAAAAACAACAATCTTCCATTATAGAGTGAATGTTTGAGGTGTATAGAAGGCATTTTTTCATTTTTCGAAATTTTAATTTTTCACATTTTTCCATGAAAAGTGCCAATACCCCCCCTTTGGGTTAAAGGGGAAATTCTCACTCGACACAAATCAAACAAAAATGTTTTAATGGTGTGTATTGTTGTTCATTTTCATCAAATAAAAAAAATAAAACCCAGAATAAATAATTAAAGACAAGAAATGAGCATAAAAGATGCCTCAGCGCAAGTGTTAATGTTAGTAAAAGAGCCCAAATTTCAAAAAATATTGCGAAAAACAACAATCTCCCTCGACACAAATCAAACAAAAATGTTTCCATGGTGTGTATTGTTGTTCATTTTCATCAAATAAACAAAATAAAACCCAGAATAAATCATTAAAGACAAGAAATGACCATAAAAGATGCCTCAGCGCAAGTGTTAATGTTAGTAAAAGAGCCCAAATTTGAAAAAATTTTGCGAAAAACAACAATCTTCCATTATAGAGTGAATGTTTGAGGTGTATAGAAGGCATTTATTTCATTTTTAGAAATTTTAATTTCTCATATTTTTCCATGAAAAGTGCCAATACCCCCCCCTTTGGGTTCTACACGAAAATCACACTCGACACAAATCAAACAAAAATGTTTCCATGGTGTGTCTTGTTGTTCATTTTCATCAAATAAACAAAATGAAACCCAAAATAAATCATTAAAGACAGGAAATGAGCATAAAAGATGCCTCAGCGCAAGTGTTAATGTTAGTAAAAGAGCCCAAATTTCAAAAAATATTGCGAAAAAGAGCAATCTTCCATTATAGAGTGAATGTTTGAGGTGTATAGAAGGCATTTATTTCATTTTTCGAAATTTTAATTTTTCACATTTTTCCATGAAAAGTGCTAATACCCCCCCTTTGGGTTCTAGGGGAAAATCTCACTCGACACAAATCAAACAAAAATGTTTCCATGGTGTGTATTGTTGTTCATTTTCATCAAATAAACAAAATAAAACCCAGAATAAATCATTAAAGACAGGAAATGAGCATAAAAGATGCCTCAGCGCAAGTGTTAATGTTAGTAAAAGAGCCCAAATTTCAAAAATTTTGCGAAAAACAACAATCTTCCATTATAGAGTGAATGTTTGAGGTGTATGGAAGGCATTTATTTCATTTTTAGAAATTTTAATTTTTCACATTTTTCCATGAAAAGTGCCAATACCCCCCCCTTTGGGTTCTAGGTGAAATTCTCACTCGACACAAATCAAACAAAAATGTTTCCATGGTGTGTATTGTTGTTCATTTTCATCAAATAAACAAAATAAAACCCAGAGTTAATCATCAAAGACAGGAAATGAGCATAAAAGATGCCTCAGCGCAAGTGTTAACGTAAGTAAAAGAGCCCAAACTTCTAAAAATATTGCGAAAAACAACAATCTTCCATTATAGAGTGAATGTTTGAGGTGTATAGAAGGCATTTATTTCATTTTTCGAAATTTTAATTTTTCACATTTTTCCATGAAAAGTGCCAACACCCCCCCTTTGGGTTCTAGGGGAAAATCTCACTCGACACAAATCAAACAAAAATGTTTCCATGGTGTGTATTGTTGTTCATTTTCATCAAATAAACAAAATAAAACCCAGAATAAATCATTAAAGACAGGAAATGAGCATAAAAGATGCCTCAGCGCAAGTGTTAATGTTAGTAAAAGAGCCCAAATTTCAAAAAATATTGCGAAAAACAACAATCTTCCATTATAGAGTGAATGTTTGAGGTGTATGGAAGGCATTTATTTCATTTTTAGAAATTTTAATTTTTCACATTTTTCCATGAAATGTGCCAATACCCCCCCCCCTTTGGTTTCTACATGAAAATCTCTCTCGACACAAATCAAACAAAAATGTTTCCATGATGTGTATAGTCGTTCATTTTCATCAAATAAACAAAATAAAACCCAGAATAAATCATTAAAGACAGGAAATGAGCATAAAAGATGCCTCAGGGCAAGTGTTAATGTTAGTATAAGAGCCCAAATTTCTAAAAATATTGCGAAAAACAACAATCTTCCATTATAGAGTGAATGTTTGAGGTGTATAGAAGGCATTTATTTCATTTTTCGAAATTTTAATTTTTCACATTTTTCCATGAAAAGTGCTAATACCCCCCCTTTGGGTTCTAGGGGAAAATCTCACTCGACACAAATCAAACAAAAATGTTTCCATGGTGTGTATTGTTGTTCATTTTCATCAAATAAACAAAATAAAACCCAGAATAAATCATTAAAGACAGGAAATGAGCATAAAAGATGCCTCAGCGCAAGTGTTAATGTTAGTAAAAGAGCCCAAATTTCAAAAATTTTGCGAAAAACAACAATCTTCCATTATAGAGTGAATGTTTGAGGTGTATGGAAGGCATTTATTTCATTTTTAGAAATTTTAATTTTTCACATTTTTCCATGAAAAGTGCCAATACCCCCCCCTTTGGGTTCTAGGTGAAATTCTCACTCGACACAAATCAAACAAAAATGTTTCCATGGTGTGTATTGTTGTTCATTTTCATCAAATAAACAAAATAAAACCCAGAGTTAATCATCAAAGACAGGAAATGAGCATAAAAGATGCCTCAGCGCAAGTGTTAACGTAAGTAAAAGAGCCCAAACTTCTAAAAATATTGCGAAAAACAACAATCTTCCATTATAGAGTGAATGTTTGAGGTGTATAGAAGGCATTTATTTCATTTTTAGAAATTTTAATTTTTCACATTTTTCCATGAAAAGTGCCAATACCCCCCCCTTTGGGTTCTAGGTGAAAATCTCACTCGACACAATTCAAAAAAAAATGTTTCCATGGTTTGTATTGTTGTTCATTTTCATCAAATAAAAAAAATAAAACCCAGAGTTAATCATTAAAGACAAGAAATGAGCATAAAAGATGCCTCAGCGCAAGTGTTAACGTTGGTAAAAGAGCCCAAATTTAAAAAAATATTGCAAAAAACAACAATCTTCCATTATAGAGTGAATGTTTTAGGTGTATAGAAGGCATTTATTTCATTTTTCGAAATTTTAATTTTTCACCTTTTTCCATGAAAAGTGCCAATACCCCCCCCTTTGGGTTCTAGGTGAAAATCTCACTCGACACAAATCAAACAAAAATGTTTCCATGGTGTGTATTGTTGTTCATTTTCATCAAATAAACTAAATAAAACCCAGAATAAATCATTAAAGACCAGAAATGAGCTTAAAAGATGCCTCAGCGCATGTGTTAATGTTAGTAAAAGAGCCCAAATTTCAAAAAATATTGCGAAAAAGAGCAATCTTCCATTATAGAGTGAATGTTTGAGGTGTATAGAAGGCATTTATTTCATTTTTCGAAATTTTAATTTTTCACATTTTTCCATGAAAAGTGCCAACACCCTTTGGGTTCTAGGGGAAAATCTCACTCGACACAAATCAAACAAAAATGTTTCCATGGTGTGTATTGTTGTTCATTTTCATCAAATAAACAAAATAAAACCCAGAATAAATCATTAAAGACAGGAAATGAGCATAAAAGATGCCTCAGCGCAAGTGTTAATGTTAGTAAAAGAGCCCAAATTTCAAAAAATATTGCGAAAAACAACAATCTTCCATTATAGAGTGAATGTTTGAGGTGTATAGAAGGCATTTATTTCATTTTTCGAAATTTTAATTTTTCACATTTTTCCATGAAATGTGCCAATACCCCCCCTTTGGTTTCTACATGAAAATCTCACTCGACACAAATCAAACAAAAATGTTTCCATGATGTGTATAGTCGTTCATTTTCATCAAATAAACAAAATAAAACCCAGAATAAATCATTAAAGACAGGAAATGAGCATAAAAGATGCCTCAGGGCAAGTGTTAATGTTAGTATAAGAGCCCAAATTTCTAAAAATATTGCGAAAAACAACAATCTTCTATTATAGAGTGAATGTTTGAGGTGTATAGAAGGCATTTATTTCATTTTTAGAAATTTTAATTTTTCACATTTTTCCATGAAAAGTGCCAATACCCCCCCCCTTTGGGTTCTTGGTGAAATTCTCACTCAACACAAATCAAACAAAAATGTTTCCATGGTATGTATTGTTGTTCATTTTCATCATATAAACAAAATAAAACCTAGAGTTAATCATTAAAGACAGGAAATGAGCATAAAAGATGCCTCAGCGCAAGTGTTAACGTTAGCTAAAGAGCCCAAACTTCTAAAAATATTGCGAAAAACAACAATCTTCCATTATAGAGTGAATGTTTGAGGTGTATAGAAGGCATTTATTTCATTTTTAGAAATTTTAATTTTTCACATTTTTCCATGAAAAGTGCCAATACCCCCCCCTTTGGGTTCTTGGTGAAATTCTCACTCGGCACAAATCAAACAAAAATGTTTCCATGGTTTGTATTGTTGTTCATTTTTATCAAATAAACAAAATAAAACCCAGAATAAATCATTAAAGACAAGAAATGAGCATAAAAGATGCCTCAGCGCAAGCGTTAATGTTAGTAAAAGAGCCCAAATTTCAAAAAATATTGCGAAAAACAACAATCTTCCATTATAGAGTGAATGTTTGAGGTGTATACAAGGCATTTATTTCATTTTTAGAAATTTTTATTTTTCACATTTTTCCATGAAAAGTGCCAATTTGGTTGCTACATGAAAATCTCACTCGACACAAATCAAACAAAAATGTTTCCATGGTGTGTATAGTCGTTCATTTTCATCAAATAAACAAAATAAAACCCAGAATAAATCATTAAAGACAGGAAATGAGCATAAAAGATGCCTCAGCGCAAGTGTTAATTTTAGTAAAAGAGCCCAAATTTCTAAAAATATTGCGAAAAACAACAATCTTCCATTATAGAGTGAATGTTTGAGGTGTATACAAGGCATTTATTTCATTTTTAGAAATTTTAATTTTTCACCTTTTTCCGTGAAAAGTGCCAATACCCCCCCCTTTGGGTTCTTGGTGAAATTCTCACTCGGCACAAATCAAACAAAAATGTTTCCATGGTTTGTATTGTTGTTCATTTTTATCAAATAAACAAAATAAAACCCAGAATAAATCATTAAAGACAAGAAATGAGCATAAAAGATGCCTCAGCGCAAGCGTTAATGTTAGTAAAAGAGCCCAAATTTCAAAAAATATTGCGAAAAACAACAATCTTCCATTATAGAGTGAATGTTTGAGGTGTATACAAGGCATTTATTTCATTTTTAGAAATTTTTATTTTTCACATTTTTCCATGAAAAGTGCCAATTTGGTTGCTACATGAAAATCTCACTCGACACAAATCAAACAAAAATGTTTCCATGGTGTGTATAGTCGTTCATTTTCATCAAATAAACAAAATAAAACCCAGAATAAATCATTAAAGACAGGAAATGAGCATAAAAGATGCCTCAGCGCAAGTGTTAATTTTAGTAAAAGAGCCCAAATTTCTAAAAATATTGCGAAAAACAACAATCTTCCATTATAGAGTGAATGTTTGAGGTGTATACAAGGCATTTATTTCATTTTTAGAAATTTTAATTTTTCACCTTTTTCCGTGAAAAGTGCCAATACCCCCCCCTTTGGGTTCTTGGTGAAATTCTCACTCGGCACAAATCAAACAAAAATGTTTCCATGGTGTGTATTGTTGTTCATTTTTATCAAATGAACAAAATAAAACCCAGAATAAATCATTAAAGTAAGGAAATGACAATAAAAGATGCCTCAGCCCAAGGGTTAATGTTAGTAAAAGTGCCCAAATTTCAAAAAATATTGCGAAAAACAACAATCTTCCATTATAGAGTGAATGTTTGAGGTGTATACAAGGCATTTATTTCATTTTTAGATATTTTAATTTTTCACATTTTTCCATGAAAAGTGCCAATACCCCCCCTTTGGGTTCTACATGAAAATCTCACTCGACACAAATCAAACAGAAATGTTTCCATGGTGCGTATTGTTGTTCATTTTCATCAAATAAACAAAATAAAACCCAGAATAAATCATTAAAGACAAGAAATGAGCATAAAAGATACCTCAGCGCAAGTGTTAATGTTAGTAAAAGAGCCCAAATTTCAAAAAATATTGCGAAAAACAACAATCTTCCATTATAGAGTGAATGTTTGAGGTGTATACAAGGCATTTATTTCATTTTTAGAAATTTTAATTTTTCACATTTTTCCATGAAAAGTGCCAATACCCCCCCCCCCCCTTTGGCTTCTAGGTGAAAATCTCACTCGACACAAATCAAACAAAAATGTTTCCATGGTGTGTATTGTTGTTCATTTTCATCAAATAAACAAAATAAAAGCCAGAGTTAATCATTAAAGACAGGAAATGAGCATAAAAGATGCCTTAGCGCTTAGTAAAAGAGCCCAAATTTCAAAAAATATTGCGAAAAACAACAATCTTCCATTATAGAGTGAATGTTTGAGGTGAATAGAAGGCATTTATTTCATTTTTAGAAATTTTAATTTTTCACATTTTTCCATGAAAAGTGCCAATACCCCATCTTTGGGTTATAGGTGAAATTCTCACTCGACACAAATCAAAAAAAATGTTTCCATGGTGTGTATTGTTGTTCATTTTCATCAAATAAACAAAATAAAACCCAGAGTTAATCATTAAAGACAGGAAATGAGCATAAAAGATGCCTCATCGCAATCGTTAATGTTAGTAAAAGAGCCCAAATTTAAAAAAATATTGCGAAAAACAACAATCTTCCATTATAGAGTGAATGTTTGAGGTGTATACAAGGCATTTATTTCATTTTTAGAAATTTTAATTTTTCACATTTTTCCATGAAAAGTGCCAATACCCCCCCATTTTGGTTCTACACGAAAATCACCCTCGACACAAATCAAACAAAAATGTTTCCATGGTGTGTCTTGTTGTTCATTTTTATCAAATAAACAAAATAAAACCCAGAATATATCATTAAAGACAAGAAATGAGCATAAAAGATGCCTCAGCGCAAGTGTTAATGTTAGTAAAAGAGCCCAAATTTCAAAAAATATTGCGAAAAACAACAATCTTCCATTATAGAGTGAATGTTTGAGGTGTATAGAAGGCATTTATTTCATTTTTAGAAATTTTAATTTTTCACATTTTTCCATGAAAAGTGCATATACCCCCCCCTTTGGGTTCTACATGAAAATCTCACTCGACATAAATCAAACAAAAATGTTTCCATGGTGTGTATTGTTGTTCATTTTCATCAAATAAACAAAATAAAACCCAGAATAAATCATTAAAGACAGGAAATGAGCATAAAAGATGCCTCAGCGCATGTGTTAATGTTAGTAAAAGAGCCCAAATTTCAAAAAATATTGCGAAAAACAACAATCTTCCATTAAAGAGTGAATGTTTGAGGTGTATATAAGGCATTTATTTCATTTTTAGAAATTTTAATTTTTCACATTTTTCCATGAAAAGTACAAATACCCCCCCCTTTGGGTTCTACATGAAATCTCACTCGACACAAATCAAACAAAAATGTTTCCATGGTGTGTATTGTTGTTTTATTTCATCAAACAAACAAAATAAAACCCAGAATAAATCATTAAAGACAAGAAATGAGCATAAAAGATGCCTCAGCGCAATTGTTAATGTTAGTAAAAGAGCCCAAATTTCAACAAATATTGCGAAAAACAACAATCTTCCATTATAGAGTGAATGTTTGAGGTGTATAGAAGGCATTTATTTCATTTTTAGAAATTTTAATTTTTCACATTTTTCCATGAAAAGTGCCAATACCCCCCCCTTTGGGTTCTAGGTGAAATTCTCACTCGACACAAATCAAACAAAATGGTTTCCATGGTATGTATTGTTGTTCATTTTCATCATATAAACAAAATAAAACCCAGAGTTAATCATTAAAGACAGGAAATGAGCATAAAAGATGCCTCAGCGCAAGTGTTAACGTTAGTTAAAGAGCCCAAACTTCTAAAAATATTGCGAAAAACAACAATCTTCCATTATAGAGTGAATGTTTGAGGTGTAGAGAAGGCATTTATTTCATTTTTAGAAATTTTAATTTTTCACATTTTTCCATGAAAAGTGCCAATACCCCCCCCTTTGGGTTCTTGGTGAAATTCTCACTCGGCACAAATCAAACAAAAATGTTTCCATGGTTTGTATTGTTGTTCATTTTTATCAAATAAACAAAATAAAACCCAGAATAAATCATTAAAGACAAGAAATGAGCATAAAAGATGCCTCAGCGCAAGCGTTAATGTTAGTTAAAGAGCCCAAATTTCAAAAAATATTGCGAAAAACAACAATCTTCCATTATAGAGTGAATGTTTGAGGTGTATACAAGGCATTTATTTCATTTTTAGAAATTTTAATTTTTCACATTTTTCCATGAAAAGTGCCAATACCCCCCCTTTGGTTTCTACATGAAAATCTCACTCGACACAAATCAAACAAAAATGTTTCCATGGTGTGTATAGTCGTTCATTTTCATCAAATAAACAAAATAAAACCCAGAATAAATCATTAAAGACAGGAAATGAGCATAAAAGATGCCTCAGCGCAAGTGTTAATGTTAGTATAAGAGCCCAAATTTCTAAAAATATTGCGAAAAACAACAATCTTCCATTATAGAGTGAATGTTTGAGGTATATAGAAGGCATTTATTTCATTTTTAGAAATTTTAATTTTTCACATTTTTCCATGAAAAGTGTTAATACCCCCCCCTTTGGGTTCTAGGTGAAATTCTCACTCGACACAAATCAAACAAAAATGTTTCCATGGTGTGTATTGTTGTTCATTTTCATCATATAAACAAAATAAAACCCAGAGTTAATCATGAAAGACAGGAAATGAGCATAAAAGATGCCTCAGCGCAAGTGTTAATTTTAGTAAAAGAGCCCAAATTTCTAAAAATATTGCGAAAAACAACAATCTTCCATTATAGAGTGAATGTTTGAGGTGTATACAAGGCATTTATTTCATTTTTAGAAATTTTAATTTTTCACCTTTTTCCGTGAAAAGTGCCAATACCCCCCCCTTTGGGTTCTTGGTGAAATTCTCACTCGGCACAAATCAAACAAAAATGTTTCCATGGTGTGTATTGTTGTTCATTTTTATCAAATGAACAAAATAAAACCCAGAATAAATCATTAAAGACAGGAAATGACAATAAAAGATGCCTCAGCCCAAGGGTTAATGTTAGTAAAAGTGCCCAAATTTCAAAAAATATTGCGAAAAACAACAATCTTCCATTATAGAGTGAATGTTTGAGGTGTATACAAGGCATTTATTTCATTTTTAGAAATTTTAATTTTTCACATTTTTCCATGAAAAGTGCCAATACCCCCCCCTTTGGGTTCTACACGAAAATCACCCTCGATCAAAACAAACAAAAATGTTTCCATGGTGCGTATTGTTGTTCATTTTCATCAAATAAACAAAATAAAACCCAGAGTTAATCATTAAAGACAAGAAATGAGCATAAAAGATGCCTCAGCGCAAGTGTTAATGTTAGTAAAAGAGCCCAAATTTCAAAAAATATTGCGAAAAACAACAATCTTCCATTATAGAGTGAATCTTTGAGGTGTATAGAAGGCATTTATTTCATTTTTAGAAATTTTAATTTTTCACATTTTTACATGAAAAGTGCCAATACCCTCCCCTTTGGGTTCTAGGTGAAATTCTCACTCGACACAACTCAAACAAAAATGTTTCCATGGTGTGTATTGTTGTTCATTTTCTTCAAATAAACAAAATAAAACCCAGAGTTAATCATTAAAGACAGGAAATGAGCATAAAAGATGCCTCAGCGCAAGCGTTAATGTTAGTAAAAGAGCCCAAATTTCAAAAAATATTGCGAAAAACAACAATCTTCCATTATAGAGTGAATGTTTGAGGTGTATAGAAGGCATTTATTTCATTTTTAGAAATTTTAATTTCTCACATTTTTCCATGAAAAGTGCCAAAACCCCCCCCTTTGGGTTCTACACGAAAATCACCCTCGACACAAATCAAACAAAAATGTTTCCATGGTGCGTATTGTTGTTCATTTTCATCAAATAAACAAAATAAAACCCAGAGTTAATCATTAAAGACAAGAAATGAGCATAAAAGATGCCTCAGCGCAAGTGTTAATGTTAGTAAAAGAGCCCAAATTTCAAAAAATATTGCGAAAAACAACAATCTTCCATTATAGAGTGAATGTTTGAGGTGTATAGAAGACATTTATTTCATTTTTAGAAATTTTAATTTTTCACTTTTTTCCATGAAAAGTGCCAATACCCCCCCCTTTGGCTTCTAGGTGAAAATCTCACTCGACACAAATCAAACAAAAATGTTTCCATGGTGTGTATTGTTGTTCATTTTCATCAAATAAACAAAATAAAACCCAGAGTTAATCATTAAAGACAGGAAATGAGCATAAAAGATGCCTCAGCGCTTAGTAAAAGAGCCCAAATTTCAAAAAATATTGCGAAAAACAACAATCTTCCATTATAGAGTGAATGTTTGAGGTGTATGGAAGGCATTTATTTCATTTTTAGAAATTTTAATTTTTCACATTTTTCCATGAAAAGTGCCAATACCCCCCCTTTGGGTTCTACATGAAAATCTCACTCGACACAAATCAAACAAAAATGTTTCCATGGTGCGTATTGTTGTTCATTTTCATCAAATAAACAAAATAAAACCCAGAATAAATCATTAAAGACAAGAAATGAGCATAAAAGATACCTCAGCGCAAGTGTTAATGTTAGTAAAAGAGCCCAAATTTCAAAAAATATTGCGAAAAACAACAATCTTCCATTATAGAGTGAATGTTTGAGGTGTATAGAAGACATTTATTTCATTTTTGGAAATTTTAATTTTTCACATTTTTCCATGAAAAGTGCCAATACCCCCTCCTTTGGGTTCTAGGTGAAAATCTCACTCGACACAAATCAAACAAAAATGTTTCCATGGTGTGTATTGTTGTTCATTTTCATCAAATAAACAAAATAAAACCCAGAATAAATCATTAAAGACAAGAAATGAGCTTAAAAGATGCCTCAGCGCAAGTGTTAATGTTAGTAAAAGAGCCCAAATTTCAAAAAATATTGCGAAAAACAACAATCTTCCATTATAGAGTGAATGTTTGAGGTGTATAGAAGGCATTTATTTCATTTTTAGAAATTTTAATTTTTCACATTTTTCCATGAAAAGTGCCAATACCCCCCCCTTTGGGTTCTAGGTGATATTCTCACTCAACACAAATCAAACAAAAATGTTTCCATGGTGTGTATTGTTGTTCATTTTCATCAAATAAACAAAATAAAACCCAGAAAAAATCTTTAAAGACAAGAAATGACCATAAAAGATGCCTCAGCGCAAGTGTTAATGTTAGTAAAAGAGCCCAAATTTGAAAAAATTTTGCGAAAAACAACAATCTTCCATTATAGAGTGAATGTTTGAGGTGTATAGAAGGCATTTATTTCATTTTTAGAAATTTTAATTTCTCATATTTTTCCATGAAAAGTGCCAATACCCCCCCCTTTGGGTTCCACACGAAAATCACACTCGACACAAATCAAACAAAAATGTTTCCATGGTGTGTCTTGTTGTTCATTTTCATCAAATAAACAAAATGAAACCCAAAATAAATCATTAAAGACAGGAATTGAGCATAAAAGATGCCTCAGCGCAAGTGTTAATGTTAATAAAAGAACCCAAATTTCAAAAAATATTGCGAAAAAGAGCAATTTTCCATTATAGAGTGAATGTTTGAGGTGTATAGAAGGCATTTATTTCATTTTTCGAAATTTTAATTTTTCACATTTTTCCATGAAAAGTGCCAATACCCCCCCCTTTGGGTTCTAGGTGAAATTCTCACTCGACACAAATCAAACAAAAATGTTTCCATGGTGTGTATTGTTGTTCATTTTCATCAAATAAACAAAATAAAACCCAGAGTTAATCATTAAAGACAGGAAATGAGCATAAAAGATGCCTCAGCGCAAGTGTTAAAGTTATTAAAAGAGCCCAAACTTCTAAAAATATTGCGAAAAACAACAATCTTCCATTATAGAGTGAATGTTTGAGGTGTATAGAAGGCATTTATTTCATTTTTAGAAATTTTAATTTTTCACATTTTTCCATGAAAAGTGCCAATACCCCCCTCTTTGGGTTCTAGCTGAAATTCTCACTCGACACAATTCAAAAAAAAATGTTTCCATTGTTTGTATTGTTGTTCATTTTCATCAAATAAAAAAAATAAAACCCAGAGTTAATCATTAAAGACAAGAAATGAGCATAAAAGATGCCTCAGCGCAAGTGTTAACGTTGGTAAAAGAGCCCAAATTTAAAAAAATATTGCAAAAAACAACAATCTTCCATTATAGAGTGAATTTTTGAGGTGTATAGAAGGCATTTATTTCATTTTTCGAAATTTTAATTTTTTACCTTTTTCCATGAAAAGTGCCAATACCCCACCCCCCCTTTGGGTTCTAGGTGAAAATCTCACTCGACACAAATCAAACAAAAATGTTTCCATGGTGTGTATTGTTGTTCATTTTCATCAAATAAACTAAATAAAACCCAGAATAAATCATTAAAGACAGGAAATGAGCTTAAAAGATGCCTCAGCGCATGTGTTAATGTTAGTAAAAGAGCCCAAATTTCAAAAAATATTGCGAAAAAGAGCAATCTTCCATTAAAGAGTGAATGTTTGAGGTGTATAGAAGGCATTTATTTCATTTTTCGAAATTTTAATTTTTCATATTTTTCCATGAAAAGTGCCAATACCCCCCCTTTGGGTTCTAGGGGAAAATCTCAATTGACACAAATCAAACAAAAATGTTTCCATGGTGTGTATTGTTGTTCATTTTCATCAAATAAACAAAATAAAACCCAGAATAAATCATTAAAGACAGGAAATGAGCATAAAAGATGCCTCAGCGCAAGTGTTAATGTTAGTAAAAGAGCCCAAATTTCAAAAAATATTGCGAAAAACAACAATCTTCCATTATAGAGTGAATGTTTGAGGTGTATGGAAGGCATTTATTTCATTTTTAGAAATTTTAATTTTTCACATTTTTCCATGAAAAGTGCCAATACCCCCCCCCTTTGGTTTCTACATGAAAATCTCACTCGACACAAATCAAACAAAAATGTTTCCATGATGTGTATAGTCGTTCATTTTCATCAAATAAACAAAATAAAACCCAGAGTTAATCATTAAAGACAGGAAATGAGCATAAAAGATGCCTCAGCGCAAGTGTTAATGTTAGTATAAGAGCCCAAATTTCTAAAAATATTGCGAAAAACAACAATCTTCCATTATAGAGTGAATGTTTGAGGTGTATAGAAGGCATTTATTTCATTTTTAGAAATTTTAATTTTTCACATTTTTCGTTGAAAAGTGCCAATACCCCCCCTTTGGGTTCTAGGGGAAATTCTCACTCGACACAAATCAAACAAAAATGTTTCCATGGTGTGTATTGTTGTTCATTTTCATCATATAAACAAAATAAAACCCAGAGTTAATCATTAAAGACAAGAAATGAGCATAAAAGATGCCTCAGCGCAAGTGTTAATGTTGGTAAAAGAGCCCAAATTTAAAAAAATATTGCAAAAAACAACAATCTTCCATTATAGAGTGAATGTTTGAGGTGTATAGAAGGCATTTATTTCATTTTTAGAAATTTTAATTTTTCACATTTTTCCATGAAAAGTGCCAATACCCCCCCTTTGGTTTCTACATGAAAATCTCACTCGACACAAATCAAACAAAAATGTTTCCATGGTGTGTATTGTTGTTCATTTTCATCAAATAAACAAAATATAACCAAGAATAAATCATTAAAGACAGGAAATGAGCATAAAAGATGCCTCAGCGCAAGTGTTAATGTTAGTAAAAGAGCCCAAATTTCAAAAAATATTGCGAAAAACAACAATCTTCCATTATAAAGTGAATGTTTGAGGTGTATAGAAGGCATTAATTTCATTTTTAGAAATTTTTATTTTTCACATTTTTCCATGAAAAGTGCCAATACCCCCCCTTTGGGTTCTACATGAAAATCACACTCGACACATATCAAAAAAAAATGTTTCCATGGTTTGTATTGTTGTTCATTTTCATCAAATAAAAAAAATAAAACCCAGAGTTAATCATTAAAGGCAAGAAATGAGCATAAAAGATGCCTCAGGGCAAGTGTTAATGTTGGTAAAAGAGCCCAAATTTCAAAAAATATTGCAAAAAACAACAATCTTCCATTATAGAGTGAATGTTTGAGGTGTATAGAAGGCATTTATTTCATTTTTAGAAATTTTAATTTTTCACATTTTTCCATGAAAAGTGCCAATACCCCCCCCTTTGGGTTCTTGGTGAAATTCTCACTCGGCACAAATCAAACAAAAATGTTTCCATGGTGTATATTGTTGTTCATTTTTATCAAATAAACAAAATAAAACCCAGAATAAATCATTAAAGACAAGAAATGAGCATAAAAGATGCCTCAGCGCAAGGGTTAATGTTAGTAAAAGTGCCCAAATTTCAAAAAATATTGCAAAAAACAACAATCTTCCACTATAGAGTGAATGTTTGAGGTGTATACAAGGCATTTATTTCATTTTTAGAAATTTTAATTTTTCACATTTTTCCATGAAAAGTGCCAATTCCCCCCCTTTGGGTTCTACATGAAAATCTCACTCGACACAAATCAAACAAAAATGTTTCCATGGTGCGTATTGTTGTTCATTTCCATCAAATAAACAAAATAAAACCCAGAATAAATCATTAAAGACAAGAAATGAGCATAAAAGATACCTCAGCGCAAGTGTTAATGTTAGTAAAAGAGCCCAAATTTCAAAAAATATTGCGAAAAACAACAATCTTCCATTATAGAGTGAATGTTTGAGGTGTATACAAGGCATTTATTTCATTTTTAGAAATTTTAATTTTTCACATTTTTCCATGAAAAGTGCCAATACCACCCCCTTTGGGTTCTAGGTGATATTCTCACTCGACACAAATCAAACAAAAATGTTTCCATGGTGTGTATTGTTGTTCATTTTCTTCAAATAAACAAAATAAAACCCAGAGTTAATCATTAAAGACAGGAAATGAGCATAAAAGATGCCTCAGCGCAAGCGTTAATGTTAGTAAAAGAGCCCAAATTTCAAAAAATATTGCGAAAAACAACAATCTTCCATTATAGAGTGAATGTTTGAGGTGTATACAAGGCATTTATTTCATTTTAAGAAATTTTAATTTTTCACATTTTTCCTTGAAAAGTGCCAATACCCCCCCCCTTTGGGTTCTACACGAAAATCACCCTCGACACAAATCAAACAAAAATGTTTCCATGGTGCGTATTGTTGTTCATTTTCATCAAATAAACAAAATAAAACCCAGAGTTAATCATTAAAGACAAGAAATGAGCATTAAAGATGCCTCAGCGCAAGTGTTAATGTTAGTAAAAGAGCCCAAATTTCAAAAAATATTGCGAAGAACAACAATCTTCCATTATAGAGTGAATGTTTGAGGTGTATGGAAGGCATTTATTTAATTTTTAGAAATTTTAATTTTTTACATTTTTCCATGAAAAGTGTCAATACCCCCCCCCCCTTTGGTTTCTACATGAAAATCTCACTCGACACAAATCAAACAAAAATGTTTCTATGGTGTGTATAGTCGTTCATTTTCATCAAATAAACAAAATAAAACCCAGAATAAATCATTAAAGACAGGAAATGAGCATAAAAGATGCCTCAGCGCAAGTGTTAATGTTAGTATAAGAGCCCAAATTTCTAAAAATATTGCGAAAAACAACAATCTTCCATTATAGAGTGAATGTTTGAGGTGTATAGCAGGCATTTATTTCATTTTTAGAAATTTTAATTTTTCACATTTTTCCATGAAAAGTGCCAATACCCCCCCCTTTGGGTTCTAGGTGAAATTCTAACTCGACACAAATCAAACAAAAATGTTTCCATGGTGTGTATTGTTGTTCATTTTCATCATATAAACAAAATAAAACCCAGAGTTAATCATTAAAGACAGGAAATGAGCATAAAAGATGCCTCAGCGCAAGTGTTAATTTTAGTAAAAGAGCCCAAATTTCTAAAAATATTGCGAAAAACAACAATCTTCCATTATAGAGTGAATGTTTGAGGTGTATAGAAGGCATTTATTTCATTTTTAGAAATTTTAATTTTTCACATTTTTCCATGAAAAGTGCCAATACCCCCCCCTTTGGGTTCTAGGTGAAAATCTCACTCGTACTAATCAAACAAAAATGTTTCCATGGTGTGTATTGTTGTTCATTTTCCTCAAATAAACAAAATAAAACCCAGAATAAATCATTAAAGACAAGAAATGAGCTTAAAAGATGCCTCAGCGCAAGGGTTAATGTTAGTAAAAGTGCCCAAATTTCAAAAAATATTGCGAAAAACAACAATCTTCCATTATAGAGTGAATGTTTGAGGTGTATAGAAGGCATTTATTTCATTTTTAGAAATTTTAATTTTTCACATTTTTCCATGAAAAGTGCCAATACCCCCCCTTTGGGTTCTACATGAAAATCTCACTCGACACAAATCAAACAAAAATGTTTCCATGGTGCGTATTGTTGTTCATTTTCATCAAATAAACAAAATAAAACCCAGAATAAATCAATAAAGACAAGAAATGAGCATAAAAGATTCCTCAGCGCAAGTGTTAATGTTAGTAAAAGAGCCCAAATTTCAAAAAATATTGCGAAAAACAACAATCTTCCATTATAGAGTGAATGTTTGAGGTGTATACAAGGCATTTATTTCATTTTTAGAAATTTTAATTTTTACATTTTTCCATGAAAAGTGCCAATACCCCCCCTTTGGGTTCTACATGAAAATCTCACTCGACACAAATCAAACAAAAATGTTTCCATGGTGCGTATTGTTGTTCATTTTCATCAAATAAACAAAATAAAACCCAGAATAAATCATTAAAGACAAGAAATGAGCATAAAAGATGCCTCAGCGCAAGCGTTAATGTTAGTAAAAGAGCCCAAATTTCAAAAAATATTGCGAAAAACAACAATCTTCCATTATAGAGTGAATGTTTGAGGTGTATACAAGGCATTTATTTCATTTTTAGAAATTTTAATTTTTCACATTTTTCCATGAAAAGTGCCAATACCCCCCCCTTTGGGTTCTACACGAAAATCACCATCGACACAAATCAAACAAAAATGTTTCCATGGTGTGTATAGTCGTTCATTTTCATTAAATAAACAAAATAAAACCCAGAATAAATCATTAAAGACAGGAAATGAGCATAAAAGATGCCTCAGCGCAAGTGTTAATGTTATTATAAGAGCCCAAATTTCTAAAAATATTGCGAAAAACAACAATCTTCCATTATAGAGTGAATGTTTGAGGTGTATAGCAGGCATTTTTTTCATTTTTAGAAATTTTAATTTTTCACATTTTTCCATGAAAAGTGCCAATACCCCCCCCTTTGGGTTCTAGGTGAAATTCTCACTCGACACAAATCAAACAAAAATGTTTCCATGGTGTGTATTGTTGTTCATTTTCATCATATAAACAAAATAAAACCCAGAGTTAATCATTAAAGACAGGAAATGAGCATAAAAGATGCCTCAGCGCAAGTGTTAATTTTAGTAAAAGAGCCCAAATTTCTAAAAATATTGCGAAAAACAACAATCTTCCATTATAGAGTGAATGTTTGAGGTGTATAGAAGGCATTTATTTCATTTTTAGAATTTTAATTTTTCACATTTTTCCATTGAAAGTTCCAATACCCCCCCCCTTTGGGTTCTAGGTGAAAATCTCACTCGTACTAATGAAACAAAAATGTTTCCATGGTTTGTATTGTTGTTCATTTTCATCAAATAAACAAAATAAAACCCAGAATAAATCATTAAAGACAAGAAATGAGCATAAAAGATTCCTCAGCGCAAGTGTTAATGTTAGTAAAAGAGCCCAAATTTCAAAAAATATTGCGAAAAACAACAATCTTCCATTATAGAGTGAATGTTTGAGGTGTATACAAGGCATTTATTTCATTTTTAGAAATTTTAATTTTTCACATTTTTCCATGAAAAGTGCCAATACCCCCCCTTTGGGTTCTACATGAAAATCTCACTCGACACAAATCAAACAAAAATGTTTCCATGGTGCGTATTGTTGTTCATTTTCATCAAATAAACAAAATAAAACCCAGAATAAATCATTTAAGACAAGAAATGAGCATAAAAGATTCCTCAGCGCAAGTTTTAATGTTAGTAAAAGAGCCCAAATTTCAAAAAATATTGCGAAAAACAACAATCTTCCATTATAGAGTGAATGTTTGAGGTGTATACAAGGCATTTATTTCATTTTTAGAAATTTTAATTTTTACATTTTTCCATGAAAAGTGCCAATACCCCCCCTTTGGGTTCTACATGAAAATCTCACTCGACACAAATCAAACAAAAATGTTTCCATGGTGCGTATTGTTGTTTATTTTCATCAAATAAACAAAATAAAACCCAGAATAAATCATTAAAGACAAGAAATGAGCATAAAAGATACCTCAGCGCAAGTGTTAATGTTAGTAAAAGAGCCCAAATTTCAAAAAATATTGCGAAAAACAACAATCTTCCATTATAGAGTGAATGTTTGAGGTGTATACAAGGCATTTATTTCATTTTTAGAAATTTTAATTTTTCACATTTATCCATGAAAAGTGCCAATACCACCCCCTTTGGGTTCTAGGTGATATTCTCACTCGACACAAATCAAACAAAAATGTTTCCATGGTGTGTATTGTTGTTCATTTTCTTCAAATAAACAAAATAAAACCCAGAGTTAATCATTAAAGACAGGAAATGAGCATAAAAGATGCCTCAGCGCAAGCGTTAATGTTAGTAAAAGAGCCCAAATTTCAAAAAATATTGCGAAAAACAACAATCTTCCATTATAGAGTGAATGTTTGAGGTGTATACAAGGCATTTATTTCGTTTTTAGAAATTTTAATTTTTCACATTTTTCCATGAAAAGTGCCAATACCCCCCCCTTTGGGTTCTACACGAAAATCACCCTCGACACAAATCAAACAAAAATGTTTCCATGGTGCGTATTGTTGTTCATTTTCATCAAATAAACAAAATAAAACCCAGAGTTAATCATTAAAGACAAGAAATGAGCATTAAAGATGCCTCAGCGCAAGTGTTAATGTTAGTAAAAGAGCCCAAATTTCAAAAAATATTGCGAAGAACAACAATCTTCCATTATAGAGTGAATGTTTGAGGTGTATGGAAGGCATTTATTTCGTTTTTAGAAATTTTAATTTTTCACAATTTTCCATGAAAAGTGCCAATACCCCCCCCCTTTGGTTTCTACATGAAAATCTCACTCGACACAAATCAAACAAAAATGTTTCCATGGTGTGTATAGTCGTTCATTTTCATCAAATAAACAAAATAAAACCCAGAATAAATCATTAAAGAGAGAAAATGAGCATAAAAGATGCCTCAGCGCAAGTGTTAATGTTAGTATAAGAGCCCAAATTTCTAAAAATATTGCGAAAAACAACAATCTTCCATTATAGAGTGAATGTTTGAGGTGTATAGCAGGCATTTATTTCATTTTTAGAAATTTTAATTTTTCACATTTTTCCATGAAAAGTGCCAATACCCCCCCCTTTGGGTTCTAGGTGAAATTCTCATTCGACACAAATCAAACAAAAATGTTTCCATGGTGTGTATTGTTGTTCATTTTCATCATATAAACAAAATAAAACCCAGAGTTAATCATTAAAGACAGGAAATGAGCATAAAAGATGCCTCAGCGCAAGTGTTAATTTTAGTAAAAGAGCCCAAATTTCTAAAAATATTGCGAAAAACAACAATCTTCCATTATAGAGTGAATGTTTGAGGTGTATAGAAGGCATTTATTTCATTTTTAGAAATTTTAATTTTTCACATTTTTCCATGAAAAGTGCCAATACCCCCCCTTTGGGTTCTAGGTGAAAATCTCACTCGTACTAATCAAACAAAAATGTTTCCATGGTGTGTATTGTTGTTCATTTTCATCAAATAAACAAAATAAAACCCAGAATAAATCATTAAAGACAAGAAATGAGCTTAAAAGATGCCTCAGCGCAAATGTTAATGTTAGTAAAAGAGCCCAAATTTCAAAAAATATTGCGAAAAACAACAATCTTCCATTATAGAGTGAATGTTTGAGGTGTATAGAAGGCATTTATTTCATTTTTAGAAATTTTAATTTTTCACATTTTTCCATGAAAAGTGCCAAGAACCCTTTTGGGTTCTAGGTGAAATTCTCACTCGACACAAAACAAACAAAAATGTTTCCATGGTGTGTATTGTTGTTCATTTTCATCAAATAAACAAAATAAAACCCAGAATATATCATTAAAGACAAGAAATGAGCATAAAAGATGCCTCAGCGCAAGTGGTTATGTTAGTAAAAGAGCCCAAATTTCAAAAAATATTGCGAAAAACAACAATCTTCCATTATAGAGTGAATTTTTGAGGTGTATAGAAGGCATTTATTTCATTTTTAGAAATTTTAATTTTTCACATTTTTCCATGAAAAGTGCCAATACCCCCCCTTTTGGTTCTAGGTGAAATTCTCACTCGAAACATATCAAACAAAAATGTTTCCATGGTGTGTATTGTTGTTCATTTTCTTCAAATAAACAAAATAAAACCCAGAGTTAATCATTAAAGACAGGAAATGAGCATAAAAGATGCCTCAGCGCAAGTGGTAATGTTACTAAAAGAGCCCAAATTTCAAAAAATATTGCGAAAAACAACAATCTTCCATTATAGAGTGAATGTTTGAGGTGTATAGAAGGCATTTATTTCATTTTTTGAAATTTTAATTTTTCACATTTTTCCATGAAAAGTGCCAATACCCCCCCCTTTGGGTTCTACACGAAAATCTCACTCGACACAAATCAAACAAAAATGTTTCCATGGTGCGTATTGTTGTTCATTTTCATCAAATAAACAAAATAAAACCCAGAATAAATCATTAAAAACAAGAAATGAGCATAAAAGATGCCTCAGCGCAAGCGTTAATGTTAGTAAAAGAGCCCAAATTTCCAAAAATATTGCGAAAAACAACAATCTTCCATTATAGAGTGAATGTTTGAGGTGTATACAAGGCATTTATTTCATTTTTAGAAATTTTAATTTTTCACATTTTTCCATGAAAAGTGCCAATACCCCCCCCTTTGGGTTCTAGGTGAAAATCTCACTCGTACTAATCAAACAAAAATGTTTCCATGGTTTGTATTGTTGTTCATTTTCATCAAATAAAAAAAATAAAACCCAGAGTTAATCATTAAAGGCAAGAAATGAGCATAAAAGATGCCTCAACGCAAGTGTTAATTTTAGTAAAAGAGCCCAAATTTCTAAAAATATTGCGAAAAACAACAATCTTCCATTATAGAGTGAATGTTTGAGGTGTATACAAGGCATTTATTTCATTTTTAGAAATTTTAATTTTTCACATTTTTCCATGAAAAGTGCCAATACCCCCCCTTTGGGTTCTACATGAAAATCTCACTCGACACAAATCAAACAAAAATGTTTCCATGGTGCGTATTGTTGTTCATTTTCATCAAATAAACAAAATAAAACCCAGAATAAATCATTAAAGACAAGAAATGAGCATAAAAGATTCCTCAGCGCAAGTGTTAATGTTAGTAAAAGAGCCCAAATTTCAAAAAATATTGCGAAAAACAACAATCTTCCATTATAGAGTGAATGTTTGAGGTGTATACAAGGCATTTATTTCATTTTTCGAAATTTTAATTTTTCATATTTTTCCATGAAAAGTGCCAATACCCCCCCTTTGGGTTCTACATGAAAATCTCACTCGACACAAATCAAACAAAAATGTTTCCATGGTGCGTATTGTTGTTAATTTTCATCAAATAAACAAAATAAAACCCAGAATAAATCATTAAAGACAAGAAATGAGCATAAAAGATTCCTCAGCGCAAGTTTTAATGTTAGTAAAAGAGCCCAAATTTCAAAAAATATTGCGAAAAACAACAATCTTCCATTATAGAGTGAATGTTTGAGGTGTATACAAGGCATTTATTTCATTTTTAGAAATTTTAATTTTTACATTTTTCCATGAAAAGTGCCAATACCCCCCCTTTGGGTTCTACATGAAAATCTCACTCGACACAAATCAAACAAAAATGTTTCCATGGTGCGTATTGTTGTTTATTTTCATCAAATAAACAAAATAAAACCCAGAATAAATCATTAAAGACAAGAAATGAGCATAAAAGATACCTCAGCGCAAGTGTTAAGATTAGTAAAAGAGCCCAAATTTCAAAAAATATTGCGAAAAACAACAATCTTCCATTATAGAGTGAATGTTTGAGGTGTATACAAGGCATTTATTTTATTTTTAGAAATTTTAATTTTTCACATTTATCCATGAAAAGTGCCAATACCACCCCCTTTGGGTTCTAGGTGATATTCTCACTCGACACAAATCAAACAAAAATGTTTCCATGGTGTGTATTGTTGTTCATTTTCTTCAAATAAACAAAATAAAACCCAGAGTTAATCATTAAAGACAGGAAATGAGCATAAAAGATGCCTCAGCGCAAGCGTTAATGTTAGTAAAAGAGCCCAAATTTCAAAAAATATTGCGAAGAACAACAATCTTCCATTATAGAGTGAATGTTTGATGTGTATGGAAGGCATTTATTTCGTTTTTAGAAATTTTAATTTTTCACATTTTTCCATGAAAAGGGCCAAACCCCCCCCTTTGGTTTCTACATGAAAATCTCACTCGACACAAATCAAACAAAAATGTTTCCATGGTGTGTATAGTCGTTCATTTTCATCAAATAAACAAAATAAAACCCAGAATAAATCATTAAAGAGAGAAAATGAGCATAAAAGATGCCTCAGCGCAAGTGTTAATGTTAGTATAAGAGCCCAAATTTCTAAAAATATTGCGAAAAACAACAATCTTCCATTATAGAGTGAATGTTTGAGGTGTATAGCAGGCATTTATTTCATTTTTAGAAATTTTAATTTTTCACATTTTTCCATGAAAAGTGCCAATACCCCCCCCTTTGGGTTGTAGGTGAAATTCTCACTCAACACAAATCAAACAAAAATGTTTCCATGGTGTGTATTGTTGTTCATTTTCATCATATAAACAAAATAAAACCCAGAGTTAATCATTAAAGACAGGAAATGAGCATAAAAGATGCCTCAGCGCAAGTGTTAATTTTAGTAAAAGAGCCCAAATTTCTAAAAATATTGCGAAAAACAACAATCTTCCATTATAGAGTGAATCTTTGAGGTGTATAGAAGGCATTTATTTCATTTTTAGAAATTTTAATTTTTCACATTTTTACATGAAAAGTGCCAATACCCCCCCTTTGGGTTCTAGGTGAAAATCTCACTCGTACTAATCAAACAAAAATGTTTCCATGGTGTGTATTGTTATTCATTTTCATCAAATAAACAAAATAAAACCCAGAGTTAATCATTAAAGACAAGAAATGAGCATTAAAGATGCCTCAGCGCAAGTGTTAATGTTAGTAAAAGAGCCCAAATTTCAAAAAATATTGCGAAGAACAACAATCTTCCATTATAGAGTGAATGTTTGAGGTGTATGGAAGGCATTTATTTCGTTTTTAGAAATTTTAATTTTTCACATTTTTCCATGAAAAGTGCCAATACCCCCCCCCTTTGGTTTCTACATGAAAATCTCACTCGACACAAATCAAACAAAAATGTTTCCATGGTGTGTATAGTCGTTCATTTTCATCAAATAAACAAAATAAAACCCAGAATAAATCATTAAAGAGAGAAAATGAGCATAAAAGATGCCTCAGCGCAAGTGTTAATGTTAGTATAAGAGCCCAAATTTCTAAAAATATTGCGAAAAACAACAATCTTCCATTATAGAGTGAATGTTTGAGGTGTATAGCAGGCATTTATTTCATTTTTAGAAATTTTAATTTTTCACATTTTTCCATGAAAAGTGCCAATACCCCCCCCTTTGGGTTCTAGGTGAAATTCTCACTCGACACAAATCAAACAAAAATGTTTCCATGGTGTGTATTGTTGTTCATTTTCATCATATAAACAAAATAAAACCCAGAGTTAATCATTAAAGACAGGAAATGAGCATAAAAGATGCCTCAGCGCAAGTGTTAATTTTAGTAAAAGAGCCCAAATTTCTAAAAATATTGCGAAAAACAACAATCTTCCATTATAGAGTGAATGTTTGAGGTGTATAGAAGGCATTTATTTCATTTTTAGAAATTTTAATTTTTCACATTTTTCCATGAAAAGTGCCAATACCCCCCCTTTGGGTTCTAGGTGAAAATCTCACTCGTACTAATCAAACAAAAATGTTTCCATGGTGTGTATTGTTGTTCATTTTCATCAAATAAACAAAATAAAACCCAGAATAAATCATTAAAGACAAGAAATGAGCTTAAAAGATGCCTCAGCGCAAATGTTAATGTTAGTAAAAGAGCCCAAATTTCAAAAAATATTGCGAAAAACAACAATCTTCCATTATAGAGTGAATGTTTGAGGTGTATAGAAGGCATTTATTTCATTTTTAGAAATTTTAATTTTTCACATTTTTCCATGAAAAGTGCCAAGAACCCTTTTGGGTTCTAGGTGAAATTCTCACTCGACACAAAACAAACAAAAATGTTTCCATGGTGTGTATTGTTGTTCATTTTCATCAAATAAACAAAATAAAACCCAGAATATATCATTAAAGACAAGAAATGAGCATAAAAGATGCCTCAGCGCAAGTGGTTATGTTAGTAAAAGAGCCCAAATTTCAAAAAATATTGCGAAAAACAACAATCTTCCATTATAGAGTGAATTTTTGAGGTGTATAGAAGGCATTTATTTCATTTTTAGAAATTTTAATTTTTCACATTTTTCCATGAAAAGTGCCAATACCCCCCCCTTTTGGTTCTAGGTGAAATTCTCACTCGAAACATATCAAACAAAAATGTTTCCATGGTGTGTATTGTTGTTCATTTTCTTCAAATAAACAAAATAAAACCCAGAGTTAATCATTAAAGACAGGAAATGAGCATAAAAGATGCCTCAGCGCAAGTGGTAATGTTACTAAAAGAGCCCAAATTTCAAAAAATATTGCGAAAAAACAACAATCTTCCATTATAGAGTGAATGTTTGAGGTGTATAGAAGGCATTTATTTCATTTTTTGAAATTTTAATTTTTCACATTTTTCCATGAAAAGTGCCAATACCCCCCCCTTTGGGTTCTACACGAAAATCTCACTCGACACAAATCAAACAAAAATGTTTCCATGGTGTGTATAGTCGTTCATTTTCATTAAATAAACAAAATAAAACCCAGAATAAATCATTAAAGACAGGAAATGAGCATAAAAGATGCCTCAGCGCAAGCGTTAATGTTAGTAAAAGAGCCCAAATTTCTAAAAATATTGCGAAAAACAACAATCTTCCATTATAGAGTGAATGTTTGAGGTGTATAGCAGGCATTTATTTCATTTTTAGAAATTTTAGTTTTTCACATTTTTCCATGAAAAGTGCCAATACCCCCCCCTTTGGGTTCTAGGTGAAATTCTCACTCGACACAAATCAAACAAAAATGTTTCCATGGTGTGTATTGTTGTTCATTTTCATCATATAAACAAAATAAAACCCAGAGTTAATCATTAAAGACAGGAAATGAGCATAAAAGATGCCTCAGCGCAAGTGTTAATTTTAGTAAAAGAGCCCAAATTTCTAAAAATATTGCGAAAAACAACAATCTTCCATTATAGAGTGAATGTTTGAGGTGTATAGAAGGCATTTATTTCATTTTTAGAATATTAATTTTTCACATTTTTCCATTGAAAGTTCCAATACCCCCCCCCTTTGGGTTCTAGGTGAAAATCTCACTCGTACTAATCAAACAAAAATGTTTCCATGGTTTGTATTGTTGTTCATTTTCATCAAATAAAAAAAATAAAACCCAGAGTTAATCATTAAAGGCAAGAAATGAGCATAAAAGATGCCTCAACGCAAGTGTTAATTTTAGTAAAAGAGCCCAAATTTCTAAAAATATTGCGAAAAACAACAATCTTCCATTATAGAGTGAATGTTTGAGGTGTATACAAGGCATTTATTTCATTTTTAGAAATTTTAATTTTTCACATTTTTCCATGAAAAGTGCCAATACCCCCCCTTTGGGTTCTACATGAAAATCTCACTCGACACAAATCAAACAAAAATGTTTCCATGGTGCGTATTGTTGTTCATTTTCATCAAATAAACAAAATAAAACCCAGAATAAATCATTAAAGACAAGAAATGAGCATAAAAGATTCCTCAGCGCAAGTGTTAATGTTAGTAAAAGAGCCCAAATTTCAAAAAATATTGCGAAAAACAACAATCTTCCATTATAGAGTGAATGTTTGAGGTGTATACAAGGCATTTATTTCATTTTTAGAAATTTTAATTTTTCACATTTTTCCATGAAAAGTGCCAATACCCCCCCTTTGGGTTCTACATGAAAATCTCACTCGACACAAATCAAACAAAAATGTTTCCATGGTGCGTATTGTTGTTAATTTTCATCAAATAAACAAAATAAAACCCAGAATAAATCATTAAAGACAAGAAATGAGCATAAAAGATTCCTCAGCGCAAGTTTTAATGTTAGTAAAAGAGCCCAAATTTCAAAAAATATTGCGAAAAACAACAATCTTCCATTATAGAGTGAATGTTTGAGGTGTATACAAGGCATTTATTTCATTTTTAGAAATTTTAATTTTTACATTTTTCCATGAAAAGTGCCAATACCCCCCCTTTGGGTTCTACATGAAAATCTCACTCGACACAAATCAAACAAAAATGTTTCCATGGTGCGTATTGTTGTTTATTTTCATCAAATAAACAAAATAAAACCCAGAATAAATCATTAAAGACAAGAAATGAGCATAAAAGATACCTCAGCGCAAGTGTTAAGATTAGTAAAAGAGCCCAAATTTCAAAAAATATTGCGAAAAAACAACAATCTTCCATTATAGAGTGAATGTTTGAGGTGTATACAAGGCATTTATTTTATTTTTAGAAATTTTAATTTTTCACATTTATCCATGAAAAGTGCCAATACCACCCCCTTTGGGTTCTAGGTGATATTCTCACTCGACACAAATCAAACAAAAATGTTTCCATGGTGTGTATTGTTGTTCATTTTCTTCAAATAAACAAAATAAAACCCAGAGTTAATCATTAAAGACAGGAAATGAGCATAAAAGATGCCTCAGCGCAAGCGTTAATGTTAGTAAAAGAGCCCAAATTTCAAAAAATATTGCGAAGAACAACAATCTTCCATTATAGAGTGAATGTTTGAGGTGTATGGAAGGCATTTATTTCGTTTTTAGAAATTTTAATTTTTCACATTTTTCCATGAAAAGTGCCAATACCCCCCCCCCTTTGGTTTCTACATGAAAATCTCACTCGACACAAATCAAACAAAAATGTTTCCATGGTGTGTATAGTCGTTCATTTTCATCAAATAAACAAAATAAAACCCAGAATAAATCATTAAAGAGAGAAAATGAGCATAAAAGATGCCTCAGCGCAAGTGTTAATGTTAGTATAAGAGCCCAAATTTCTAAAAATATTGCGAAAAACATCAATCTTCCATTATAGAGTGAATGTTTGAGGTGTATAGCAGGCATTTATTTCATTTTAGAAATTTTAATTTTTCACATTTTTCCATGAAAAGTGCCAATACCCCCCCCTTTGGGTTCTAGGTGAAATTCTCACTCGACACAAATCAAACAAAAATGTTTCCATGGTGTGTATTGTTGTTCATTTTCATCATATAAACAAAATAAAACCCAGAGTTAATCATTAAAGACAGGAAATGAGCATAAAAGATGCCTCAGCGCAAGTGTTAATTTTAGTAAAAGAGCCCAAATTTCTAAAAATATTGCGAAAAAACAACAATCTTCCATTATAGAGTGAATCTTTGAGGTGTATAGAAGGCATTTATTTCATTTTTAGAAATTTTAATTTTTCACATTTTTACATGAAAAGTGCCAATACCCCCCCTTTGGGTTCTAGGTGAAAATCTCACTCGTACTAATCAAACAAAAATGTTTCCATGGTGTGTATTGTTGTTCATTTTCATCAAATAAACAAAATAAAACCCAGAATAAATCATTAAAGACAAGAAATGAGCTTAAAAGATGCCTCAGCGCAAATGTTAATGTTAGTAAAAGAGCCCAAATTTCAAAAAATATTGCGAAAAACAACAATCTTCCATTATAGAGTGAATGTTTGAGGTGTATAGAAGGCATTTATTTCATTTTTAGAAATTTTAATTTTTCACATTTTTCCATGAAAAGTGCCAATACCCCCCCCTTTGGGTTCTACATGAAAATCACACTCGACACATATCAAAAAAAAAATGTTTCCATGGTTTGTATTGTTGTTCATTTTCATCAAATAAAAAAAATAAAACCCAGAGTTAATCATTAAAGGCAAGAAATGAGCATAAAAGATGCCTCAGGGCAAGTGTTAATGTTGGTAAAAGAGCCCAAATTTCAAAAAATATTGCAAAAAACAACAATCTTCCATTATAGAGTGAATGTTTGAGGTGTATAGAAGGCATTTATTTCATTTTTAGAAATTTTCATTTTTCACATTTTTCCATGAAAAGTGCTAATACGTGAGGTGAATGTTTGAGGTGTATAGAAGGCATTTATTTCATTTTTAAAAATTTTAATTTTTCACATTTTTCCATGAAAAGTGCCAATACCCCCCCTTTGGGTTCTACATGAAAATCTCACTCGACACAAATCAAACAAAAATGTTTCCATTGTGCGTATTGTTGTTCATTTTCATCAATTAAACAAAATAAAACCCAGAATAAATCATTCAAGACAAGAAATGAGCATAAAAGATTCCTCAGCGCAAGTGTTAATGTTAGTAAAAGTACCCAAATTTCAAAAAATATTGCGAAAAACAACAATCTTCCTTTATAGAGTGAATGTTTGAGGTGTATAGAAGGCATTTATTTCATTTTTAGAAATTTTAATTTTAACATTTTTCCATGAAAAGTGCCAATACCCCCCCCTTTCGGTTCTACATGAAAATCTCACTCGACCCAAATCAAACAAAAATGTTTCCATGGTGTGAATTGTTGTTCATTTTCATCAATTAAACAAAATAAAACCCTGAATAAATCATTAAAGACAGGAAATGAGCATAAAAGATGCCTCAGCGCAAGTAATAATGTTAGTACAAAGCCCCATTTTTCAAAAAATATTGCGAAAAACAACAATCTTCCATTATAGAGTGAATGTTTGAGGTGTATACAAGGCATTTATTTCATTTTTAGAAATTTTAATTTTTCACATTTTTCCATGAAAAGTGCCAATACCACCCCCTTTGGGTTCTAGGTGAAATTCTCACTCGACACAAATCAAACAAAAATGTTTCCATGGTGTGTATTGTTGTTCATTTTCTTCAAATAAACAAAATAAAACCCAGAGTTAATCATTAAAGACAGGAAATGAGCATAAAAGATGCCTCAGCGCAAGCGTTAATGTTAGTTAAAGAGCCCAAATTTCAAAAAATATTGCGAAAAACAACAATCTTCCATTATAGAGTGAATGTTTGAGGTGTATACAAGGCATTTATTTCATTTTTAGAAATTTTAATTTTTCACATTTTTCCATAAAAAGTGCCAATACCCCCCCCCCTTTGGGTTCTTGGTGAAATTCTCACTCGGCACAAATCAAACAAAAATGTTTCCATGGTGTGTATTGTTGTTCATTTTTATCAAATAAACCAAATAAAACCCAGAATAAATCATTAAAGACAAGAAATGAGCATAAAAGATGCCTCAGCGCAAGGGTTAATGTTAGTAAAAGTGCCCAAATTTCAAAAAATATTGCGAAAAACAGCAATCTTCTGTATTAGAGTGAATGTTTGAGGTGTATAGAAGGCATTTATTTCATTTTTAGAAATTTTAATTTTTCACATTTTTCCATGAAAAGTGCCAATACCCCCCCTTTGGGTTCTACATGAAAATCTCACTCGACACAAATCAAACAAAAATGTTTCCATGGTGCGTATTGTTGTTCATTTTCATCAAATAAACAAAATAAAACCCAGAATAAATCATTAAACACAAGAAATGAGCATAAAAGATACTTCAGGGCAAGTGTTAATGTTAGTAAAAGAGCCCAAATTTCAAAAAATATTGCGAAAAACAACAATCTTCCATTATAGAGTGAATGTTTGAGGGGTATACAAGGCATTTATTTCATTTTTAGAAATTTTAATTTTTACATTTTTCCATGAAAAGTGCCAATACCCCCCCCTTTGGATTCTACATGAAAATCTCACTCGACACAAATCAAAAAAAAATGTTTCCATGGTGTGTATTGTTGTTCATTTTCATCAAATAAACAAAATAAAACCCAGAATAAATCATTAAAGACAGGAAATGAGCATAAAAGATGCCTCAGCGCAAGTGTTAATGTTAGTAAAAGAGCCCAAATTTCAAAAAATATTGCGAAAAACAACAATCTTCCATTATAGAGTGAATGTTTGAGGTGTATGGAAGGCATTTATTTCGTTTTTAGAAATTTTAATTTTTCACATTTTTCCATGAAAAGTGCCAATACCCCCCCCCCTTTGGTTTCTACATGAAAATCTCACTCGACACAAATCAAACAAAAATGTTTCCATGGTGTGTATAGTCGTTCATTTTCATCAAATAAACAAAATAAAACCCAGAATAAATCATTAAAGACAAGAAATGAGCTTAAAAGATGCCTCAGCGCAAATGTTAATGTTAGTAAAAGAGCCCAAATTTCAAAAAATATTGCGAAAAACAACAATCTTCCATTATAGAGTGAATGTTTGAGGTGTATAGAAGGCATTTATTTCATTTTTAGAAATTTTAATTTTTCACATTTTTCCATGAAAAGTGCCAATACCCCCCCCCTTTGGGTTCTACATGAAAATCACACTCGACACATATCAAAAAAAAATGTTTCCATGGTTTGTATTGTTGTTCATTTTCATCAAATAAAAAAAATAAAACCCAGAGTTAATCATTAAAGGCAAGAAATGAGCATAAAAGATGCCTCAGGGCAAGTGTTAATGTTGGTAAAAGAGCCCAAATTTCAAAAAATATTGCAAAAAACAACAATCTTCCATTATAGAGTGAATGTTTGAGGTGTATAGAAGGCATTTATTTCATTTTTAGAAATTTTCATTTTTCACATTTTTCCATGAAAAGTGCTAATACGTGAGGTGAATGTTTGAGGTGTATAGAAGGCATTTATTTCATTTTTAAAAATTTTAATTTTTCACATTTTTCCATGAAAAGTGCCAATACCCCCCCTTTGGGTTCTACATGAAAATCTCACTCGACACAAATCAAACAAAAATGTTTCCATTGTGCGTATTGTTGTTCATTTTCATCAATTAAACAAAATAAAACCCAGAATAAATCATTCAAGACAAGAAATGAGCATAAAAGATTCCTCAGCGCAAGTGTTAATGTTAGTAAAAGTGCCCAAATTTCAAAAAATATTGCGAAAAACAACAATCTTCCTTTATAGAGTGAATGTTTGAGGTGTATAGAAGGCATTTATTTCATTTTTAGAAATTTTAATTTTAACATTTTTCCATGAAAAGTGCCAATACCCCCCCCTTTCGGTTCTACATGAAAATCTCACTCGACCCAAATCAAACAAAAATGTTTCCATGGTGTGAATTGTTGTTCATTTTCATCAATTAAACAAAATAAAACCCTGAATAAATCATTAAAGACAGGAAATGAGCATAAAAGATGCCTCAGCGCAAGTAATAATGTTAGTACAAAGCCCCATTTTTCAAAAAATATTGCGAAAAACAACAATCTTCCATTATAGAGTGAATGTTTGAGGTGTATACAAGGCATTTATTTCATTTTTAGAAATTTTAATTTTTCACATTTTTCCATGAAAAGTGCCAATACCACCCCCTTTGGGTTCTAGGTGAAATTCTCACTCGACACAAATCAAACAAAAATGTTTCCATGGTGTGTATTGTTGTTCATTTTCTTCAAATAAACAAAATAAAACCCAGAGTTAATCATTAAAGACAGGAAATGAGCATAAAAGATGCCTCAGCGCAAGCGTTAATGTTAGTTAAAGAGCCCAAATTTCAAAAAATATTGCGAAAAACAACAATCTTCCATTATAGAGTGAATGTTTGAGGTGTATACAAGGCATTTATTTCATTTTTAGAAATTTTAATTTTTCACATTTTTCCATAAAAAGTGCCAATACCCCCCCCCCCTTTGGGTTCTTGGTGAAATTCTCACTCGGCACAAATCAAACAAAAATGTTTCCATGGTGTGTATTGTTGTTCATTTTTATCAAATAAACCAAATAAAACCCAGAATAAATCATTAAAGACAAGAAATGAGCATAAAAGATGCCTCAGCGCAAGGGTTAATGTTAGTAAAAGTGCCCAAATTTCAAAAAATATTGCGAAAAACAGCAATCTTCTGTATTAGAGTGAATGTTTGAGGTGTATAGAAGGCATTTATTTCATTTTTAGAAATTTTAATTTTTCACATTTTTCCATGAAAAGTGCCAATACCCCCCCTTTGGGTTCTACATGAAAATCTCACTCGACACAAATCAAACAAAAATGTTTCCATGGTGCGTATTGTTGTTCATTTTCATCAAATAAACAAAATAAAACCCAGAATAAATCATTAAACACAAGAAATGAGCATAAAAGATACTTCAGGGCTAGTGTTAATGTTAGTAAAAGAGCCCAAATTTCAAAAAATATTGCGAAAAACAACAATCTTCCATTATAGAGTGAATGTTTGAGGGGTATACAAGGCATTTATTTCATTTTTAGAAATTTTAATTTTTACATTTTTCCATGAAAAGTGCCAATACCCCCCCCTTTGGATTCTACATGAAAATCTCACTCGACACAAATCAAAAAAAAATGTTTCCATGGTGTGTATTGTTGTTCATTTTCATCAAATAAACAAAATAAAACCCAGAATAAATCATTAAAGACAGGAAATGAGCATAAAAGATGCCTCAGCGCAAGTGTTAATGTTAGTAAAAGAGCCCAAATTTCAAAAAATATTGCGAAAAACAACAATCTTCCATTATAGAGTGAATGTTTGAGGTGTATACAACGCAGTTATTTCATTTTTAGAAATTTTAATTTTTCACATTTTTCCATGAAAAGTGCCAATACCACCCCCTTTCGGTTCTACATGAAAATCACACTCGACACATATCAAAAAAAAAATGTTTCCATGGTTTGTATTGTTGTTCATTTTCATCAAATAAAAAAAATAAAACCCAGAGTTAATCATTAAAGGCAAGAAATGAGCATAAAAGATGCCTCAGGGCAAGTGTTAATGTTGGTAAAAGAGCCCAAATTTCAAAAAATATTGCAAAAAAACAACAATCTTCCATTATAGAGTGAATGTTTGAGGTGTATAGAAGGCATTTATTTCATTTTTAGAAATTTTCATTTTTCACATTTTTCCATGAAAAGTGCTAATACGTGAGGTGAATGTTTGAGGTGTATAGAAGGCATTTATTTCATTTTTAAAAATTTTAATTTTTCACATTTTTCCATGAAAAGTGCCAATACCCCCCCTTTGGGTTCTACATGAAAATCTCACTCGACACAAATCAAACAAAAATGTTTCCATTGTGCGTATTGTTGTTCATTTTCATCAATTAAACAAAATAAAACCCAGAATAAATCATTCAAGACAAGAAATGAGCATAAAAGATTCCTCAGCGCAAGTGTTAATGTTAGTAAAAGTGCCCAAATTTCAAAAAATATTGCGAAAAACAACAATCTTCCTTTATAGAGTGAATGTTTGAGGTGTATAGAAGGCATTTATTTCATTTTTAGAAATTTTAATTTTAACATTTTTCCATGAAAAGTGCCAATACCCCCCCCTTTCGGTTCTACATGAAAATCTCACTCGACCCAAATCAAACAAAAATGTTTCCATGGTGTGAATTGTTGTTCATTTTCATCAATTAAACAAAATAAAACCCTGAATAAATCATTAAAGACAGGAAATGAGCATAAAAGATGCCTCAGCGCAAGTAATAATGTTAGTACAAAGCCCCATTTTTCAAAAAATATTGCGAAAAACAACAATCTTCCATTTTAGAGTGAATGTTTGAGGTGTATACAAGGCATTTATTTCATTTTTAGAAATTTTAATTTTTCACATTTTTCCATGAAAAGTGCCAATACCACCCCCTTTGGGTTCTAGGTGAAATTCTCACTCGACACAAATCAAACAAAAATGTTTCCATGGTGTGTATTGTTGTTCATTTTCTTCAAATAAACAAAATAAAACCCAGAGTTAATCATTAAAGACAGGAAATGAGCATAAAAGATGCCTCAGCGCAAGCGTTAATGTTAGTTAAAGAGCCCAAATTTCAAAAAATATTGCGAAAAACAACAATCTTCCATTATAGAGTGAATGTTTGAGGTGTATACAAGGCATTTATTTCATTTTTAGAAATTTTAATTTTTCACATTTTTCCATAAAAAGTGCCAATACCCCCCCCCCCTTTGGGTTCTTGGTGAAATTCTCACTCGGCACAAATCAAACAAAAATGTTTCCATGGTGTGTATTGTTGTTCATTTTTATCAAATAAACCAAATAAAACCCAGAATAAATCATTAAAGACAAGAAATGAGCATAAAAGATGCCTCAGCGCAAGGGTTAATGTTAGTAAAAGTGCCCAAATTTCAAAAAATATTGCGAAAAACAGCAATCTTCTGTATTAGAGTGAATGTTTGAGGTGTATAGAAGGCATTTATTTCATTTTTAGAAATTTTAATTTTTCACATTTTTCCATGAAAAGTGCCAATACCCCCCCTTTGGGTTCTACATGAAAATCTCACTCGACACAAATCAAACAAAAATGTTTCCATGGTGCGTATTGTTGTTCATTTTCATCAAATAAACAAAATAAAACCCAGAATAAATCATTAAACACAAGAAATGAGCATAAAAGATACTTCAGGGCAAGTGTTAATGTTAGTAAAAGAGCCCAAATTTCAAAAAATATTGCGAAAAACAACAATCTTCCATTATAGAGTGAATGTTTGAGGGGTATACAAGGCATTTATTTCATTTTTAGAAATTTTAATTTTTACATTTTTCCATGAGAAGTGCCAATACCCCCCCCTTTGGATTCTACATGAAAATCTCACTCGACACAAATCAAAAAAAAAATGTTTCCATGGTGTGTATTGTTGTTCATTTTCATCAAATAAACAAAATAAAACCCAGAATAAATCATTAAAGACAGGAAATGAGCATAAAAGATGCCTCAGCGCAAGTGTTAATGTTAGTAAAAGAGCCCAAATTTCAAAAAATATTGCGAAAAACAACAATCTTCCATTATAGAGTGAATGTTTGAGGTGTATGGAAGGCATTTATTTCGTTTTTAGAAATTTTAATTTTTCACATTTTTCCATGAAAAGTGCCAATACCCCCCCCCTTTGGTTTCTACATGAAAATCTCACTCGACACAAATCAAACAAAAATGTTTCCATGGTGTGTATAGTCGTTCATTTTCATCAAATAAACAAAATAAAACCCAGAATAAATCATTAAAGACAAGAAATGAGCTTAAAAGATGCCTCAGCGCAAATGTTAATGTTAGTAAAAGAGCCCAAATTTCAAAAAATATTGCGAAAAACAACAATCTTCCATTATAGAGTGAATGTTTGAGGTGTATAGAAGGCATTTATTTCATTTTTAGAAATTTTAATTTTTCACATTTTTCCATGAAAAGTGCCAATACCCCCCCCTTTGGGTTCTACATGAAAATCACACTCGACACATATCAAAAAAAAATGTTTCCATGGTTTGTATTGTTGTTCATTTTCATCAAATAAAAAAAATAAAACCCAGAGTTAATCATTAAAGGCAAGAAATGAGCATAAAAGATGCCTCAGGGCAAGTGTTAATGTTGGTAAAAGAGCCCAAATTTCAAAAAATATTGCAAAAAACAACAATCTTCCATTATAGAGTGAATGTTTGAGGTGTATAGAAGGCATTTATTTCATTTTTAGAAATTTTCATTTTTCACATTTTTCCATGAAAAGTGCTAATACGTGAGGTGAATGTTTGAGGTGTATAGAAGGCATTTATTTCATTTTTAAAAATTTTAATTTTTCACATTTTTCCATGAAAAGTGCCAATACCCCCCCTTTGGGTTCTACATGAAAATCTCACTCGACACAAATCAAACAAAAATGTTTCCATTGTGCGTATTGTTGTTCATTTTCATCAATTAAACAAAATAAAACCCAGAATAAATCATTCAAGACAAGAAATGAGCATAAAAGATTCCTCAGCGCAAGTGTTAATGTTAGTAAAAGTGCCCAAATTTCAAAAAATATTGCGAAAAACAACAATCTTCCTTTATAGAGTGAATGTTTGAGGTGTATAGAAGGCATTTATTTCATTTTTAGAAATTTTAATTTTAACATTTTTCCATGAAAAGTGCCAATACCCCCCCCTTTCGGTTCTACATGAAAATCTCACTCGACCCAAATCAAACAAAAATGTTTCCATGGTGTGAATTGTTGTTCATTTTCATCAATTAAACAAAATAAAACCCTGAATAAATCATTAAAGACAGGAAATGAGCATAAAAGATGCCTCAGCGCAAGTAATAATGTTAGTACAAAGCCCCATTTTTCAAAAAATATTGCGAAAAACAACAATCTTCCATTATAGAGTGAATGTTTGAGGTGTATACAAGGCATTTATTTCATTTTTAGAAATTTTAATTTTTCACATTTTTCCATAAAAAGTGCCAATACCCCCCCCCCCCTTTGGGTTCTTGGTGAAATTCTCACTCGGCACAAATCAAACAAAAATGTTTCCATGGTGTGTATTGTTGTTCATTTTTATCAAATAAACCAAATAAAACCCAGAATAAATCATTAAAGACAAGAAATGAGCATAAAAGATGCCTCAGCGCAAGGGTTAATGTTAGTAAAAGTGCCCAAATTTCAAAAAATATTGCGAAAAACAGCAATCTTCTGTATTAGAGTGAATGTTTGAGGTGTATAGAAGGCATTTATTTCATTTTTAGAAATTTTAATTTTTCACATTTTTCCATGAAAAGTGCCAATACCCCCCCTTTGGGTTCTACATGAAAATCTCACTCGACACAAATCAAACAAAAATGTTTCCATGGTGCGTATTGTTGTTCATTTTCATCAAATAAACAAAATAAAACCCAGAATAAATCATTAAACACAAGAAATGAGCATAAAAGATACTTCAGGGCAAGTGTTAATGTTAGTAAAAGAGCCCAAATTTCAAAAAATATTGCGAAAAACAACAATCTTCCATTATAGAGTGAATGTTTGAGGGGTATACAAGGCATTTATTTCATTTTTAGAAATTTTAATTTTTACATTTTTCCATGAAAAGTGCCAAAACCCCCCCCTTTGGATTCTACATGAAAATCTCACTCGACACAAATCAAAAAAAAATGTTTCCATGGTGTGTATTGTTGTTCATTTTCATCAAATAAACAAAATAAAACCCAGAATAAATCATTAAAGACAGGAAATGAGCATAAAAGATGCCTCAGCGCAAGTGTTAATGTTAGTAAAAGAGCCCAAATTTCAAAAAATATTGCGAAAAACAACAATCTTCCATTATAGAGTGAATGTTTGAGGTGTATACAACGCAGTTATTTCATTTTTAGAAATTTTAATTTTTCACATTTTTCCATGAAAAGTGCCAATACCACCCCCTTTCGGTTCTAGGTGAAATTCTCACTCGACACAAATCAAACAAAAATGTTTCCATGGTGTGTATTGTTGTTCATTTTCTTCAAATAAACAAAATAAAACCCAGAGTTAATCATTAAAGACAGGAAATGAGCATAAAAGATGCCTCAGCGCAAGCGTTAATGTTAGTAAAAGAGCCCAAATTTCAAAAAATATTGCGAAAAACAACAATCTTCCATTATAGAGTGAATGTTTGAGGTGTATACAAGGCATTTATTTCATTTTTAGAAATTTTAATTTTTCACATTTTTCCATGAAAAGTGCCAATACCCCCCCTTTGGGTTCTACATGAAAATCTCACTCGACACAAATCAAACAAAAATGTTTCCATTGTGCGTATTGTTGTTCATTTTCATCAAATAAACAAAATAAAACCCAGAATAAATCATTCAAGACAAGAAATGAGCATAAAAGATTCCTCAGCGCAAGTGTTAATGTTAGTAAAAGAGCCCAAATTTCAAAAAATATTGCGAAAAACAACAATCTTCCTTTATAGAGTGAATGTTTGAGGTGTAAACAAGGCATTTATTTCATTTTTAGAAATTTTAATTTTAACATTTTTCCATGAAAAGTGCCAATACCCCCCCCTTTCGGTTCTACATGAAAATCTCACTCGACCCAAATCAAACAAAAATGTTTCCATGGTGTGAATTGTTGTTCATTTTCATCAATTAAACAAAATAAAACCCTGAATAAATCATTAAAGACAGGAAATGAGCATAAAAGATGCCTCAGCGCAAGTAATAATGTTAGTACAAAGCCCCATTTTTCAAAAAATATTGCGAAAAACAACAATCTTCCATTATAGAGTGAATGTTTTAGGTGTATACAAGGCATTTATTTCATTTTTAGAAATTTTAATTTTTCACATTTTTCCATGAAAAGTGCCAATACCCTTTGGGTTCTAGGTGAAATTCTCACTCGACACAAATCAAACAAAAATGTTTCCATGGTGTGTATTGTTGTTCATTTTCTTCAAATAAACAAAATAAAACCCAGAGTTAATCATTAAAGACAGGAAATGAGCATAAAAGATGCCTCAGCGCAAGCGTTAATGTTAGTTAAAGAGCCCAAATTTCAAAAAATATTGCGAAAAACAACAATCTTCCATTATAGAGTGAATGTTTGAGGTGTATACAAGGCATTTATTTCATTTTTAGAAATTTTAATTTTTCACATTTTTCCATAAAAAGTGCCAATACCCCCCCCCTTTGGGTTCTTGGTGAAATTCTCACTCGGCACAAATCAAACAAAAATGTTTCCATGGTGTGTATTGTTGTTCATTTTTATCAAATAAACCAAATAAAACCCAGAATAAATCATTAAAGACAAGAAATGAGCATAAAAGATGCCTCAGCGCAAGGGTTAATGTTAGTAAAAGTGCCCAAATTTCAAAAAATATTGCGAAAAACAGCAATCTTCTGTATTAGAGTGAATGTTTGAGGTGTATAGAAGGCATTTATTTCATTTTTAGAAATTTTAATTTTTCACATTTTTCCATGAAAAGTGCCAATACCCCCCCTTTGGGTTCTACATGAAAATCTCACTCGACACAAATCAAACAAAAATGTTTCCATGGTGCGTATTGTTGTTCATTTTCATCAAATAAACAAAATAAAACCCAGAATAAATCATTAAAGACAAGAAATGAGCATAAAAGATACTTCAGGGCAAGTGTTAATGTTAGTAAAAGAGCCCAAATTTCAAAAAATATTGCGAAAAACAACAATCTTCCATTATAGAGTGAATGTTTGAGGGGTATACAAGGCATTTATTTCATTTTTAGAAATTTTAATTTTTACATTTTTCCATGAAAAGTGCCAATACCCCCCCCTTTGGATTCTACATGAAAATCTCACTCGACACAAATCAAAAAAAAATGTTTCCATGGTGTGTATTGTTGTTCATTTTCATCAAATAAACAAAATAAAACCCAGAATAAATCATTAAAGACAGGAAATGAGCATAAAAGATGCCTCAGCGCAAGTGTTAATGTTAGTAAAAGAGCCCAAATTTCAAAAAATATTGCGAAAAACAACAATCTTCCATTATAGAGTGAATGTTTGAGGTGTATACAACGCAGTTATTTCATTTTTAGAAATTTTAATTTTTCACATTTTTCCATGAAAAGTGCCAATACCACCCCCTTTCGGTTCTAGGTGAAATTCTCACTCGACACAAATCAAACAAAAATGTTTCCATGGTGTGTATTGTTGTTCATTTTCATCAAATAAACAAAATAAAACCCAGAATAAATCATAAAAGACAGGAAATGAGCATAAAAGATGCCTCAGCGCAAGTGTTAATGCTAGTAAAAGAGGCCAAATTTCAAAAAATATTGCGAAAAACAACAATCTTCCATTATAGAGTGAATGTTTGAGGTGTATAGAAGGCATTTATTTCATTTTTAGAAATTTTAATTTTTCACATTTTTCCATGAAAAGTGCCAAGAACCCTTTTGGGTTCTAGGTGAAATTCTCACTCGACACAAAACAAACAAAAATGTTTCCATGGTGTGTATTGTTGTTCATTTTCATCAAATAAACAAAATAAAACCCAGAATATATCATTAAAGACAAGAAATGAGCATAAAAGATGCCTCAGCGCAAGTGGTTATGTTAGTAAAAGAGCCAAAATTTCAAAAAATATTGCGAAAAAACAACAATCTTCCATTATAGAGTGAATTTTTGAGGTGTATAGAAGGCATTTATTTCATTTTTAGAAATTTTAATTTTTCACATTTTTCCATGAAAAGTGCCAATACCCCCCCTTTTGGTTCTAGGTGAAATTCTCACTCGAAACATATCAAACAAAAATGTTTCCATGGTGTGTATTGTTGTTCATTTTCTTCAAATAAACAAAATAAAACCCAGAGTTAATCATTAAAGACAGGAAATGAGCATAAAAGATGCCTCAGCGCAAGTGGTAATGTTACTAAAAGAGCCCAAATTTCAAAAAATATTGCGAAAAACAACAATCTTCTGTTTTAGAGTGAATGTTTGAGGTGTATAGAAGGCATTTATTTCATTTTTTGAAATTTTAATTTTTCACATTTTTCCATGAAAAGTGCCAATACCCCCCCCTTTGGGTTCTACACGAAAATCACACTCGACACAAATCAAACAAAAATGTTTCCATGGTGTGTCTTGTTGTTCATTTTCATCAAATAAACAAAATAAAACCCAGAATAAATCATTAAAGACAAGAAATGAGAATAAAAGATGCCTCAGCGCAAGTGTTAATGTTAGTAAAAGAGCCCAAATTTCTAAAAATATTGCGAAAAAACAACAATCTTCCATTATAGAGTGAATGTTTGAGGTGTATAGAAGGCATTTATTTCTTTTTTAGAAATTTTAATTTTTCACATTTTTCCATGAAAAGTGCCAATACCCCTCCCTTTGGGTTCTAGGTGAAAATCTCACTCGACACAAATCAAACAAAAATGTTTCCATGGTGTGTACTGTTGTACATTTTCATCAATTAAACAAAATAAAACCATGAAATAATAATTAAAGACAAGAAATGAGCATAAAAAATGCCTCAGCGCAAGTGTTAATATTAGTAAAAGAGCCAAAATTTCAAAAAATATTGCGAAAAACAACAATCTTCCATTATAGAGTGAATGTTTGAGGTGTATAGAAGGCATTTATTTCATTTTTAGAAATTTTAATTTTTCACATTTTTCCATGAAAAGTGCCCTTTGGGTTCTAGGTGAAATTCTCAGTCGACACATATCAAACAAAAATGTTTCCATGGTGTGTATTGTTGTTCATTTTCATCAAATAACCAAAATAAAACCCAGAATAAATCATTAAAGACAAGAAATGAGCATAAAAGATGCCTCAGCGCAAGTGTTTATGTTAGTAAAAGAGCCAAAATTTTAAAAAAATACTGCGAAAAACAACAATCTTCCATTATAGAGTGAATGTTTGAGGTGTATAGAAGGCATTTATTTCATTTTTAGAAATTTTAATTTTTCACATTTTTCCATGAAAAGTGCCAATACCCCCCCCCTTTGGGTTCTAGGTGAAATTCTCACTCGACAAAAATCAAACAAAAATGTTTCCATGGTGTGTACTGTTGTTCATTTTCATCAAATAAACAAAATAAAACCCAGAAATAATCATTAAAGACAGGAAATGAGCATAAAAGATGCCTCAGCGCAAGTGTTAATATTAGTAAAAGAGCCCAAATTTCAAAAAATATTGCGAAAAACAACAATCTTCCATTATAGAGTGAATGTTTGAGGTGTATACAAGGCATTTATTTCATTTTTAGAAATTTTAATTTTTCACATTTTTCCATGAAAAGTGCCAATACCCCCCCTTTGGGTTCTACATGAAAATCTCACTCGACACAAATCAAACAAAAATGTTTCCATTGTGCGTATTGTTGTTCATTTTCATCAAATAAACAAAATAAAACCCAGAATAAATCATTCAAGACAAGAAATGAGCATAAAAGATTCCTCAGCGCAAGTGTTAATGTTAGTAAAAGAGCCCAAATTTCAAAAAATATTGCGAAAAACAACAATCTTCCTTTATAGAGTGAATGTTTGAGGTGTAAACAAGGCATTTATTTCATTTTTAGAAATTTTAATTTTAACATTTTTCCATGAAAAGTGCCAATACCCCCCCCTTTCGGTTCTACATGAAAATCTCACTCGACCCAAATCAAACAAAAATGTTTCCATGGTGTGAATTGTTGTTCATTTTCATCAATTAAACAAAATAAAACCCTGAATAAATCATTAAAGACAGGAAATGAGCATAAAAGATGCCTCAGCGCAAGTAATAATGTTAGTACAAAGCCCCATTTTTCAAAAAATATTGCGAAAAACAACAATCTTCCATTATAGAGTGAATGTTTTAGGTGTATACAAGGCATTTATTTCATTTTTAGAAATTTTAATTTTTCACATTTTTCCATGAAAAGTGCCAATACCCTTTGGGTTCTAGGTGAAATTCTCACTCGACACAAATCAAACAAAAATGTTTCCATGGTGTGTATTGTTGTTCATTTTCTTCAAATAAACAAAATAAAACCCAGAGTTAATCATTAAAGACAGGAAATGAGCATAAAAGATGCCTCAGCGCAAGCGTTAATGTTAGTTAAAGAGCCCAAATTTCAAAAAATATTGCGAAAAACAACAATCTTCCATTATAGAGTGAATGTTTGAGGTGTATACAAGGCATTTATTTCATTTTTAGAAATTTTAATTTTTCACATTTTTCCATAAAAAGTGCCAATACCCCCCCCCTTTGGGTTCTTGGTGAAATTCTCACTCGGCACAAATCAAACAAAAATGTTTCCATGGTGTGTATTGTTGTTCATTTTTATCAAATAAACCAAATAAAACCCAGAATAAATCATTAAAGACAAGAAATGAGCATAAAAGATGCCTCAGCGCAAGGGTTAATGTTAGTAAAAGTGCCCAAATTTCAAAAAATATTGCGAAAAACAGCAATCTTCTGTATTAGAGTGAATGTTTGAGGTGTATAGAAGGCATTTATTTCATTTTTAGAAATTTTAATTTTTCACATTTTTCCATGAAAAGTGCCAATACCCCCCCTTTGGGTTCTACATGAAAATCTCACTCGACACAAATCAAACAAAAATGTTTCCATGGTGCGTATTGTTGTTCATTTTCATCAAATAAACAAAATAAAACCCAGAATAAATCATTAAAGACAAGAAATGAGCATAAAAGATACTTCAGGGCAAGTGTTAATGTTAGTAAAAGAGCCCAAATTTCAAAAAATATTGCGAAAAACAACAATCTTCCATTATAGAGTGAATGTTTGAGGGGTATACAAGGCATTTATTTCATTTTTAGAAATTTTAATTTTTACATTTTTCCATGAAAAGTGCCAATACCCCCCCCTTTGGATTCTACATGAAAATCTCACTCGACACAAATCAAAAAAAAATGTTTCCATGGTGTGTATTGTTGTTCATTTTCATCAAATAAACAAAATAAAACCCAGAATAAATCATTAAAGACAGGAAATGAGCATAAAAGATGCCTCAGCGCAAGTGTTAATGTTAGTAAAAGAGCCCAAATTTCAAAAAATATTGCGAAAAACAACAATCTTCCATTATAGAGTGAATGTTTGAGGTGTATACAACGCAGTTATTTCATTTTTAGAAATTTTAATTTTTCACATTTTTCCATGAAAAGTGCCAATACCACCCCCTTTCGGTTCTAGGTGAAATTCTCACTCGACACAAATCAAACAAAAATGTTTCCATGGTGTGTATTGTTGTTCATTTTCATCAAATAAACAAAATAAAACCCAGAATAAATCATAAAAGACAGGAAATGAGCATAAAAGATGCCTCAGCGCAAGTGTTAATGCTAGTAAAAGAGGCCAAATTTCAAAAAATATTGCGAAAAACAACAATCTTCCATTATAGAGTGAATGTTTGAGGTGTATAGAAGGCATTTATTTCATTTTTAGAAATTTTAATTTTTCACATTTTTCCATGAAAAGTGCCAAGAACCCTTTTGGGTTCTAGGTGAAATTCTCACTCGACACAAAACAAACAAAAATGTTTCCATGGTGTGTATTGTTGTTCATTTTCATCAAATAAACAAAATAAAACCCAGAATATATCATTAAAGACAAGAAATGAGCATAAAAGATGCCTCAGCGCAAGTGGTTATGTTAGTAAAAGAGCCAAAATTTCAAAAAATATTGCGAAAAACAACAATCTTCCATTATAGAGTGAATTTTTGAGGTGTATAGAAGGCATTTATTTCATTTTTAGAAATTTTAATTTTTCACATTTTTCCATGAAAAGTGCCAATACCCCCCCTTTTGGTTCTAGGTGAAATTCTCACTCGAAACATATCAAACAAAAATGTTTCCATGGTGTGTATTGTTGTTCATTTTCTTCAAATAAACAAAATAAAACCCAGAGTTAATCATTAAAGACAGGAAATGAGCATAAAAGATGCCTCAGCGCAAGTGGTAATGTTACTAAAAGAGCCCAAATTTCAAAAAATATTGCGAAAAACAACAATCTTCTGTTTTAGAGTGAATGTTTGAGGTGTATAGAAGGCATTTATTTCATTTTTTGAAATTTTAATTTTTCACATTTTTCCATGAAAAGTGCCAATACCCCCCCCTTTGGGTTCTACACGAAAATCACACTCGACACAAATCAAACAAAAATGTTTCCATGGTGTGTCTTGTTGTTCATTTTCATCAAATAAACAAAATAAAACCCAGAATAAATCATTAAAGACAAGAAATGAGAATAAAAGATGCCTCAGCGCAAGTGTTAATGTTAGTAAAAGAGCCCAAATTTCTAAAAATATTGCGAAAAACAACAATCTTCCATTATAGAGTGAATGTTTGAGGTGTATAGAAGGCATTTATTTCTTTTTTAGAAATTTTAATTTTTCACATTTTTCCATGAAAAGTGCCAATACCCCTCCCTTTGGGTTCTAGGTGAAAATCTCACTCGACACAAATCAAACAAAAATGTTTCCATGGTGTGTACTGTTGTACATTTTCATCAATTAAACAAAATAAAACCATGAAATAATAATTAAAGACAAGAAATGAGCATAAAAAATGCCTCAGCGCAAGTGTTAATATTAGTAAAAGAGCCAAAATTTCAAAAAATATTGCGAAAAACAACAATCTTCCATTATAGAGTGAATGTTTGAGGTGTATAGAAGGCATTTATTTCATTTTTAGAAATTTTAATTTTTCACATTTTTCCATGAAAAGTGCCCTTTGGGTTCTAGGTGAAATTCTCAGTCGACACATATCAAACAAAAATGTTTCCATGGTGTGTATTGTTGTTCATTTTCATCAAATAACCAAAATAAAACCCAGAATAAATCATTAAAGACAAGAAATGAGCATAAAAGATGCCTCAGCGCAAGTGTTTATGTTAGTAAAAGAGCCAAAATTTTAAAAAAATACTGCGAAAAACAACAATCTTCCATTATAGAGTGAATGTTTGAGGTGTATAGAAGGCATTTATTTCATTTTTAGAAATTTTAATTTTTCACATTTTTCCATGAAAAGTGCCAATACCCCCCCCTTTGGGTTCTAGGTGAAATTCTCACTCGACAAAAATCAAACAAAAATGTTTCCATGGTGTGTACTGTTGTTCATTTTCATCAAATAAACAAAATAAAACCCAGAAATAATCATTAAAGACAGGAAATGAGCATAAAAGATGCCTCAGCGCAAGTGTTAATATTAGTAAAAGAGCCCAAAATTCTCAAAATATTGCGAAAAACAGCAATCTTCCATTATAGAGTGAATGTTTGAGGTGTATAGAAGGCATTTATTTCATTTTTAGAAATTTTAATTTTTCACATTTTTCCTTGAAAAGTGCCAATACCCCTCCCTTTGGGTTTTAGGTGAAAATCTCACTCGACACAAATCAAACAAAAATGTTTCCATGGTGTGTGTTGTTGTTCAATTTCATCAAATAAACAAAATAAAACCCAGAATATATCATTAAAGACAAGAAATGAGCATAAAAGATGCCTCAGCGCAAGTGTTAATTTTAGTAAAAGAGCCCAAATTTCTAAAAATATTGCGAAAAACAACAATCTTCCATTATAGAGTGAATGTTTGAGGGGTATAGAAGGCATTTATTTCATTTTTAGAAATTTTAATTTTTCACATTTTTCCATGAAAAGTGCCAATACCCCCCCCTTGGGTTCTAGGTGAAATTCTCACTCGACACAAATCAAACAAAAATGTTTCCATGGTGTGTCCTGTTGTTCATTTTCATCAAATAAACAAAATAAAACCCAGAAATAATCATTAAAGACAGGAAATGAGCATAAAAGATGCCTCAGCGCAAGTGTTAATGTTAGTAAAAGAGCCCAAATTTCTCAAAATATTGCGGAAAACAACAATCTTCCATTATAGAGTGAATGTTTGAGGTGTATAGAAGGCATTTATTTCATTTTTAGAAATTTTAATTTTTCACATTTTTCCATGAAAAATGCCAATACCCCTCCCTTTGGGTTCTAGGTGAAAATCTCACTCGACATAAATCTAACAAAAATGTTTCCATGGTGTGTATTGTTGTTCAATTTCATCAAATAAACAAAATAAAACCCAGAATAAATCATTAAAGACAAGAAATGAGCATAAAAGATGCCTCAGCGCAAGTGGTAATGTTAGTAAAAGAGCCACAATTTCTCAAAATATTGCGAAAAACAACAATCTTCCATTATAGAGTGAATGTTTGAGGTGTATAGAAGGCATTTATTTCATTTTTAGAAATTTTAATTTTTCACATTTTTCCATGAAAAGTGCCAATACCCCACCTTTTGGTTCTAGGTGAAATTCTCACTCGACACATATCAAACAAAAATGTTTCCCTTGTGTGTATTGATGTTCATTTTCATCAAATAAACAAAATAAAACCCAGAGTTAATCATTAAAGACAGGAAATGAGCATAAAAGATGCCTCAGCGCTTAGTAAAAGAGCCCAAATTTCAAAAAATATTGCCAAAAACAACAATCTTCCATTATAGAGTGAATGTTTGAGGTGTATAGAAGGCATTTATTTCATATTTAGAAATTTTAATTTTTCACATTTTTCCATGAAAAGTGCCAATACCCCTCCCTCAGGGTTCTAGGTGAAAATCTCACTCTACACAAATCAAACAAAAATGTTTCCATGGTGTGTATTGTTGTTCATTTCAATCAAATAAACAAAATAAAACCCAGAATAAATGATTAAAGACAAGAAATGAGCTTAAAAGATGCCTCAGCGCAAGTGTTAATGTTAGTAAAAGAGCCCAAATTTCTCAAAATATTGCGAAAAACAACAATCTTCAATTATAGAGTGAATGTTTGAGGTGTATAGAAGGCATTTATTTCATTTTTAGAAATTTTAATTTTTCACATTTTTCCATGAAAAGTGCCAATACCCCCCCCTTTGGGTTCTAGGTGAAAATCTCACTCGTACTTTTCAAACAAAAATGTTTCCATGGTGTGTATTGTTGTTCATTTTCATCAAATAAACAAAATAAAACCCAGAATAAATCATTAAAGACAAGAAATGAGCTTAAAAGATGCCTCAGCGCAAATGTTAATGTTAGTAAAAGAGCCCAAATTTCAAAAAATATTGCGAAAAACAACAATCTTCCATTATAGCGTGAATGTTTGAGGTGTATAGAAGGCATTTATTTCATTTTTAGAAATTTTAATTTTTCACATTTTTCCATGAAAAGTGCCAATACCCCCCCCTTTGGGTTCTAGGTGAAATTCTCACTCGACACAAATCAAACAAAAATGTTTCCATGGCGTGTATTGTTGTTCATTTTCATCAAATAAACAAAAAAAAACCCAGAATAAATCATTAAAAACAGGAAATGAGCATAAAAGATGCCTCAGCGCAAGTGTTAATGTTAGTATTAGAGCCCAAATTTCTAAAAATATTGCGAAAAACAACAATCTTCCATTATAGAGTGAATGTTTGAGGTGTATAGCAGGCATTTATTTCATTTTTAGAAATTTTAATTTTTCACATTTTTCCATGAAAAGTGCCAATACCCCCCCCCTTTGGGTTCTAGGTGAAAATCTCACTCGACACAAATCAAACAAAAATGTTTCCATGGTGTGTACTGTTGTTTATTTTCATCAAATAAACAAAATAAAACCATGAAATAATCATTAAAGACAAGAAATGAGCATAAAAGATGCCTCAGCGCAAGTGTTAATATTAGTAAAAGAGCCCAAATTTCAAAAAATATTGCGAAAAACAACAATCTTCCATTATAGAGTGAATGTTTGAGGTGTATAGAAGGCATTTATTTCATTTTTAGAAATTTTAATATTTCACATTTTTCCATGAAAAGTGCCCTTTGGGTTCTAGGTGAAATTCTCAGTCGACACATATCAAACAAAAATGTTTCCATGGTGTGTATTGTTGTTCATTTTCATCAAATAACCAAAATAAAACCCAGAATAAATCATTTAAGACAAGAAATGAGCATAAAAGATGCCTCAGCGCAAGTGTTAATGTTGGTAAAAGAGCCAAAATTTTAAAAAAATACTGCGAAAAACAACAATCTTCCATTATAGAGTGAATGTTTGAGGTGTATAGAAGGCATTTATTTCATTTTTAGAAATTTTAATTTTTCACATTTTTCCATGAAAAGTGCCAATACCCCCCCCTTTGGGTTCTAGGTGAAATTCTCACTCGACACAAATCAAACAAAAATGTTTCCATGGTTTGTACTGTTGTCCATTTTCATCAAATAAACAAAATAAAACCCAGAATATATCATTAAAGACAAGAAATGAGCATAAAAGATGCCTCAGCGCAAGTGTTAATTTTAGTTAAAGAGCCCAAATTTCTAAAAATATTGCGAAAAACAACAATCTTCCATTATAGAGTGAATGTTTGAGGTGTATAGAAGGCATTTATTTCATTTTTAGAAATTTTAATTTTTCACATTTTTCCATGAAAAGTGCCAATACCCCCCCCTTGGGTTCTAGGTGAAATTCTCACTCGACACAAATCAAACAAAAATGTTTCCATGGAGTGTATTGCTGTTCATTTCCATCAAATAAACAAAATAAAACCCAGAATAAATCATTAAAGACAAGAAATGAGCATAAAAGATGCCTCAGCGCAAGTCTTAATGTTAGTAAAAGAGCCCAAATTTCTAAAAATATTGCGAAAAACAGCAATCTTCCATTATTGAGTGAATGTTTGAGGTGTATAGAAGGCATTTATTTCATTTTTAGAAATTTTAATTTTTCACATTTTTCCATGAAAAGTGCCAATACCCCCCCCTTGGGTTCTAAGTGAAATTCTCACTAGACACAAAAAAAAACAAAAATGTTCCATGGTGTGTATTGTTGTTCATTTCCATCAAATAAACAAAATAAAACCCAGAATAAATCATTACAGACAAGAAATGAGCATAAAAGATGCCTCAGCGCAAGTGTTAATGTTAGTAAAAGAGCCCAAATTTCAAAAAATATTGCGAAAAACAACAATCTTCCATTATAGAGTGAATGTTTGAGGTGTATAGAAGGCATTTATTTCATTTTTAGAAATTTTAATTTTTCACATTTTTCCATGAAAAGTGCCAATACCCCTCCCTTTGGGTTCTAGGTGAAAATCTCACTCGACACAAATCAAACAAAAATGTTTCCATGGTGTGTATTGTTGTTCATTTCCATCAAATAAACAAAATAAAACCCAGAATAAATCATTAAAGACAAGAAATGAGCTTAAAAGATGCCTCAGCGCAAGTGTTAATGTTAGTAAAAGAGCCCAAATTTCTCAAAATATTGCGAAAAACAACAATCTTCCATTATAGAGTGAATGTTTGAGGTGTATAGAAGGCATTTATTTCATTTTTAGAAATTTTAATTTTTCTCATTTTTCCATGAAAAGTGCCAAAACCCCCCCCTTTGGGTTCTAGGTGAAATTCTCACTTGACACAAAACAAACAACAATGTTTCCATGGTGTGTATTGTTGTTCATTTTCATCAAATAAACAAAATAAAACCGAGAGTTAATCAGTAAAGACAAGAAATGAGCATAAAAGATGCCTCAGCGCAAGTGTTAATGTTAGTAAAAGAGCCCAAAGTTCAAAAAATATTGCGAAAAACAACAATCTTCCATTATAGAGTGAATGTTTGAGGTGTATAGAAGGCATTTATTTCATTTTTAGAAATTTTAATTTTTCACATTTTTCCAAGAAAAGTGCCAATACCCCTCCCTTTGGGTTCTAGGTGAAAATCTCACTCGACACAAATCAAACAAAAATGTTTCCATGGTGTGTACTGTTGTTTATTTTCATCAAATAAACAAAATAAAACCATGAAATAATCATTAAAGACAAGAAATGAGCATAAAAGATGCCTCAGCGCAAGTGTTAATATTAGTAAAAGAGCCCAAATTTCAAAAAATATTGCGAAAAACAACAATCTTCCATTATAGAGTGAATGTTTGAGGTGTATAGAAGGCATTTATTTCATTTTTAGAAATTTTAATTTTTCACATTTTTCCATGAAAAGTGCCCTTTGGGTTCTAGGTGAAATTCTCAGTCGACACATATCAAACAAAAATGTTTCCATGGTGTGTATTGTTGTTCATTTTCATCAAATAACCAAAATAAAACCCAGAATAAATCATTAAAGACAAGAAATGAGCATAAAAGATGCCTCAGCGCAAGTGTTAATTTTAGTTAAAGAGCCCAAATTTCTAAAAATATTGCGAAAAACAACAATCTTCCATTATAGAGTGAATGTTTGAGGTGTATAGAAGGCATTTATTTCATTTTTAGAAATTTTAATTTTTCACATTTTTCCATGAAAAGTGCCAATACCCCCCCCTTTGGGTTCTAGGTGAAATTCTCACTCGACACAAATCAAACAAAAATGTTTCCATGGTGTGTACTGTTGTCCATTTTCATCAAATAAACAAAATAAAACCCAGAATATATCATTAAAGACAAGAAATGAGCATAAAAGATGCCTCAGCGCAAGTGTTAATTTTAGTTAAAGAGCCCAAATTTCTAAAAATATTGCGAAAAACAACAATCTTCCATTATAGAGTGAATGTTTGAGGTGTATAGAAGGCATTTATTTCATTTTTAGAAATTTTAATTTTTCACATTTTTCCATTAAATGTGCCAATACCCCCCCCTTGGGTTCTAGGTGAAATTCTCACTCGACACAAATCAAACAAAAATGTTTCCATGGAGTGTATTGCTGTTCATTTCCATCAAATAAACAAAATAAAACCCAGAATAAATCATTAAAGACAAGAAATGAGCATAAAAGATGCCTCAGCGCAAGTCTTAATGTTAGTAAAAGAGCCCAAATTTCTAAAAATATTGCGAAAAACAGCAATCTTCCATTATTGAGTGAATGTTTGAGGTGTATAGAAGGCATTTATTTCATTTTTAGAAATTTTAATTTTTCACATTTTTCCATGAAAAGTGCCAATACCCCTTGGGTTCTAGGTGAAATTCTCACTAGACACAAAAAAAAACAAAAATGTTCCATGGTGTGTATTGTTGTTCAAGTCCATCAAATAAACAAAATAAAACCCAGAATAAATCATTACAGACAAGAAATGAGCATAAAAGATGCCTCAGCGCAAGTGTTAATGTTAGTAAAAGAGCCCAAATTTCAAAAAATATTGCGAAAAACAACAATCTTCCATTATAGAGTGAATGTTTGAGGTGTATAGAAGGCATTTATTTCATTTTTAGAAATTTTAATTTTTCACATTTTTCCATGAAAAGTGCCAATACCCCTCCCTTTGGGTTCTAGGTGAAAATCTCACTCGACACAAATCAAACAAAAATGTTTCCATGGTGTGTACTGTTGTTTATTTTCATCAAATAAACAAAATAAAACCATGAAATAATCATAAAAGACAAGAAATGAGCATAAAAGATGCCTCAGCGCAAGTGTTTATTTTAGTAAAAGAGCCCAAATTTCAAAAAATATTGCGAAAAGCAACAATCTTCCATTAAAGAGTGAATGTTTGAGGTGTATAGAAGGCATTTATTTCATTTTTAGAAATTTTAATTTTTCACATTTTTCCATGAAAAGTGCCCTTTGGGTTCTAGGTGAAATTCTGAGTCGACACATATCAAACAAAAATGTTTCCATGGTGTGTACTGTTGTCCATTTTCATCAAATAAACAAAATAAAACCCAGAAATAATCATTAAAGACAGGAAATGAGCATAAAAGATGCCTCAGCGCAAGTGTTTATTTTAGTAAAAGAGCCCAAATTTCAAAAAATATTGCGAAAAACAACAATCTTCCATTAAAGAGTGAATGTTTGAGGTGTATAGAAGGCATTTATTTCATTTTTAGAAATTTTAATTTTTCACATTTTTCCATGAAAAGTGCCAATACCCCTCCCTTTGGGTTCTAGGTGAAAATCTCACTCGACACAAATCAAACAAAAATGTTTCCATGGTGTGTACTGTTGTTTATTTTCATCAAATAAACAAAATAAAACCATGAAATAATCATTAAAGACAAGAAATGAGCATAAAAGATGCCTCAGCGCAAGTGTTAATATTAGTAAAAGAGCCCAAATTTCAAAAAATATTGCGAAAAACAACAATCTTCCATTATAGAGTGAATGTTTGAGGTGTATAGAAGGCATTTATTTCATTTTTAGAAATTTTAATTTTTCACATTTTTCCATGAAAAGTGCCCTTTGGGTTCTAGGTGAAATTCTCAGTCGACACATATCAAACAAAAATGTTTCCATGGTGTGTATTGTTGTTCATTTTCATCAAATAACCAAAATAAAACCCAGAATAAATCATTAAAGACAAGAAATGAGCATAAAAGATGCCTCAGCGCAAGTGTTAATGTTAGTAAAAGAGCCAAAATTTTAAAAAATATTGCGAAAAACAACAATCTTCCATTATAGAGTGAATGTTTGAGGTGTATAGAAGGCATTTATTTCATTTTTAGAAATTTTAATTTTTCACATTTTTCCATGAAAAGTGCCAATACCCCCCCCTTTGGGTTCTAGGTGAAATTCTCACTCGACACAAATCAAACAAAAATGTTTCCATGGTGTGTACTGTTGTCCATTTTCATCAAATAAACAAAATAAAACCCAGAATATATCATTAAAGACAAGAAATGAGCATAAAAGATGCCTCAGCGCAAGTGTTAATTTTAGTTAAAGAGCCCAAATTTCTAAAAATATTGCGAAAAACAACAATCTTCCATTATAGAGTGAATGTTTGAGGTGTATAGAAGGCATTTATTTCATTTTTAGAAATTTTAATTTTTCACATTTTTCCATGAAAAGTGCCAATACCCCCCCCTTGGGTTCTAGGTGAAATTCTCACTCGACACAAATCAAACAAAAATGTTTCCATGGAGTGTATTGTTGTTCATTTCCATCAAATAAACAAAATAAAACCCAGAATAAATCATTAAAGACAAGAAATGAGCATAAAAGATGCCTCAGCGCAAGTCTTAATGTTAGTAAAAGAGCCCAAATTTCTAAAAATATTGCGAAAAACAACAATCTTCCATTATAGAGTGAATGTTTGAGGTGTATAGAAGGCATTTATTTCATTTTTAGAAATTTTAATTTTTCACATTTTTCCATGAAAAGTGCCAATACCCCCCCCTTGGGTTCTAGGTGAAATTCTCACTAGACACAAAAAAAACAAAAATGTTCCATGGTGTGTATTGTTGTTCATTTCCATCAAATAAACAAAATAAAACCCAGAATAAATCATTACAGACAAGAAATGAGCATAAAAGATGCCTCAGCGCAAGTGTTAATGTTAGTAAAAGAGCCCAAATTTCAAAAAATATTGCGAAAAACAACAATCTTCCATTATAGAGTGAATGTTTGAGGTGTATAGAAGGCATTTATTTCATTTTTAGAAATTTTAATTTTTCACATTTTTCCATGAAAAGTGCCAATACCCCTCCCTTTGGGTTCTACAGGAAAATCTCACTCGAAACAAATCAAACAAAAATGTTTCCATGGTGTGTAATGTCGTTCATTTTCATCAAATAAACAAAATAAAACCCAGAATAAATCATTAAAGACAGGAAATGAGCATAAAAGATGCCTCAGCGCAAGTGTTAATGTTAGTAAGAGAGCCCAAATTTCAAAAAATATTGCGAAAAACAACAATCTTCCATTATAGAGTGAATGTTTGAGGTGTATAGAAGGCATTTATTTCATTTTTAGAAATTTTAATTTTTCACATTTTTCCATGAAAAGTGCCCTTTGGGTTCTAGGTGAAATTCTCAGTCGACACATATCAAACAAAAATGTTTCCATGGTGTGTATTGTTGTTCATTTTCATCAAATAACCAAAATAAAACCCAGAATAAATCATTTAAGACAAGAAATGAGCATAAAAGATGCCTCAGCGCAAGTGTTAATGTTAGTAAAAGAGCCAAAATTTTAAAAAAATACTGCGAAAAACAACAATCTTCCATTATAGAGTGAATGTTTGAGGTGTATAGAAGGCATTTATTTCATTTTTAGAAATTTTTATTTTTCACATTTTTCCATGAAAAGTGCCAATAACCCCCCCTTTGGGTTCAAGGTGAAATTCTCACTCGACACAAATCAAACAAAAATGTTTCCATGGTGTGTACTGTTGTCCATTTTCATCAAATAAACAAAATAAAACCCAGAAATAATCATTAAAGACAGGAAATGAGCATAAAAGATGCCTCAGCGCAAGTGTTAACGTTAGTAAAAGAGCCCAAACTTCTAAAAATATTGCGAAAAACAACAATCTTTCATTATAGAGTGAATGTTTGAGGTGTATAGAAGGCATTTATTTCATTTTTAGAAATTTTAATTTTTCACATTTTTCCATGAAAAGTGCCAATACCCCTCCCTTTGGGTTCTAGGTGAAAATCTCACTCGACACAAATCAAACAAAAATGTTTCCATGGTGTGTATTGTTGTTCAATTTCATCAAATAAACAAAATAAAACCCAGAATATATCATTAAAGACAAGAAATGAGCATAAAAGATGCCTCAGCGCAAGTGTTAATTTTAGTAAAAGAGCCCATATTTCTAAAAATATTGCGAAAAACAACAATCTTCCATTATAGAGTGAATGTTTGAGGTGTATAGAAGGCATTTATTTCATTTTTAGAAATTTTAATTTTTCACATTTTTCCATGAAAAGTGCCAATACCCCCCCCTTGGGTTCTAGGTGAAATTCTCACTCGACACAAATCAAACAAAAATGTATCCATGGAGTGTATTGTTGTTCATTTCCATCAAATAAACAAAATAAAACCCAGAATAAATCATTAAAGACAAGAAATGAGCATAAAAGATGCCTCAGCGCAAGTGTTAATGTTAGTAAAAGAGCCCAAATTTCTAAAAATATTGCGAAAAACAACAATCTTCCATTATAGAGTGAATGTTTGAGGTGTATAGAAGGCATTTATTTCATTTTTAGAAATTTTAATTTTTCACATTTTTCCATGAAAAGTGCCAATACCCCTCCCTCAGGGTTCTAGGTGAAAATCTCACTCTACACAAATCAAACAAAAATGTTTCCATGGTGTGTACTGTTGTTCATTTTCATTAAATAAACAAAATAAAACCATGAAATAATCATTAAAGACAAGAAATGAGCAAAAAAGATGCCTCAGCGCAAGTGTTAATATTAGTAAAAGAGCCCAAATTTCAAAAAATATTGCGAAAAACAACAAACTTCCATTATAGAGCGAATGTTTGAGGTGTATAGAAGGCATTTATTTCATTTTTAGAAATTTTAATTTTTCACATTTTTCCATGAAAAGTGCCAATACCCCCCCCCCTTGGGTTCTAGGTGAAATTCTCACTCGACACAAATCAAACAAAAATGTTTCCATGGTGTGTATTGTTGTTCATTTCCATCAAAAAAACAAAATAAAACCCAGAATAAATCATTAAAGACAAGAAATGAGCATAAAAGATGCCTCAGCGCAAGTGTTAATGTTAGTTAAAGAGCCCAAATTTCAAAAAATATTGCGAAAAACAACAATCTTCCATTATAGAGTGAATGTTTGAGGTGTATAGAAGGCATTTATTTCATTTTTAGAAATTTTAATTTTTCACATTTTTCCATGAAAAGTGCCAATACCCCCCCCCTTTGGGTTCTAGGTGAAAATCTCACTCGTACTTTTCAAACAAAAATGTTTCCATGGTGTGTATTGTTGTTCATTTTCATCAAATAAACAAAATAAAACCCAGAATAAATCATTAAAGACAAGAAATGAGCTTAAAAGATGCCTCAGCGCAAATGTTAATGTTAGTAAAAGAGCCCAAATTTCAAAAAATATTGCGAAAAACAACAATCTTCCATTATAGAGTGAATGTTTGAGGTGTATAGAAGGCATTTATTTCATTTTTAGAAATTTTAATTTTTCACATTTTTCCATGAAAAGTGCCAATACCCCCCCCTTTGGGTTCTAGGTGAAATTCTCACTCGACACAAATCAAACAAAAATGTTTCCATGGCGTGTATTGTTGTTCATTTTCATCAAATAAACAAAATAAAACCCAGAATAAATCATTAAAAACAAGAAATGAGCATAAAAGATGCCTCAGCGCAAGTGTTAATGTTAGTATAAGAGCCCAAATTTCTAAAAATATTGCGAAAAACAACAATCTTCCATTATAGAGTGAATGTTTGAGGTGTATACAAGGCATTTATTTCATTTTTAGAAATTTTAATTTTTCACATTTTTCCATGAAAAGTGCCAATAACCCCCCCTTTGGGTTCTAGGTGAAAATCTCACTCGACACAAATCAAACAAAAATGTTTCCATGGTGTGTACTGTTGTTTATTTTCATCAAATAAACAAAATAAAACCAAGAAATAATCATTAAAGACAAGAAATGAGCATAAAAGATGCCTCAGCGCAAGTGTTAATATTAGTAAAAGAGCCCAAATTTCAAAAAATATTGCGAAAAACAACAATCTTCCATTATAGAGTGAATGTTTGAGGTGTATAGAAGGCATTTATTTCATTTTTAGAAATTTTAATTTTTCACATTTTTCCATGAAAAGTGCCCTTTGGGTTCTAGGTGAAATTCTCAGTCGACACATATCAAACAAAAATGTTTCCATGGTGTGTATTGTTGTTCATTTTCATCAAATAACCAAAATAAAACCCAGAATAAATCATTAAAGACAAGAAATGAGCATAAAAGATGCCTCAGCGCAAGTGTTAATGTTAGTAAAAGAGCCAAAATTTTAAAAAAATACTGCGAAAAACAACAATCTTCCATTATAGAGTGAATGTTTGAGGTGTATAGAAGACATTTATTTCATTTTTAGAAATTTTAATTTTTCACATTTTTCCATGAAAAGTGCCCTTTGGGTTCTAGGTGAAATTCTCAGTCGACACATATCAAACAAAAATGTTTCCCTGGTGTGTATTGTTGTTCATTTTCATCAAATAACCAAAATAAAACCCAGAATAAATCATTTAAGACAAGAAATGAGCATAAAAGATGCCTCAGCGCAAGTGTTAATGTTAGTAAAAGAGCCAAAATTTTAAAAAAATACTGCGAAAAACAACAATCTTCCATTATAGAGTGAATGTTTGAGGTGTATAGAAGGCATTTATTTCATTTTTAGAAATTTTAATTTTTCACATTTTTCCATGAAAAGTGCCAATACCCCCCCCTTGGGTTCTAGGTGAAATTCTCACTCGACACAAATCAAACAAAAATGTTTCCATGGAGTGTATTGCTGTTCATTTCCATCAAATAAACAAAATAAAACCCAGAATAAATCATTAAAGACAAGAAATGAGCATAAAAGATGCCTCAGCGTTATGTTAGTAAAAGAGCCCAAATTTCTAAAAATATTGCGAAAAACAGCAATCTTCCATTATAGAGTGAATGTTTGAGGTGTATAGAAGGCATTTATTTCATTTTTAGAAATTTTAATTTTTCACATTTTTCCATTAAAAGTACCAATACCCCCCCTTGGGTTCTAGGTGAAATTCTCACTAGACACAAATCAAACAAAAATGTTTCCATGGTGCGTATTGTTGTTCATTTTCATCAAATAAACAAAATAAAACCCAGAGTTAATCATTAAAGACAGGAAATGAGCATAAAAGATGCCTCAGCGCTTAGTAAAAGAGCCCAAATTTCAAAAAATATTGCGAAAAACAACAATCTTCCATTATAGAGTGAATGTTTGAGGTGTATAGAAGGCATTTATTTCATTTTTAGAAATTTTAATTTTTCACATTTTTCCATGAAAAGTGCCCTTTGGGTTCTAGGTGAAATTCTCAGTCGACACATATCAAACAAAAATGTTTCCATGGTGTGTATTGTTGTTCATTTTCATCAAATAACCAAAATAAAACCCAGAATAAATCATTAAAGACAAGAAATGAGCATAAAAGATGCCTCAGCGCAAGTGTTAATGTTAGTAAAAGAGCCAAAATTTTAAAAAATATTGCGAAAAACAACAATCTTCCATTATAGAGTGAATGTTTGAGGTGTATAGAAGGCATTTATTTCATTTTTAGAAATTTTAATTTTTCACATTTTTCCATGAAAAGTGCCAATACCCCCCCCTTTGGGTTCTAGGTGAAATTCTCACTCGACACAAATCAAACAAAAATGTTTCCATGGTGTGTACTGTTGTCCATTTTCATCAAATAAACAAAATAAAACCCAGAATATATCATTAAAGACAAGAAATGAGCATAAAAGATGCCTCAGCGCAAGTGTTAATTTTAGTTAAAGAGCCCAAATTTCTAAAAATATTGCGAAAAACAACAATCTTCCATTATAGAGTGAATGTTTGAGGTGTATAGAAGGCATTTATTTCATTTTTAGAAATTTTAATTTTTCACATTTTTCCATGAAAAGTGCCAATACCCCCCCCTTGGGTTCTAGGTGAAATTCTCACTCGACACAAATCAAACAAAAATGTTTCCATGGAGTGTATTGTTGTTCATTTCCATCAAATAAACAAAATAAAACCCAGAATAAATCATTAAAGACAAGAAATGAGCATAAAAGATGCCTCAGCGCAAGTCTTAATGTTAGTAAAAGAGCCCAAATTTCTAAAAATATTGCGAAAAACAACAATCTTCCATTATAGAGTGAATGTTTGAGGTGTATAGAAGGCATTTATTTCATTTTTAGAAATTTTAATTTTTCACATTTTTCCATGAAAAGTGCCAATACCCCCCCCTTGGGTTCTAGGTGAAATTCTCACTAGACACAAAAAAAACAAAAATGTTCCATGGTGTGTATTGTTGTTCATTTCCATCAAATAAACAAAATAAAACCCAGAATAAATCATTACAGACAAGAAATGAGCATAAAAGATGCCTCAGCGCAAGTGTTAATGTTAGTAAAAGAGCCCAAATTTCAAAAAATATTGCGAAAAACAACAATCTTCCATTATAGAGTGAATGTTTGAGGTGTATAGAAGGCATTTATTTCATTTTTAGAAATTTTAATTTTTCACATTTTTCCATGAAAAGTGCCAATACCCCTCCCTTTGGGTTCTACAGGAAAATCTCACTCGAAACAAATCAAACAAAAATGTTTCCATGGTGTGTAATGTCGTTCATTTTCATCAAATAAACAAAATAAAACCCAGAATAAATCATTAAAGACAGGAAATGAGCATAAAAGATGCCTCAGCGCAAGTGTTAATGTTAGTAAGAGAGCCCAAATTTCAAAAAATATTGCGAAAAACAACAATCTTCCATTATAGAGTGAATGTTTGAGGTGTATAGAAGGCATTTATTTCATTTTTAGAAATTTTAATTTTTCACATTTTTCCATGAAAAGTGCCCTTTGGGTTCTAGGTGAAATTCTCAGTCGACACATATCAAACAAAAATGTTTCCATGGTGTGTATTGTTGTTCATTTTCATCAAATAACCAAAATAAAACCCAGAATAAATCATTTAAGACAAGAAATGAGCATAAAAGATGCCTCAGCGCAAGTGTTAATGTTAGTAAAAGAGCCAAAATTTTAAAAAAATACTGCGAAAAACAACAATCTTCCATTATAGAGTGAATGTTTGAGGTGTATAGAAGGCATTTATTTCATTTTTAGAAATTTTTATTTTTCACATTTTTCCATGAAAAGTGCCAATAACCCCCCCTTTGGGTTCAAGGTGAAATTCTCACTCGACACAAATCAAACAAAAATGTTTCCATGGTGTGTACTGTTGTCCATTTTCATCAAATAAACAAAATAAAACCCAGAAATAATCATTAAAGACAGGAAATGAGCATAAAAGATGCCTCAGCGCAAGTGTTAACGTTAGTAAAAGAGCCCAAACTTCTAAAAATATTGCGAAAAACAACAATCTTTCATTATAGAGTGAATGTTTGAGGTGTATAGAAGGCATTTATTTCATTTTTAGAAATTTTAATTTTTCACATTTTTCCATGAAAAGTGCCAATACCCCTCCCTTTGGGTTCTAGGTGAAAATCTCACTCGACACAAATCAAACAAAAATGTTTCCATGGTGTGTATTGTTGTTCAATTTCATCAAATAAACAAAATAAAACCCAGAATATATCATTAAAGACAAGAAATGAGCATAAAAGATGCCTCAGCGCAAGTGTTAATTTTAGTAAAAGAGCCCATATTTCTAAAAATATTGCGAAAAACAACAATCTTCCATTATAGAGTGAATGTTTGAGGTGTATAGAAGGCATTTATTTCATTTTTAGAAATTTTAATTTTTCACATTTTTCCATGAAAAGTGCCAATACCCCCCCCTTGGGTTCTAGGTGAAATTCTCACTCGACACAAATCAAACAAAAATGTATCCATGGAGTGTATTGTTGTTCATTTCCATCAAATAAACAAAATAAAACCCAGAATAAATCATTAAAGACAAGAAATGAGCATAAAAGATGCCTCAGCGCAAGTGTTAATGTTAGTAAAAGAGCCCAAATTTCTAAAAATATTGCGAAAAACAACAATCTTCCATTATAGAGTGAATGTTTGAGGTGTATAGAAGGCATTTATTTCATTTTTAGAAATTTTAATTTTTCACATTTTTCCATGAAAAGTGCCAATACCCCTCCCTCAGGGTTCTAGGTGAAAATCTCACTCTACACAAATCAAACAAAAATGTTTCCATGGTGTGTACTGTTGTTCATTTTCATTAAATAAACAAAATAAAACCATGAAATAATCATTAAAGACAAGAAATGAGCAAAAAAGATGCCTCAGCGCAAGTGTTAATATTAGTAAAAGAGCCCAAATTTCAAAAAATATTGCGAAAAACAACAAACTTCCATTATAGAGCGAATGTTTGAGGTGTATAGAAGGCATTTATTTCATTTTTAGAAATTTTAATTTTTCACATTTTTCCATGAAAAGTGCCAATACCCCCCCCCCCTTGGGTTCTAGGTGAAATTCTCATTCGACACAAATCAAACAAAAATGTTTCCATGGTGTGTATTGTTGTTCATTTCCATCAAAAAAACAAAATAAAACCCAGAATAAATCATTAAAGACAAGAAATGAGCATAAAAGATGCCTCAGCGCAAGTGTTAATGTTAGTTAAAGAGCCCAAATTTCAAAAAATATTGCGAAAAACAACAATCTTCCATTATAGAGTGAATGTTTGAGGTGTATAGAAGGCATTTATTTCATTTTTAGAAATTTTAATTTTTCACATTTTTCCATGAAAAGTGCCAATACCCCCCCCCTTTGGGTTCTAGGTGAAAATCTCACTCGTACTTTTCAAACAAAAATGTTTCCATGGTGTGTATTGTTGTTCATTTTCATCAAATAAACAAAATAAAACCCAGAATAAATCATTAAAGACAAGAAATGAGCTTAAAAGATGCCTCAGCGCAAATGTTAATGTTAGTAAAAGAGCCCAAATTTCAAAAAATATTGCGAAAAACAACAATCTTCCATTATAGAGTGAATGTTTGAGGTGTATAGAAGGCATTTATTTCACTTTTAGAAATTTTAATTTTTCACATTTTTCCATGAAAAGTGCCAATACCCCCCCCTTTGGGTTCTAGGTGAAATTCTCACTCGACACAAATCAAACAAAAATGTTTCCATGGCGTGTATTGTTGTTCATTTTCATCAAATAAACAAAATAAAACCCAGAATAAATCATTAAAAACAAGAAATGAGCATAAAAGATGCCTCAGCGCAAGTGTTAATGTTAGTATAAGAGCCCAAATTTCTAAAAATATTGCGAAAAACAACAATCTTCCATTATAGAGTGAATGTTTGAGGTGTATAGCAGGCATTTATTTCATTTTTAGAAATTTTAATTTTTCACATTTTTCCATGAAAAGTGCCAATAACCCCCCCTTTGGGTTCTAGGTGAAAATCTCACTCGACACAAATCAAACAAAAATGTTTCCATGGTGTGTACTGTTGTTTATTTTCATCAAATAAACAAAATAAAACCAAGAAATAATCATTAAAGACAAGAAATGAGCATAAAAGATGCCTCAGCGCAAGTGTTAATATTAGTAAAAGAGCCCAAATTTCAAAAAATATTGCGAAAAACAACAATCTTCCATTATAGAGTGAATGTTTGAGGTGTATAGAAGGCATTTATTTCATTTTTAGAAATTTTAATTTTTCACATTTTTCCATGAAAAGTGCCCTTTGGGTTCTAGGTGAAATTCTCAGTCGACACATATCAAACAAAAATGTTTCCATGGTGTGTATTGTTGTTCATTTTCATCAAATAACCAAAATAAAACCCAGAATAAATCATTAAAGACAAGAAATGAGCATAAAAGATGCCTCAGCGCAAGTGTTAATGTTAGTAAAAGAGCCAAAATTTTAAAAAAATACTGCGAAAAACAACAATCTTCCATTATAGAGTGAATGTTTGAGGTGTATAGAAGACATTTATTTCATTTTTAGAAATTTAATTTTTCACATTTTTCCATGAAAAGTGCCAATACCCCCCCCTTTGGGTTCTAGGTGAAATTCTCACTCGACACAAATCAAACAAAAATGTTTCCATGGTGTGTACTGTTGTCCATTTTCATCAAATAAACAAAATAAAACCCAGAATATATCAATAAAGACAAGAAATGAGCATAAAAGATGCCTCAGCGCAAGTGTTAATTTTAGTTAAAGAGCCCAAATTTCTAAAAATATTGCGAAAAACAACAATCTTCCATTATAGAGTGAATGTTTGAGGTGTATAGAAGGCATTTATTTCATTTTTAGAAATTTTTATTTTTCACATTTTTCCATGAAAAGTGCCAATACCCCCCCCTTGGGTTCTAGGTGAAATTCTCACTCGACACAAATCAAACAAAAATGTTTCCATGGAGTGTATTGCTGTTCATTTCCATCAAATAAACAAAATAAAACCCAGAATAAATCATTAAAGACAAGAAATGAGCATAAAAGATGCCTCAGCGTTATGTTAGTAAAAGAGCCCAAATTTCTAAAAATATTGCGAAAAACAGCAATCTTCCATTATAGAGTGAATGTTTGAGGTGTATAGAAGGCATTTATTTCATTTTTAGAAATTTTAATTTTTCACATTTTTCCATTAAAAGTACCAATACCCCCCCTTGGGTTTTAGGTGAAATTCTCACTAGACACAAATCAAACAAAAATGTTTCCATGGTGCGTATTGTTGTTCATTTTCATCAAATAAACAAAATAAAACCCAGAGTTAATCATTAAAGACAGGAAATGAGCATAAAAGATGCCTCAGCGCTTAGTAAAAGAGCCCAAATTTCAAAAAATATTGCGAAAAACAACAATCTTCCATTATAGAGTGAATGTTTGAGGTGTATAGAAGGCATTTATTTCATTTTTAGAAATTTAAATTTTTCACATTTTTCCATGAAAAGTGCCAATACCCCCCCCTTTGGGTTCTACACGAAAATCACCCTCGACACAAATCAAACAAAAATGTTTCCATGGTGTGTCTTGTTGTTCATTTTCATCAAATAAACAAAATAAAACCGAGAATAAATCATAAAAGACAGGAAATGAGCATAAAAGATGCCTCAGCGCAAGTGTTAATGTTAGTAAAAGAGCCCAAATTTCAAAAAATATTGCGAAAAACAACAATCTTCCATTATAGAGTGAATGTTTGAGGTGTATAGAAGGCATTTATTTCATTTTTAGAAATTTTAATTTTTCACATTTTTCCATGAAAAGTGCCAAGAACCCTTTTGGGTTCTAGGTGAAATTCTCACTCGACACAAAACAAACAAAAATGTTTCCATGGTGTGTCTTGTTGTTCATTTTCATCAAATAAACAAAATAAAACCCAGAATAAATCATTAAAGACAAGAAATGAGGATAAAAGATGCCTCAGCGCAAGTGTTAATGTTAGTAAAAGAGCCCAAATTTCTAAAAATATTGCGAAAAACAACAATCTTCCATTATTGAGTGAATGTTTGAGGTGTATAGAAGGCATTTATTTCTTTTTTAGAAATTTTAATTTTTCACATTTTTCCATGAAAAGTGCCAATACCCCTCCCTTTGGGTTCTAGGTGAAAATCTCACTCGACACAAATCAAACAAAAATGTTTCCATGGTGTGTACTGTTGTACATTTTCATCAATTAAACAAAATAAAACCATGAAATAATAATAAAAGACAAGAAATGAGCATAAAAAATGCCTCAGCGCAAGTGTTAATATTAGTAAAAGAGCCAAAATTTCAAAAAATATTGCGAAAAACAACAATCTTCCATTATAGAGTGAATGTTTGAGGTGTATAGAAGGCATTTATTTCATTTTTAGAAATTTTAATTTTTCACATTTTTCCATGAAAAGTGCCCTTTGGGTTCTAGGTGAAATTCTCAGTCGACACATATCAAACAAAAATGTTTCCATGGTGTGTATTGTTGTTCATTTCCATCAAATAAACAAAATAAAACCCAGAATAAATCATTAAAGACAAGAAATGAGCTTAAAAGATGCCTCAGCGCAAGTGTTAATGCTAGTAAAAGAGCACAAATTTCTCAAAATATTGCGAAAAACAACAATCTTCAATTATAGAGTGAATGTTTGAGGTGTATAGAAGGCATTTATTTCATTTTAGAAATTTTAATTTTTCACATTTTTCCATGAAAAGTGCCAATACCCCCCCCTTTGGGTTCTAGGTGAAATTCTCACTCGACAAAAATCAAACAAAAATGTTTCCATGGTGTGTACTGTTGTTCATTTTCATCAAATAAACAAAATAAAACCCAGAAATAATCATTAAAGACAGGAAATGAGCATAAAAGATGCCTCAGCGCAAGTGTTAATGTTAGTAAAAGAGCCCAAAATTCTCAAAATATTGCGAAAAACAGCAATCTTCCATTATAGAGTGAATGTTTGAGGTGTATAGAAGGCATTTATTTCATTTTTAGAAATTTTAATTTTTCACATTTTTCCATGAAAAGTGCCAATACCCCTCCCTTTGGGTTTTAGGTGAAAATCTCACTCGACACAAATCAAACAAAAATGTTTCCATTGTGTGTTTTGTTGTTCAATTTCATCAAATAAACAAAATAAAACCCAGAATATATCATTAAAGACAAGAAATGAGCATAAAAGATGCCTCAGCGCAAGTGTTAATTTTAGTAAAAGAGCCCAAATTTCTAAAAATATTGCGAAAAACAACAATCTTCCATTATAGAGTGAATGTTTGAGGGGTATAGAAGGCATTTATTTCATTTTTAGAAATTTTAATTTTTCACATTTTTCCATGAAAAGTGCCAATACCCCCCCCTTGGGTTCTAGGTGAAATTCTCACTCGACACAAATCAAACAAAAATGTTTCCATGGTGTGTCCTGTTGTTCATTTTCATCAAATAAACAAAATAAAACCCAGAAATAATCATTAAAGACAGGAAATGAGCATAAAAGATGCCTCAGCGCAAGTGTTAATGTTAGTAAAAGAGCCCAAATTTCTCAAAATATTGCGGAAAACAAAAATCTTCCATTATAGAGTGAATGTTTGAGGTGTATAGAAGGCATTTATTTCATTTTTAGAAATTTTAATTTTTCACATTTTTCCATGAAAAGTGCCAATACCCCTCCCTTTGGGTTCTAGGTGAAAATCTCACTCGACATAAATCTAACAAAAATGTTTCCATGGTGTGTATTGTTGTTCAATTTCATCAAATAAACAAAATAAAACCCAGAATAAATCATTAAAGACAAGAAATGAGCATAAAAGATGCCTCAGCGCAAGTGTTATAGTTAGTAAAAGAGCCACAATTTCTCAAAATATTGCGAAAAACAACAATCTTCCATTATAGAGTGAATGTTTGATGTGTATAGAAGGCATTTATTTCATATTTAGAAATTTTAATTTTTCACATTTTTCCATGAAAAGTGCCAATACCCCTCCCTCAGGGTTCTAGGTGAAAATCTCACTCTACACAAATCAAACAAAAATGTTTCCATGGTGTGTATTGTTGTTCATTTCCATCAAATAAACAAAATGAAACCCAGAATAAATCATTAAAGACAAGAAAAGAGCTTAAAAGATGCCTCAACGCAAGTGTTAATGTTAGTAAAAGAGCCCAAATTTCTCAAAATATTGCGAAAAACAACAATCTTCAATTATAGAGTGAATGTTTGAGGTGTATAGAAGGCATTTATTTCATTTTTAGAAATTTTAATTTTTCTCATTTTTCCATGAAAAGTGCCAATACCCCCCCCTTTGGGTTCTAGGTGAAATTCTCACTTGACACAAAACAAACAACAATGTTTCCATGGCGTGTATTGTTGTTCATTTTTATCAAATAAACAAAATAAAACCGAGAGTTAATCATTAAAGACAAGAAATGAGCATAAAAGATGCCTCAGCGCAAGTGTTAATGTTAGTAAAAGAGCCCAAATTTCAAAAAATATTGCGAAAAACAACAATCTTCCATAATAGAGTGAATGTTTGAGGTGTATAGAAGGCATTTATTTCATTTTTAGAAATTTTAATTTTTCACATTTTTCCATGAAAAGTGCCAATACCCCCCCCCTTTGGGTTCTAGGTGAAAATCTCACTCGTACTTTTCAAACAAAAATGTTTCCATGGTGTGTATTGTTGTTCATTTTCATCAAATAAACAAAATAAAACCCAGAATAAATCATTAAAGACAAGAAATGAGCTTAAAAGATGCCTCAGCGCAAATGTTAATGTTAGTAAAAGAGCCCAAATTTCAAAAAATATTGCGAAAAACAACAATCTTCCATTATAGAGTGAATGTTTGAGGTGTATAGAAGGCATTTATTTCATTTTTAGAAATTTTAATTTTTCACATTTTTCCATGAAAAGTGCCAGTACCCCCCCCTTTGGGTTCTAGGTGAAATTCTCACTCGACACAAATCAA
>NW_027286850.1:0-262969 GCF_022747635.1 Hetaerina americana | reverse complement strand
ACCACCCAACCCAACCCAACCCAACCCAAACCAACCCAACCCAACCCAACCCAACCCAACCCAACCCAACCCAACCCAACCCAACCCAACCCAACCCAACCCAACCAACCCAACCCAACCCAACCCAACCCAACCCAACCCAACCCAACCCAACCCAACCCAACCCAACCCAACACCCAACCCAACCCAACCCAACCCAACCCAACCCAACCCAACCCAACCCAACCCAAACCAACCCAACCCAACCAACCCAACCCAACCCAACCCAACCCAACCCAACCAACCCAACCCAACCAACCCAACCCAACCCAACCCAACCCAACCCAACCCAACCCAACCCAACCCAACCCAACCCAACCCAACCCAACCCAACCCAACCCAACCCAACCCAACCCAACCCAACCCAACCCAACCCAACCCAACCCAACCCAACCCAACCCAACCCAACCCAACCCAACCCAACCCAACCCAACCCAACCCAACCCAACCCAACCCAACCCAACCAACCCAACCCAACCCAACCCAACCCAACCCAACCCAACCCAACCCAACCCAACCCAACCCAACCCAACCCAACCCAACCCCCAACCCAACCCAACCCAACCCAACCCAACCCAACCCAACCCAACCCAACCCAACCCAACCCAACCCAACCCAACCCAACCCAACCCAACCCAACCCAACCCAACCCAACCCAACCCAACCCAACCCAACCCAACCCCAACCCAACCCAACCCAACCCAACCCAACCCAACCCAACCCAACCCAACCCAACCCAACCCAACCCAACCCAACCCAACCCAACCCAACCAACCCAACCCAACCCAACCCAACCCAACCCCAACCCAACCCAACCCAACCCAACCCAACCCAACCCAACCCAACCCAACCCAACCCAACCAACCCAACCCAACCCAACCCAACCCAACCCAACCCAACCCAACACCCAACCCAACCCAACCCAACCCAAACCCAACCCAACCCAACCCAACCCAACCCAACCCAACCAACCCAACCCAACCCAACCCAACCCAACCAACCCAACCCAACCCAACCCAACCCCAACCCAACCCAACCCAACCCAACCCCAACCCAACCCAACCCAACCCAACCCAACCCAACCCAACCCAACCCAACCCAACCCAACCCAACCCAACCCAACCCAACCCAACCCAACCCAACCCAACCCAACCCAACCCAACCCAACCCAACCCAACCCAACCCAACCCAACCCAACCCAACCCAACCCAACCCAACCCAACCCAACCCAACCCAACCCAACCCAACCAACCCAACCCAACCCAACCCAACCCAACCCAACCCAACCCAACCCAACCCAACCCAACCCAACCCAACCCAACCCAACCCAACCCAACCCAACCCAACCCAACCCAACCCAACCCAACCCAACCCAACCCAACCCAACCCAACCCAACCCAACCCAACCCAACCCAACCCAACCCAACCCAACCCAACCCAACCCAACCCAACCCAACCCAACCCAACCCAACCCAACCCAACCCAACCCAACCCAACCCAACCCAACCCAACCCAACCCAACCCAACCCAACCCAACCCAACCCAACCCAACCCAACCCAACCCAACCCAACCCAACCCAACCCAACCCAACCCAACCCAACCCAACCCAACCCAACCCAACCCAACCCAACCCAACCCAACCCAACCCAACCCAACCCAACCCAACCCAACCCAACCCAACCCAACCCAACCCAACCCAACCAACCCAACCCCAACCCAACCCAACCCAACCCAACCCAACCCAACCCAACCCAACCCAACCCAACCCAACCCAACCCAACCCAACCCAACCCAACCCAACCCAACCCAACCCAACCCAACCCAACCCAACCCAACCCAACCCAACCCAACCCAACCCAACCCAACCCAACCCAACCAACCCAACCCAACCCAACCCAACCCAACCCAACCCCAACCCAACCCAACCCAACCCAACCCAACCCAACCCAACCCAACCCAACCCAACCCAACCCAACCCAACCCAACCCAACCCAACCCAACCCAACCCAACCCAACCCAACCCAACCCAACCCAACCCAACCCAACCCAACCCAACCCAACCCAACCCAACCCAACCCAACCCAACCCAACCCAACCCAACCCAACCCAACCCAACCCAACCAACCCAACCCAACCCAACCCAACCCAACCCAACCCAACCCAACCCAACCCAACCCAACCCAACCCAACCCAACCCAACCCAACCCAACCCAACCCAACCCAACCCAACCCAACCCAACCCAACCCAACCCAACCCAACCCAACCCAACCCAACCCAACCCAACCCAACCCAACCCAACCCAACCCAACCCAACCCAACCCAACCCAACCCAACCCAACCAACCCAACCCAACCCAACCCAACCCAACCCAACCCAACCCAACCCACCCAACCCAACCCAACCCAACCCAACCCAACCCAACCCAACCCAACCCAACCCAACCCAACCCAACCCAACCCAACCCAACCCAACCCAACCCAACCCAACCCAACCCAACCCAACCCCAACCCAACCCAACCCAACCCAACCCAACCCAACCCAACCCAACCCAACCCCCAACCCAACCCAACCCAACCCAACCCAACCCAACCCAACCCCAACCCAACCCAACCCAACCCAACCCAACCCAACCCAACCCAACCCAACCCAACCCAACCCAACCCAACCCAACCCAACCCAACCCAACCCAACCCAACCCAACCCAACCCAACCCAACCCAACCCAACCCAACCCAACCCAACCCAACCCAACCCAACCCAACCCAACCCAACCCAACCCAACCCCAACCCAACCCAACCCAACCCAACCCAACCCAACCCAACCCAACCCAACCCAACCCAACCCAACCCAACCCAACCCAACCCAACCCAACCCAACCCAACCCAACCCAACCCAACCCAACCCAACCCAACCCAACCCAACCCAACCCAACCCCAACCCAACCCAACCCAACCCAACCCAACCCAACCCAACCCAACCCAACCCAACCCAACCCAACCCAACCCAACCCAACCCAACCCAACCCAACCCAACCCAACCCAACCCAACCCAACCCAACCCAACCCAACCCAACCCAACCCAACCCAACCCAACCCAACCCAACCCAACCCAACCCAACCCAACCCAACCCAACCCAACCCAACCCAACCCAACCCAACCCAACCCAACCCAACCCAACCCAACCCAACCCAACCCAACCCAACCCAACCCAACCCAACCCAACCCAACCCAACCCCAACCCAACCCAACCCAACCCAACCCAACCCAACCCAACCCAACCCAACCCAACCCAACCCAACCCAACCCAACCCAACCCAACCCCAACCCAACCCAACCCAACCCCAACCCAACCCAACCCAACCCAACCCAACCCAACCCAACCCAACCCAACCCAACCCAACCCAACCCAACCAACCCAACCCAACCCAACCCAACCCAACCCAACCCAACCCAACCCAACCCAACCCAACCCCAACCCAACCCAACCCAACCCAACCCAACCCAACCCAACCCAACCCAACCCAACCCAACCCAACCCAACCCAACCCAACCCACCCACCCAACCCAACCCAACCCAACCCAACCCAACCCAACCCAACCCAACCCAACCCAACCCAACCCAACCCAACCCAACCCAACCCAACCCAACCCAACCCAACCCAACCCAACCCAACCCAACCCAACCCAACCCAACCCACCCAACCCAACCCAACCCAACCCCAACCCAACCCAACCCAACCCAACCCAACCCAACCCAACCCAACCCAACCCAACCCAACCCAACCCAACCCAACCCAACCCAACCCAACCCAACCCAACCCAACCCAACCCAACCCAACCCAACCCAACCCAACCCAACCCAACCCAACCCAACCCAACCCAACCCAACCCAACCCAACCCAACCCAACCCAACCCAACCCAACCCAACCCAACCCAACCCAACCCAACCCAACCCAACCCAACCCAACCCAACCCAACCCAACCCAACCCAACCCAACCCAACCCAACCCAACCCAACCCAACCCAACCCAACCCAACCCAACCCAACCCAACCCAACCCAACCCAACCCAACCCAACCCAACCCAACCCAACCCAACCCAACCCAACCCAACCCAACCCAACCCAACCAACCCAACCCAACCCAACCCAACCCAACCCAACCCAACCCAACCCAACCCAACCCAACCCAACCCAACCCAACCCAACCCAACCCAACCCAACCCAACCCAACCCAACCCAACCCAACCCAACCCAACCCAACCCAACCCAACCCAACCCAACCCAACCCAACCAACCCAACCCAACCCAACCCAACCCAACCCAACCCAACCCAACCCAACCCAACCCAACCCAACCCAACCCAACCCAACCCAACCCAACCCAACCCAACCCAACCCAACCCAACCCAACCCAACCCAACCCAACCCAACCCAACCCAACCCAACCCAACCCAACCCAACCCAACCCAACCCAACCACCCAACCCAACCCAACCCAACCCAACCCAACCCAACCCAACCCAACCCAACCCAACCCAACCCAACCCAACCCAACCCAACCCAACCCAACCCAACCAACCCAACCCAACCCAACCCAACCCAACCCAACCCAACCCAACCCAACCCAACCCAACCCAACCCAACCCAACCCAACCCAACCCAACCCAACCCAACCCAACCCAACCCAACCCAACCCAACCCCAACCCAACCCAACCCAACCCAACCCAACCCAACCCAACCCAACCCAACCCAACCCAACCCAACCCAACCCAACCCAACCCAACCCAACCCAACCCAACCCAACCCAACCCAACCCAACCCAACCCAACCCAACCCAACCCAACCCAACCCAACCCAACCCACCCAACCCACCCAACCCAACCCAACCCAACCCAACCCAACCCAACCCAACCCAACCCAACCCAACCCAACCCAACCCCAACCCAACCCAACCCAACCCAACCCAACCCAACCCAACCCAACCCACCCAACCCAACCCACCCAACCCAACCCAACCCAACCCAACCCAACCCAACCCAACCCAACCCAACCCAACCCAACCCAACCCAACCCAACCCAACCCAACCCAACCCAACCCAACCCAACCCAACCCCAACCCAACCCAACCCAACCCAACCCAACCCAACCCAACCCAACCCAACCCAACCCAACCCAACCCAACCCAACCCAACCCAACCCAACCCAACCCAACCCAACCCAACCCAACCCAACCCAACCCAACCCAACCCAACCCAACCCAACCCAACCCAACCCAACCAACCCAACCCAACCCAACCCAACCCAACCCCAACCCAACCCAACCCAACCCAACCCAACCCAACCCAACCCAACCCAACCCAACCCAACCCAACCCAACCCAACCCAACCCAACCCAACCCAACCCAACCCAACCCAACCCAACCCAACCCAACCCAACCCAACCCAACCCAACCCAACCCAACCCCCAACCCAACCCAACCCAACCCAACCCAACCCAACCCAACCCAACCCAACCCAACCCAACCCAACCCAACCCAACCCAACCCAACCCAACCCAACCCAACCCAACCCAACCCAACCCAACCCAACCCAACCCAACCCAACCCAACCCAACCCAACCCAACCCAACCCAACCCAACCCAACCCAACCCAACCCAACCCAACCCAACCCAACCCAACCCAACCCAACCCAACCCAACCCAACCCAACCCAACCCCAACCCAACCCAACCCAACCCAACCCAACCCAACCCAACCCCAACCCAACCCAACCCAACCCAACCCAACCCAACCCCACCCAACCCAACCCAACCCAACCCAACCCAACCCAACCCAACCCAACCCAACCCAACCCAACCCAACCCAACCCAACCCAACCCAACCCAACCCAACCCAACCCAACCCAACCCAACCCACCCAACCCAACCCAACCCAACCCAACCCAACCCAACCCAACCCAACCCAACCCAACCCAACCCAACCCAACCCAACCCAACCCAACCCAACCCAACCCAACCCAACCCAACCCAACCAACCCAACCCAACCCAACCCAACCCAACCCAACCCAACCCAACCCAACCCAACCCAACCCAACCCAACCCAACCCAACCCAACCCAACCCACCCAACCCAACCCAACCCAACCCAACCCAACCCAACCCAACCCAACCCAACCCAACCCAACCCAACCCAACCCAACCCAACCCAACCCAACCCAACCCAACCCAACCCAACCCAACCCAACCCAACCCAACCCAACCCAACCCAACCCAACCCAACCCAACCCAACCCAACCCAACCCAACCCAACCCAACCCAACCCAACCCAACCCAACCCAACCCAACCCAACCCAACCCAACCCAACCCAACCCAACCCAACCCAACCCAACCCAACCCAACCCAACCCAACCCAACCCAACCCAACCCAACCCAACCCAACCCAACCCAACCCAACCCCAACCCAACCCAACCCAACCAACCCAACCCAACCCAACCCCAACCCAACCCAACCCAACCCAACCCAACCCAACCCAACCCAACCCAACCCAACCCAACCCAACCCAACCCAACCCAACCCAACCCAACCCAACCCAACCCAACCCAACCCAACCCAACCCAACCCAACCCAACCCAACCCAACCCAACCCAACCCAACCCAACCCAACCCAACCCAACCCAACCAACCCAACCCAACCCAACCCAACCCAACCCAACCCAACCCAACCCAACCCAACCCAACCCAACCCAACCCAACCCAACCAACCCAACCCAACCCAACCCAACCCAACCCAACCCAACCCAACCCAACCCAACCCAACCCAACCCAACCCAACCCAACCCAACCCAACCCAACCCAACCCAACCCAACCCAACCCAACCCAACCCAACCCAACCCAACCCAACCCAACCCAACCCAACCCAACCCAACCCAACCCAACCCAACCCAACCCAACCCAACCCAACCCAACCCAACCCAACCCAACCCAACCCAACCCAACCCAACCCAACCCCAACCCAACCCAACCCAACCCAACCCAACCCAACCCAACCCAACCCAACCCAACCCAACCCAACCCAACCCAACCCAACCCAACCCAACCCAACCCAACCCAACCCAACCCAACCCAACCCAACCCAACCCAACCCAACCCAACCCAACCCAACCCAACCCAACCCAACCCAACCCAACCCTGTCTCATTGTCTATTTTAAGGTTATTTATGTGTATTTGAACTTCTTCCTATTTACGCCACACATGGAAAGAATGGACTGGTGATATCTTTTATGAAACATATACCTTTTAAATTCTGGAGAACGCCTAATTACATTCACGACAAGATTACCAGCTGCTGAGATAGTTGTCTTTTAATTTGTTCTGATGATAAACTCTGCTTGAATTGACTGGAGTATCCATCTAAGCGTAGAAAATATATATGTTAATGCTTCTTTTTGAAGTAATTATGGTCTATGTTTTGGATGGAATTGAACAGGAATTAAGTGCCAACCTACAGCTGTAAACAGTGTCAATATAAATTGAAAATAATACTTAATAATGTATTCCATGATCTACCAATACATTGAGACCAAATTATTCAAAGTGGATTTTTAAAATACAATTTATTGAAAGATTCAATATTGAAAAATTAAACATAAAATAAAATGTATTTAATACACGCTCGGTAGATGATAGGGCTTCTTAAGTTATTTCCACAGCCATTTTGCAATTACCCAATTGGGTGCCACAAATCCCATATTATGAAGCACTCCTTTTTAATTACAGTGTTTGTAAAATGAATTCATTTCTTCATCTTCATTATATTTGATTGGCATCTATTGGCTTAGAAATGCCATTTATTTTAGAATATACTACCTTAATCAAAAATTTCCCGGAATTTATTCAGAAAATTAAAAATACAAGTTTATTCATCTAAATCTATATTGTCCCCTTCAAAGTAATCCCCATCGACTGCAATACACTTATGCCAGCGCTTGATCCAATCCTCGAAACATTTTTTATATTCGGTTTTCGGTATGTCCATCAGTGCTTCCTGCGATTTTTCCATTACTTCCTCTCGGCTGCTAAAACGCGTTTCCCGTAATGGTTTTTTAACTCGATTGAACAGAAAGAAGACACAGGGAGCCAAATCAGGTGAATTCGGTGGTTGTTGGATGGTATTTGTTGCATTTTTCGTCAAAAAATTACGAATAATGATAGCACTGTGCGACGGTGCGTTATCATGGTGCAAAATCCACGAGTTTTCTGCCCACATTTCTGGTCTCTTTCGGCGAATTGCTTCACGCAAACGTCTCATAACGCCCAAATAATACTCTTTGTTTACTGTCTGGCCTTCTGGCAAAAATTCATGATGCACTGCACCGTTGTAATCCATGAAAACCGTCAGCATTGCCTTCTTTTTTGACTGAAAACGACGTGGTTTTTTTGGTCTCGGCTCATTTGGTGAACGCCATTCACTTGCCTGATGTCTGGATTGCGTTTCGTACTCATAAACCCACGTCTCGTCTCCAGTAATGATCCTTTTGATGAATGTGGGATCGGATTCAGCCTCGCAAATCATGTCTTTTGCGACGTCAACACGGTCTCTTTTTTGCATGAAATTGAGGTCTTTTGGCACCAACTTTGCTGCTACACGACGGAAACCCAAATCATTAACCACAATGTCTTGGGCGGATCCATAGGCAATGTTCAAGTCCTCCGCTATTTCTCTGATGGTTAATTTGCGGTTATTGACCAACATTTCTTTTACTTTATCAATTTTTTCACCGACTATCGATGTCGATGGTCTGCCACTGCGTTCATCATCTTCGATTGACTCACGACCACTTCTGAACCGCTCGTGCCACTGGTAAACGACCGTTTTTTTTAGAGAATCGTTGCCGAAACACTTTTCCAACATTTCCAACGTCCGTGCGCCACTACATCCGTTTTTTACGCAAAATTTAATACAAGTTCGTTGTTGCAAATTTAAATCCCTTTCTGCAATTGTAAAAAATAGCCAACACACACACAGAGATAGATGTACTCTTGGCTACGTAACTTTTGCAAATGTCAAGTTAGGACACTAAGATTTAAAGGGAATATCAACAACAGATGTACCAATTTAACAAAAAAACAGAACTCAAATCGGAACGATGGGAGCGCCACACGGTGGTTATTCCGGGAACTTTTTGATCAAGGTAGTATGTATGACATATAAAAGTCAAATGTTTTAAATGCACGCGATGTCAAAGCCAATTAATAATGACTGATTCCATACAGGTTCATTGAGTATAATATATTTATTTTTATAGGCTTTATTTTCATAAAAAATTCAGAATCAATCAAAACAGATTTCGATGAAATATTGGAACAGGTTAAGACGATGAGAAGTCTCCTTGAATTATAAAGTTTGTGTTCAAAATTTATAAAATATCAAACCAATTTAATGGCAGACTCATTTAAACAGTTATTAATTCATTTATGCATTCATTGTCATTTAATTTTGGACAATTTATCAACCCAAATTAACATAAACATATTAAATATTAATCTTCATTACCTCAGAATAAAACATCCAGAAACGGACATATTTTCCCAGATTTATGAAGAAGGTTTGATTGCCCAATTACTTGATGCGTGAGTGTTTTGGTGTCCGATGGCTTCCCAGCAACATCACTAGTCAACACTTCCAAGATTTCCTTTGACTGCTTCTCATCCTGTTCATTTAGAGATTGATGAAACTGCTGGAATTCTTCAATGCTTTCGGGCATTAATTGATGATTACTCAATTGAACTAATAACTGTGGAAATCAAGTTATTAGCTGACCACTATACTGATCCTTTTGTTTAAAAAAAATCAAGTTTTATAGATTGGTAGTGTATAAATACTATTGAAATTAGTATGTTGTTTTGCATTGATCATTCTTCATAAAACTATGAGCAAACCAGTTAAAGAATGATATTTCTCAAAGAGGCAGAACATTCTCACTCCATTCTCTTCATATTTTATGCCATAGCATAGATATGTGCTCGTCAAACACTATCTGCATTTTGCAGACAATGATACCTTTATGAGGGATAGACATCCTTGTGTCAAGCTGAATGAAATTAGCCCTCTGCTTGTATTTCTCAACAAAAAGTTCTCAAGTTTGTTGACACCTGAGAGGAAGATTTCTATTGTCAAAAATGTTATTCTGTACAAGGATGAGCTCTCACTGATGCAGTATGTTTCCCTGAAAGGAGCCAGATTTGGGGTGGAAACGTTTAGATTTGCTAAGCCTATGTCTGGATATATATGGTCAATTATTATTATTTCTACAGGAAAAAGGTGGGTCATGATAGTCCAGGGGGGTAGAGCATTGGACTATTGACCGGAGGGTCCTGAGTTCAAACCCCAGGCAGACACTCAGGGCACCTGATGCTCCACTCAAGCTATGTGATTTTTTCTGATAACAATCTTCCTGGTAAACCTATCTGCCACAGTGAAAGTAACTGGCTCCCCTTAATATCCTGATGTGTGAATTTCACAGACTGTATAGAGCTAAGTACAGGGTGAACTCTACCATCACCCATAAACCGACCTTCCAACATTGATTACTGTGTTTATGGTACACAGGAAATGGTCAGTATTGAAGGTGGAATATACCAATCTTCCTAATACATCCTTAGATTGTGCTAGCAGTAATGAAACCTCTGCTAGGTCAAAGATTATTGCCTGACTGCAGACAACTATTACACCTCCTCAGAGCTGGCTGATTTATTGGTTTCAAAAGGAACCGATAGACATGGGACATTGAGAATTAAAAGGAAGGAAGTACTAGATGACATATAGACTAAAGAAGTTGAAAAAGGAGTAATTGACTGCCCTCCAGCAAGGCAAAGTGATTGCTATGAATTGGGAAGATAAGATGGCCGTCAAGTCTCTGTACCCTTTACAGTACATAATACGGAATTTATGGAATATAAATGAAAAGGATATGGTGCTATAAAAGCCAAAAGTTGCTGTTGTGTACAATAATACAATAGGTGGAGTAGAAAGGGAAGATCAGCACCTGACAAATTTCCCCATTATGAAAAAAGGAGTTCAAATGTTATTTAAAACAGTTTTCAGTTGTTGGACCAGGGCACATGGAATGGATTTCTATGGCAGAGAAAGGGTGGTGGACCAAAGGGTAAGTTCAGAATTTAGAATCAAACTAGTAGAAGATGTAATTGAGGGGTACATTGCATATGATATAACATGTGAGGGTGGAAGGCCTTCAGTAGAACCAAATCCTTGATCCTCTATGTAAGTTACAATTTCCCAAGTATATTCCACCTACAGAGAAGATGGAAAAGCTTTGTAGGATGTGTGCAGTTTGTTGTGCCAAAAGGGATGGAACAAGCAAAAAGATTGGAAAAGAAGCGAGGTGCCATTTCCAAGCATGTCACAGCCGCTAAGAACAGACATGTGATTTTATGAACGGGAGGAGATTTTCGTGTGTTTGAAAAATATGGTTGAAAGAATTCGTAAATCATGCCTTCTGTTTCTACGTCATTTCATTTTAATCGCCATGTTGTTTTGTCATCCTGTTTTTCAACAGGAATTAATAATTCTAAATCGTCGATGACTTCATTTGCGTGTGACTGATCCTGAGCAACTTTCATTTGCCACTGTTTGTAATTCAAATTTCGAAAATTATGAAGAAATGTTGCTGTTTCTCTCGCTATTAATACCAAAACATTCTATATAGAGATAATTTAATTAGAATGAGCCAATTGCGACATGCCATACATCTTCAATCGTTTTCTCTCTCAATATTTTGATTATGCTGATTAAATCGTAAACAATTTCTTTCACTTTTTCCACGTTTTTTCATTGGTGGTTGTTGATGCGAAAGAAGAATGGGGGTCCTGCTACCGACCGACCAATCGATGCTTATGGACTGTGCCGTTAGCTGCATCTTATACCAATATCCAGCTATGCTGATCAATGGTCGTAGGATATAAGTGGTTTATGGGCGAAGTTAAGCTAGTGAGTATATTTTATTGCAGTTTGTGACAGTATTATATTTGGAGATTATGACAGCCCATTTATGCTTGCTTTAGCACAATTGTATCTGAAAATGGGATTATCTGAGTAATCTCATAAAGGTTCTAATAATGGGTTGCCAGTATTTCCTATTGCTTGTTGAAATGACGTGGCTAGGTCGCTTAGATATGTTGGAAGGTCCGGTATTTTTAGATCCGTGTGAATATCTGAGTTTCTTACAAACCAGGCGTCGTTGGCAAGGGTTCGTAGAGTATTATTTTGGAAGCATGTCATTTTCTTCAATTTGGTTGCGGCTATTGAACCCCAGGCTGGGTAGCCTTAAGATAGGTCGTATCATAGATTTAAATAACAGTATTTTGTCGAGAAGACAAAGGGGAATGGTGCGTTTTATGAGGGGATAGAATAAGAAAGCGGCTGAATTGGCCTTGTTGAGTGCATATTGAGTGTGTGCTTGCCAAGTGAGTTTACTGTCCATTTGTACACCAAGAAATTTAGCCGTTGATGCCTGGGGGATTATTTCCCTGCCATAGTGGATAGCAGTGATGTGAGGATTCTTCCATTTTCTGGCGTAGTTTACGTTTATACATTTTGTGGTGTTAATGGTTAGTTTCCAATCGGTCATCCACTCTGCTATGCTCTTAAGGTGTTCTTGGACATTTGTTGCGGCATGATTTGGGTCAAAGGAAGTTGACGCTCTAGCTGAGTCATCCGCATTGAGGTAGCTTTTGGGTCTAGGGGGAGGTCGTTATTGTAGAGGTTGAATAGGACGAGTGACAAAATTGATCCTTGAGGAAAGCCTGCAGATATGGACCGGGTAGTTGATTTGGCATTGTTAAGGGCTAAAAAGAGCGTGCGGTTTGAAAGAAAGAAGGGGATGGTCTTATTTAGGTATACTGATATGTCGGTTTTAAGCAGTTTATGTATAAAACCAATTTGCCAGACCTTGTCAAAAGCTCTTTGGAGATCAAGGAAGACTACTTGGGTGTGCTTGTGAATGTGGAAGCCGAAAGTGATCTGTTCAACCAATCTTGTTATTTGCTGAGTCATGGAATGGCGACGGCGGAAGCCAGTTTGCTCAGGTCTGATCAAGTCTAGGGCCGAGATTTCTTCTTGAAGCCTGTTTAAGATGCATTTTTCTAGAAGTTTGCCCATGCATGGGAAAGGCCACTGGGTCTATAGTTCAGAATATAAGGAGGATTTTTATCGGGTTTTGGAAGGAGTATTATCTTAGCCGTTTTCAATGCCTTTTGGAAGTACGATTGGGAAAGACAGGCGTTGAGGATAGAGAGTAGGTGTTTGATAAAAGATTTAGGAAGGTTTTCCAGGTGAAGGTAGGATATTTGATCGGGTTGCAGTGATGACTTGGTTTTGGAGTGGGCCATAATGGAGTAAAGTTCTTGAGGAGTAATTTCCGGGAATATGTGGAATGGGCAAAGTGACAGGCCATAGGCACTGATCAACGCTTCTGAATCCAACAAGGATGTATTATTGTTTTTAAAAATGCATTCGAAGGAGTCGGCAGAGGTATTTGCTTTGTTGCTGTCATCGTATAGTGCTCTCCCATTATGTGGTATTGGCGGGATGGGTACCTTTTTCCTTTGCACACAGTGGGCTAGGGTCCATACCGAATTATCCTTATGTGAGAGTGAACTTATTTTCTCATGCCAAGTTTTTTCCCAATGTTTTCTAGTTTTGGATGTTACAAGGTTTTGAAGTGCACAGAAGCCGATTTTATCTTGGCATGGATTAGTGCATTGCCAGAGGGCTCTGGCCTTGTTTCTAAGTGAAATCAAGTGCAAAATATCCGGAGGTAGTGTGCCACCAGCGATGGAGGCCGGAGAAGGAGGGTAGCGAGAGCGATGAATGATTTTGGTTAAGGTGCTTGTAAAATCTTGAGCCGCTTTCTCTATGCTGTCTGGAGTGCTAGCAGGAGATGGGACAAGGTTAATGGCCAAGCAGTTTTCTTTAAATAGTTTCCAGTTAACTCTTCTAGTTGTATGAAGGAGGGTAGGAATGCAGTAAAATATGGGGCAGTGGTCCGAGGCTGAGTTATCTAGGTTAAGGATTTGGAATGCGATATCTGCGGATAAGTGAACTACATCCAGGATATCGGAGGAGTGGGGGTGATGATAGAAGTGGGTAGGGAAAGGCGGTGAGTGAATTGCTATATTTTTGGTAAATAGGAGATTATGAAAGGCTCGCCTTCGTGTTGTAGTGTTTTTTCAAGCTTTTGTTTTTTGTTTTTAATGCCATTTATGTTCCATTGTAAAACTTTAAGGAAGTGGTTGTTTATTTGTGAATTAGGCACCATTTACAAGTTGAAGAAGGGCTGGTATAAGGTCATTGGTGAAGATGCTAATAAGGTTTTACTGTCAGTAGGAGAAAGAAGTTTCGTAATTATGCTCAATAGAGCAGTTCTTATATTTGCGGTTGATGATTTGTCATTGATTGAGGGAGAGTGTTGTCCAGAGGGTGGCGGAGGGTGTTGATCGGAGGTTGGAGGAGAGTTAAGAGATGATTGAGGGGTCTCCACGATTTCGGTTTCATGGTTTTGCCAAGGGTTATGGAGAGGAGGAAACGACTGAGAATTTGTATTTAGGTTCGGTTGCTTCAAGGGCTCGTGCATGGTCTGTAGTTGTAGGGCTTCCATGCCATGCCGTCACCTAAAAATAGGGGTAAGGGATTATCTAGCGGTGAGGGTAAAAGGTTACGCATATGAGCTAGGAGACTTCTTCCGCCTTTCAGGTCCTCTATGTCTGGTGTAACCGAGCTTCTAACTTTAACTGTTTTGGAGGGTCCTCTTCAACGGGAAACTAACTTCCATGCTTGACCACTTGGTGCTTGTTTGGTGCTTGCTTGGTGCTTGCTGTTTAAATAAGTGAGCAATGCGAAGCCCGGTTGTTCGTCCCAATCAGAGTGGTCTGGGGCTGCATAATGGGGAGCCACGGAAGCAAAGGAATGGTGTGCGTGCCCTAGACGACCATTTGAGGCGGGGTTATATGGAGAGAAGTGAAGATAGATTTTATTTTCAGTTCCCTGCAAACGTTTTTCATTAGTTCCGAAGTGAAGTTTGCACCTCTGTCTGCCAGTAAATATTTAAGCACACCGTGATGGCAAATTATGTGCTCGACAAAAAATTCCTGCTACTGTTTTGGCCGATTGATCTGGAATCGTAAAGGCTTCATGATATCTTGTGAAATAATCTTATCCAATACTCATCACCGCAACCCAGGTGTTGTCGCACGGGAGAAGGGAAGCGACCCGGTGTGGGCGGTAGTCCATCCGCCTGAGCTGGAGGCGAAAGAGGTGGGCTTTCATCCCACCAGGAGTGACCAGCGGCCGCCGGAAGGCGGTCGTATATTGGAGGTGTCTCGCCAAACAATTCTTTGATCTTCCTTGCTACCTACTTTCTCCGTAGCAATTGTCTTACTGCTGTTACTCGGGCCATACCTAATAGGCAGATACAAGGGAGGGAAGTAGGGTGAATTAAGAGCGTATCCTCCCGGGCAGGGGCCGCAAGTCATAAAATTTTTCTGACGATGGAGGATGATTTTGGAGATTTTGCCCTTGATGAGGGTCGGTCGGTGAACCATTGTTGATTTTATCTGGCTGCGGAATGTGGACTTGATTATGGTTGGTCTGGGCGCGTTGCTCAGTCTCGAACTCGTCAATCACGCGTCCTGCTTGTGCGTAATTAGGTGGCGGTTCGGGCTCTGGTGGTTGTGGAAGCATTCGCCCGGGAAACGTTCGCCCATGTGATATTCATCGCCAATTAAAGGAGGTGTATGGAGACAATGTAATGGACGAGTCGTCTGTTCGGCGGTGGTGTCGCAACTTCAACATGGGGAGGGGGAACACACACGACGATGAGCGTTCGGAGAGACCGTCTGTCATTACAGACCAACTGGTGAGCTCAGTTGACGAATTCGTGAGGAACGATCGGCGCGTCACAATTGATGACATCTGTGAGCATTTTCCCAATGTTTCTCGAACAATTGTTCATGAAATTGTTAAACACCATCTGCATTTTGCAAAAATTTGTGCAAGATGGGTCCCTCGCGTATCTCAATGAGCTGGCGGCGAAGGACTATGCAGCAGGAATACAGAAACTTGTCACACGTTATGACAAATGCCTTAATTTGCTTGGAGATTATGTTGAGAAGTAGTTTAAAGTATCCTCTTTCAAATAAAATTTTTTATGTTTGTTAATATTTACTTTTGTGTCTTTATTTCACGAACGGGTACTACTTTCCGGATGACCCTCGTATAATGCTCATTTTGTATGTTACGCTGGTTATTCTCTGCCGCTTGCGCGCGCGCGATTTGGAGCCGGCGTTGCAAAACGTGATCGTACGGGGGTACCTCCGTGTAACACGGTAGGAGGGGTCGTAAGACATCATCCCAAAGCATATCCAATTCCCTCCCATATAAAAGGTAAGCAGGAGTTTGCTCTGTGATTCGATGTTTGCTATTTCTGTACACAAATAATGCAAAATTTAGTTGATCGTTCCAATCCGAGTGGTCTTGGTTGACATAGTGAGAAATAACGGCGGCAAAAGATTGGTGCGCCCTCTCCAGCCTACCATTGGAAGCGGGATTGTAAGGGGAGGTAAAAATTGTCTTTACTTTCAATATATCACAAATTCGCCTCATAAGCTGTGATGTGAAATTGGCACCTCTGTCAGTGAGAAGGGTGGCTGGCACCCCATGACGGCAAATGATCTGCTCTACGAAGGCTCGAGTTACAGTTTCTGCGGATTGATCGATGATAGGTATGGCCTCCGGATATCTCGTAAGATAATCTTGACATGATAGTATGTAGCGATTGCCTCTATTGGATACTTTTAATGGACCAATTATATCCAAAGCAATTTTCTCGAACGGATGTGACGCTTCGGTGACAGGTTGAATAGGTATTCTTTCCTTTCTTCCCTTTCGTTTCTTGCAGCTTACGCAATTACTGACGTAATTTCGAGTGTCGGCGTACAGCCTTGGCCAATTAAAATGTCTTTGCACAATATTTAATGTTTTGTCTATTCCTAGATGTCCTGCTAGGGGGCTGTCATGGCATCTTTGTAATATGTAATCTCTCATGCTTACGAGTGCACAGATGGTGTATAGTGGATCGGGGGTCTTCACGTGGATTTTATTGAGTACTCCATGCTCGTCTAAGAGATAGTTGGGGTTTCGTTCTTCCGCTAGCGTACGCAGTGGTCGAATTTCCGGACAAATTGACTGTTCTTGCGCAATCTTGGTTTTATCCCAAACTGGCTCGTATTCCGTGTCTTGATGGAGGGCATTTACTATTGGGTTCACTGCGCGGGAGAGAGCGTCTACGTGCGGAATATCTTTTCCTGCTTTGTACTGTATTGTAAACGAGTATTCGGTGAGCTCCATTATCCACCTAGCCAGTCTGGGTTTCGGCTCGGAAAGGGCAAGTAGCCATCGGAGCGGGCTATGATCAGTGATTAAAGTGAACGGACGGCCTAAAAGATATACTCTGAACCTTCTAATCATATGTACGACCGCCAAACACTCAAGTTTAGTGGCGGAGTATGCTTTGTGCTGCTGTGTCAACTGCTTGCTGGCGCATGCTATCATATGCTTGCCATCTTCAAAATTCTGCGGCAGCACTCCTCCAATCGCCACGGAAGAAGCGTCAGTGGTCAAAATGAATTCATTCTAAAAGTCAGGGAATCGCAATACGGGTTGACTCGTGAGACAAGCCCTTGATTTTTCAAAAGATTCTTGTTGCTCTCTTTCCCAAATAAAGTCCGTATCCTTACTTGTTAGCGAGGTAAGAGGACTCGAAAATTGAGCAAAATGCAAAATAAATTTCCTGTAATATCCCACTAACCCAAGGAACGATTGCAGTTGCTTAACGTTACGTGGTGCTGGAAAACTGCTTATTGCATGTATTTTTTCTTCATCGGGTTCCAACCCATTAGCGGAAACGACGTGACCGAGGAATATCACTCGTGTTAGAAAGAATTTACATTTTTGTGGTTTCAGTTTCAAATTCGCTTTCCTCAGTCTTGAAAAAATATCTCTCAAGCCTAGTATGTGTTTTTCCATGCTCTCATCATGCCGTAATATGTCGTCGAGATGGAACAAAACTCCTCGATTAATCATTCCATCTAGTACGGTTGTCATAAGACGCATGAATGTGGAAGGCGCGTTCGAAAGGCCGAATGCCATCCTGTTGCACTCGTAGTGCCCGTCTGGAGTGCTAAAAGCGGTTTGTGCCCTGTTTTTTTCGTCTACTTCAACTTTCCAGTAACCTTGACATAAATCTAGGCAACTGAAATATTTTGTCCCTCCTAACTGATCGAATATTTCGTCCATATTTGGCAGTGGAAATACTTCCTTTCTAGTGACGGCGTTCAGAGCGCGATAGTAAAAGCAAGGCCTATACTTGACAGGTTCGCCTGGAACATGCTTTTTCTTTACTAGAATCAGAGGAGCAGACCATGGACTGGTAGATGGAGATATGACTCCCTGATCAAGCATATCCCCGATGGCCTCCTTAAGAGCTTCTCTTTGAGAATGAGGGACGCGATATGGAGCCTTTTTAATGGGTTTGGAATCTCCCACATCTATGGTATGCTGTACCAGGTTGGTGCATCCCAATTTAATATCCCCGTGGATAAAAATATCTGCATACTCTAGTAAAAGTTGCTTTAAAGAGTCAGTCGCTTCATTTGGAGTATCAGAAAACGAGAATAGTGACAGTAACTCAGCGGTGGAGTGGTGCTCGGGCCACATTTCTGGGGTTTCTGTTTCAATCGAATTTACAGCTAGTAATTCATGACTTTCTGAAAAAATGTTGAAACTGTATAAGGACCCTTTTCTTAACATCTTTGGTTCGGGCCGTGTGTTACACAACAACAAAGGTTTTTTACCATCGGGGGAGACGGTTGCTAGAACTGGAAGTATTAATACATCTCAGTCCCTTCCCTGAATAATGATATCCTCGCCATAATAGTCCTGAATCTTGGTACTCGTCAACATAACCGAGCGTGGAGGAATTTTAATTGTATCAACAAATGTAGCTTCATGCAACGCTTTCTCTCGCGTACAGGTTACTCGTCCTTCTGTCCCGCTAGAGTGAGTGGCCTCATTCAAGACATCTTCAGTATCCCCAAAAATAAGGTATCCCCACGCTTAAGGTCTGATTCTCACTCCAACCGCTAAGATGACTCACTAACTTAATATTGCTCCTCGATGCTTACGTCCCCATCACCGTTAAAACTCGGAATTAAATGAATGTGATTCCCTGAAAATGTTTGTTGCATAGTTGGAGGGGAAACAGGGGCGCTTTCTATCATATTAACAGCGGATGTAAAATCAATTAAGTTCGTATTGTTTGGTGATAAATCACGCTCCCAAGGCAGAGATTCGCCAAAGCGCCCATACGTGCCCTTTCCCCCGAAATCCATTATGATTTAAAGACAATACGGCTAGGACAAAATTCATTCGCCATATGTTAGCAATATAACCGATTCTCGTTAATAAAAAAATGGGGTTAGTTTCCTTTTGGCATTACGCGTAACTACTTCTTAAATCGAAATTCAATCATACGAATGAAGCATGATGGACCGAAGGCAAGTTGCATTTAAATAAGACCCTCCAAGACTCCGCAACCCCACACCTGACACAAATATGTCGCGTGGACATAGTAGGGTTGGGTTCGTGGAATCAAAGAAGGGCTTTCCTTGCTATACAAATGTATTGGACTTACTACACAAGGAGTCCGGCCCGGAAGGAAAGAGGAAGCGTAGAGACAACAGCGGAGAAAGCAAGGTTGACTTCTAAGGGGCTCACAGTTTGATTTCAAAGCCGGGGTGATGTCGCGGGGACATGATGCTAGTTCTGATGTTTCGGAAAAGCCAAGTAGATGGCAGTCTCAATACAAAATGTCGCGGGGATCTGATGCTCGGACATCTAGAAGGACTCATGCGAGCTAGTGTCCTTTTCGCCGAATCCGCGATAGACAATTTGGTGAATAGTGGCTGGACACAGTCACCCACTACCGAGGTTAACCTGCTTTTACCCCTTCCGCTAATGATACGGAGTTCGGCGCCCGGTCTTTGTACCCGGGAATTCATATATAAACCCCGAGCGCCCCAACTTCATTGCCAGAATCAAGGAGACATCAGACGAGAGCCTACTACTTTCTTGGGATGTCATCTAGCAACTCTGCTTTTCCGGTGGTCCAGGTGAGGAGGAAGACACACCGTCGTGCCAACTCCTTCAGAGACTTCATGTCCACGAAGGGAATTGCACAGCGTGGGAATAATCGTCCGCAAGGCAAAGAATCTCCAGCTGTTTTGCCGGGGGTATCTAAGTCTTCGGCAAATTCATCATCAGGTGTTGAAGCCTTGGCTCTCAGCCCGTCGCAGTGCTTGGAGGAGACGAAGGCCCGAAGCGGGACAGCGGAGGCAACAGCAGACCTCGGCCCTTTACAGGGCCAGGTGGTGAAGGACACCGCAGGCGGCGTCAAGCGAAAGAAGGCATCTGGAAGGAAACAGAAGCCAGAAGATTCCGCGGTTACGCGGATGCCGAATCTTCAAGGAGACGATAGGGCGGAGCGTGCGCTGAGCGCAGAGGAGGGGGAAGGCGACGACGGATTTACCTTGGTTTCTTCCAAGAGGAAGTAAAGGAAACCGCTTCTGACGAACGACGCAGCCGTCCCGGAAGCCACACCTCTACCGGCATCGGCACCTAAGACGCTGCGACCACCGCCTATCGTCGTATATGGGGTCACCGACGTCCAGGGACTGATTGACCAGCTGTCGGGCGACATAGGTGTTGCTTTCGGCTTGGAAGTTCGAAGAGCTTTAATCCGGATCATCACCTCCAACAGAGAGGGGCATGAAAAGGCACTCTCCTTGCTGCAGAGCAAGAAAATCCAACACCACTCGCAGCCCATTGAAAGGGTGCCAGGGATGAAGCTGTTCATCAAGGTTATATCTTGATGGATAGCAGTTGAAAAGGTATCCGAGGGACTCAGATCCCTCGGATACGAAATTCGTAGCGTACGTCGCCTTACGGTCACGGAGGACGGAAAACCGGTCCCCATAGATCGCCACGTAGCGAACGCGGTAAAGACTCCATCGGCCATCGCCCCCGGGGACATCCGCCAGCTCTGCCACCGCTACGTCACTGTGGAGCGTTACCGTGGAGACAGAGGTCCACTCCAGTGCAGCAACTGCATGCGGTTTGGACACATCGGCATAGCTTGCTGGTGTGCGAAACGCTGCATGCGCTGTGCTGGAGCACACGCAGTCAAGGAATGGTCCCCAGGGTGGGGAGATGATGCCATCTCTGCGAACTGCGGAGGACCTCATACGGCCGTCTCTCGCTGGTGTCCCGCCTTTCAGGAGGCTGAGCGGCAACAACACGCCAACGCACGCAAGCCAGCACCAGGGAAGCAGGCGCCCAAGAAACCGGCAGCGGAACCGGGACAAAAACCATTCCGACAAGTCGATCACGCTACAACCTACGGAGCAATCCTGAAGGGCCCTTCTCAGGACAAGGTTCAGGCTCTCTCCGGAGAAGAGGGGAACATGGAGGTGGATATCACAGATCCACCCAGGGATTCTGAGGCGGTCCGAGAACCACCACCAGCGCCAGCCGTAGGAGAGGCCAACAAGGGGAACTTGTCAACCCCCGACAGCCTCCCTCCGAAGGAAGCGACCCTTCCTTTTTCTTCCGAAGGGAAGAAGAAGAAAAAGAAGCAGAAGAAGAAATCCCCGAACATCACCGGGGAAGAAGGAATAGCCATTACGAAGCCAACCCAGAGGGCGCTTGGGAACACCCTCCGAACGGCAAGTGAAGAAGGCGAAAAACCAAGCCAGAAACAGGAAAAACGGAGAGATGGGACATCAACTGATAAGTCTCCAGTTTCCGCAGAGTCCTCGCTGACACCAGACAGAGAGGACCAGGAATTATGGCAGACCATTGCCGTTATTGCATGCACCTTGAAGAGGCTCGTCACCTCGACGCAGGGCAAACTTCTCCTCTCACTCCTGGAAGAGCTGGTGCGCAGCAGGATCGGAAATTCAACCAAGCATGGCTGAACGACCCGTCCTGCTTGCGCAATGAAACGCCAACGGAATTCTTTGCCGACGCGAGGAATTACGGGTGTTCCTCCAGGAGAAGGGAGCCATAGTCGCCGCTGTCAATGAGACGCACCTTCGGCCAACGGACGCCTGGAGGTTACCTGGTTGGACCATCTTTAGGGCGGACAGGGATCCCGTGCGACAACGACTTAGCACATCAGGAGGTGCGGCCATCCTCGTCCACAGGCCCATCGAGCACCGAGCATGTAGAGAGATTTCTCACCCGCTCGCGGAGGCTGTTTCGGTGGACGTACGGACAAGAGGAGGATGGCTCCGGGTCTCATCTCTGTATTTCCCACCCGGGAAACCTTGGGATCCGGATCTCATCCAGTAACTTGCGGGGGACAGCGGACCATCGGTCATCTTGAGGGACCTGAATGCCAAGCATCCTACTTGGAATTCACGGTCCTCGAACCCGAGAGGAGAATCCCTGCGTCAGCTAGCAGATGCAAAAGGCCTAACCATCTTAGGACCGGCGATACCCACGCACGAACGAGGGGACGTTTTAGACATTGCGATTGCTCACAATGTAAGGACGTCCCTGAGTTTGTACACATGCGTGGAACTGCCGTCGGACCACAACCCGATCATCCTGGCAGTGGGGAGCCGAATCCCAGTGCTGTCTTCCACCCGGCGATTGGATATGTCGTCGGCCGACTGGAGCAGTTTCCGCAACGTCATCGCTGAGGAGCTGCCAAGAGAGCCACTGGAGGCGACTTCACCGGAGATGGCCGATCAAATGGTCAGCCACCTCACCTCTGCAATAGACGGCGCAATTAAGGCCTCGATACCGCTAATGGAACAAAGAAACTCGTATCTTCGGGTTCCACTTCCAGCGGCGGTTTGAGGCCTCATTGCGCGGCGAAACAACGTCCGGCGCCAATGGCAGAAGTATCGTACAGCGGATGTGAGAAGGCAGCTCTCAGAGCTCAACGTAGCGGTACAGAATGCCCTCCGGGGGGTCCGATCGGACCACTGGGAGGCGCACCTGCGGGAGGAGCTCCTTTCGGAAGACGGCAACGAGGACCGGCCGTCGGTGTGGAAGATATGCCGGAGGCTGCGGGCCCCTCAAAGACTGGACCCGATTATTACCGACGGAGACAGGGAGGCACGATCTCCCATGGAGAAGGCCGAACTGCTCGCTGATCACTTGGTCTGCAGCTTTTCACCCAATCCTGGGAATTCCGCTTCTGCCGAGATTGAAGAAGAAATCGAGGCGTTTGAAAGAGCCGGAGACGCCGATCTGAAAGACGCCTCGGAAATTCCGAGATTCGACGAGAAGGACGTCAAAGAGGCAATACGTCGCCTCCGCACGAGGAAGGCCCCGGGAAGCGACAACATTCCCAATATGGTCATTCGGGAGCTTCCAAAGGCGGCGGTGAGGTCCCTGACAAAGCTCCTAAATGGCTGTGTCAGGATTTTCTACTTCCCGACCACTTGGAGAAGAGCGAGAATCGTCTGCCTGCCGAAGTCGCAGAAATTGGAGGTGGGCCCCGGAGAACTCAGGCCTATGTCCTTGCTCGATGGCTTCGGTAAGATATTCGAGCGACTGCTGCAACAGCTGCTGACTGATTTCGTCCGGGAGAATGACATCCTCCCGGAGGAGCAGTTTGGTTTCCGTGCGCAGCATTCCACAGTCCATCAGCTGGTGCGAGCGGCGGATTTCATCACGAACAGCTTCAACAGGAATAGGGCGGTTGCTGGGGCCTTCTTCGACGTCAGTAAGGCGTTCGATCGCGTCTGGCATCCGGCTCTCTTGTTGACGATGAGACGACTCCATTTCCGACCTTGGATTGTTCGGATGGTTCACTCCTATTTGAGAGACAGGACATTCACCGTGCAATGGCTAGGGGCGAATTAAGGGGTGCGTCGGATCTCCGCCGGCGTGCCCCAGGGATCAGTCCTCGGACCACTGCTCTTCAATATCTACTCCCACGACATTCCAACTCCACGTGGGAACCTCGAGATCCTGTCTCTCTATGCCGACGATACGGCCCTCCTGTGCTGCTCCTGGCAGAAGGTGACCGCGGTGCGAAGACTGAAGAGCGCTGTGGCGGATCTCCTAGAATGGTACCGCCGATGGCGCTTTGCTGTTAACGCACAGAAGACGAAGGCGATCATCTTCCATCCGGGAAATGGACGGCCGACAGGAGTGAACCTAACAGTGAATGGAGTCGCCCTACCGTGGAAATCCGAAGTTACCTACCTCGGAGTGCTGATGGACCGGAAACTCCTTTGGAACGCCCTAGCGCTTCGTGTACGTAGAAAGGCATTCGCGGCGCTTAATCGGCTCCGGCCGATTATCCGCCCGCCGGTCCTGAGTATGGACACGAAGCGTAGACTGTACCAAGCGTGCGTGCTGCCTTTCATCACGTACGCTGCTCCGGTACGGTCAGGAGTGTCGCGAACGAGTCTCGGTCAAATTCAGGGGGTGCAGAATTCTGCTCTTCGTGACATCATGGCACGCGGTCGTTGCGCCCGCGTTTCCGAGATGCACGAGGACGAAAAGCTGGAAACCCTGGACGTCCTTCTGCCTAGAATATCTGGAAAATTCTTCATAAAAGCGGTAGAAGCGGAAGTAAAAGTAATTCTCCGGGTTGGCGACATAAGGGTCTGGCCATGGGACCGCTACAAGCGCCCCATAGCATCCCAAGACGAGCAAGACACCCTTCCGGCAAAGAAGAAGCCAAGGCTGCTCTGAGCGGGAATAAATCAAACGACTGACAATGCAGAAGAATTCTTCCCGCCTTAGTAGCCTTGGCGGCTGAAAAGGGGCAGTGTAAGGGCTACGCAAGAGCCCTTGCCAGAAACTGCTCTATAAGCAAAGCAGAGCAGTGACTGAAGACACTAAAGGTTGTGGAAATCTCTTACGGAGGCCGAACCGGCTGTTGTCTCTACGCTTCCTCTTTCCTTCCGGCCCGGACTCCTTGTGTAATAAGTCCAATAAATGTATTGCAATGAAAGACCCTCTTTGATTCCACGAACCCAACCCTACTCTGTCCACGCGAAAAATGGAGTAAAGTTCTTGAGGAGTAATTTCCGAGAATATGTGGAATGGGCAAAGTGACAGGCAAGAGATGCTGTTCAACGCTGTTCAACGCTTCGGAATACAACGAGGATGTATTATGTTTTTTTAAAATGCAATCGAGGGAGTCGGCAGAGGTATTTGCTTTGTCGCAGTCATCGTATAGTGCTCTCCCATTATGTGGTATTGGCGGGATGGGTACCTTTTTCCTTTGCACACAGTGGGCTAGGGTCCATACCGAATTGTCCTTATGTGAGAGTGAACTTATTTTCTCTTGCCAAGTTTTTTCCCAATGTTTTCTAGTTTTGGATGTTACAAGGTTTAGAAGTGCACAGAAGCCGATTTTATCTTGGCGGAGATGAGTGCGTTGCCATGAGGGCTCTTTGTTTCTAAGTGAAATTAGGCGCCAAATATCCGGAGGTAGTGTGGCACCAGCGATGGAGGCCGGAGAAGGAGGGTAGCAAGAGCGAAGAATGATTTTGGTTAAGGTGCTTTTAAAATCTTGAGCCGCTTGCTCTATGCTGCCTGGAGTGCTAGCAGGACATGGGACAAGGTTAATGGCCAAGCAGTTTTCTTTAAATAGTTTCCAGTTAACTCTTCTAGTTGGTTCTGGTTGTATGAAGGAGTGTAGGAACGCAGTAAAATATGGGGCAGTGGTCCGAGGCTGAGTTATATAGGTTAAAGATTTGGAATGCGATATCTGCGGATAATAGAATTACATCCAGGATATTGGAGGAGTGGGGGTGATGATGGAAGAGGGTAGGGAAAGGCGGTGAGTGAATTGCGATATTTTTGGTAAATAGGAGCTTATGAAGGGCTCGCCCTCGTGTTGTAGTGGTTTTTCAACCCCAGGCAGAATATTTGGCGTCTAAGTCACCACTTTTATGAGCTTTGGGTGCAGTAGGGATGACAGTGCTGATAAGCCAGGGATGTCTGACTTTGAGGATGAAGGTAGAAAGTAGGCTGACAAAATGGTAAGGGTCCCAGTAACTCCTTTTATTGCTATTCCAGCGAGTTCCAGTTTTTGGGTGGGTGGGGGTGAAGTTATGTGAAGAGTACGTTAGTTTTAGATAGGATCATGACCCCGCAACCAGGATCATTGGCTCTATCTCTTCTGAGTAATTTGGACAATTAAATGTTTGGCTATTATTATTTTTGGTTTCTTGAAGAAGGATGATGTCTGGATAATGATTGGTTATTAGGAGGTTGAGCTATTGTTTTTTGTTTTTTATGCCATTTAGTTCCATTGTAAAACTTTAAGGAAGTGGTTGTTTATTTCTGAATTGGGCACCATATACAAGTTGAAGAAGGGCTGGTATAAGGTCATTGGTGATGATGCTAATAAGGGTTTTATTGTCAGTAGGAGAGAGAAGTTTCGTAATTATGCTCAATAGAGCAGTTCTTATATTTGCGGTTGATGATTGGTCATTGATTGAGGGAGAGTGTTCTCCAGAGGGTGGCGGAGGGTGTTGATCGGAGGTTGGGGGAGAGTTAAGAGATGATTAAGGGGTTCACAGCCAAACTGTCAGCTATCAAGAGGGCCCTAAAAGACATAAGAGAATGTAATGGCTCTTCTCTCATCTGTTCGCGCTCATTGATTTCCCTAAAATCCATATCAGTCTTGTCATCAATGCACCTCATGGTTCAGGAGATCTATTATACCCTGTGGTCCCTTCAGATAAAGGGGAAGTAGGTATCCTCTACATGGACTGCTGGTCATGTGGGAATACCAGGCATTGAAAAGGCTGGCAAAGCAGCAAATAAAGCCCTGGTCAATCTCAAAACAGACTCAGCTTTGCTTCCTGTGCTGGATGTCGGGGCTGCCTTGCTGAATTTGGTTCTGAACTAGTAAAAGGAAGCTTGGTGATTCTTGCCAAACAAGGAACTAAAGGCCATAAATTTGGTTGTTTTGACAGCGCCCTCTTCCATCTGGAACATTAGGGGGAAGAGGTCAGGATCACGCGCCTGAGAATAGGGCACTTAGCCCTCACGCACTCTTCATGGAGACAAAAGTGCAACCTTGCAGCAATGTTTTAAAATAAGATGTAAGTTAAGCAATAGTTTAGGGGTGGACCCCAACTTTTTAAGTAAGGTTTCCAGGTTTTTAAAGGAAACTGACCTGAACGGACAACTTGAGTTTCCGTTTCTTTTTTTTTAAATAATTATTTTTTTAACTATTTATATGTTTTTTATACATAAATGTATTTATCAAAATTGGATTGAGATTTTAAATGTTTTAAAAAGTGGTGCAAAAAGAACCACTATTACAACGGGTTGGTTTCTTTGGGTAAGACCATTGCCTTCAGCTGAGAGATCTCAATGAAAATATTGGTTAACACGGAAGAGAGGGGTGATCCCATGGCTGACTTTCATTATGTTCAATGTGCTTATCATTCCAAAGGAAGTATGAGTTCCTGAGGCAGAATTTGCGAGGTCCAGGTTAATCCTTAGCTAATCCCTGTGAGGTGAGGTTTTTGATGAGTAGCATGGAGCCATCAATGGGCGTATTTGTGAACAAGGAGATTACATCAAAGGTCACCAGCATGTTGACTATTTGGACTTCAGCGTTCCGAATAATGTGAATGAAATCCATGGAAGTTTTAGCAAAAAAGTCAGTTTTTCTGGCGAAGAGTTGAAGAGCATGCGCAACAAATTGCGGTAGCTTGTGGGTTGGTGCATCGATGTTGCTGACGATGGGTCGTCAGCAACATCGATGCGTCATCACCTTAAGTGCCATCAAAGCACGCCGAAATATGGAAACTAAGAAGAAAAAGAACCACAATGAAACTACAGGATATTAACTTGCATTACTGGAAAGATAGCTCAGGCGTGTACACTAATAGGCAATGGTTTGCATTCTTAAATATAATTACATATTTTATGTATTTTTTACACTCCTTCCCATGTATGGTAAATTTATTCATTCATTTATTTATTATATTACCAACACGAAACCCGGATACATCATGAAATGACTTTCTTGCTTGCAAGAAAGAAAAACATCTTCAATTGCCATTATATATTTGTGGAGAAAGGAAAGTCAAACGTTTGTATGTCTCCGCACATGTCCAATAATTTGATTTTCCTTTTCAGTATTTGATCTTTATACCTAATAAACGAAAATATAGTATCCATAGACCATACTTTATTTCTCTTTAAAATTAGATCTTATTCTCAATCTAATTCGAAACTTTTCATTCTTCACTTGTTTGTTACTGTTACCACGGCTACAGCGTCACCAAATGAACGAATCAAAACAAACATTATTGCGTACTTCAGAAACAGCATTCTTTACACACTCACAGACCATAGGCTTTCCTTTCCAACTGAATGACATGGAGCAAATTCTTAACGGTATGGCTTCTCATTTGCGTAAACAAGGATATACTGCTTCAGGTTGCTAATCTTAGTGAATTTATTTTGGAAAGAATGGACGGGTGAGATCATTTGTGAGATATATGCCTTTTAAATTTGGAGAACACCTAATTACATACACAACAATAATACTTGCTGCTGAGATAGTCATGTTTTAATTGCTTTGGGCTCTGCTTGAATTGACTGCAGTATCAATCTCTGTAGAAAATATATTTGTAAATGTTCCTTTTTGAAGTAGTTAAGATCGTACGTTTTTGGTAGAATTGAACGGGAGTCAAGTGTCAAACGACAGCTATAAACATCATCAATAATGTTTAGAAAATAGTATTATTTCACATGCGCAATGATCAAACGATACATTGAGTCCAAATCATTCAAAATGGATAGTTAAAATACAACGGTTATAAATAGGAAGATTCGATATTTAAGTAGTTAACGTAAAATTAGATTTTTATTGTTTTCTGTAGTGAGGTATTATTTTATTTAATATGCTGAATCAATTCCCAAATACACCTATTAACGCCACAAATCCCTTGCTGTTGTGAAATACTCCTTTTTAATTATGGTGATTGTGATCGAATTCATTTCTTCTTTTACATTCTTTTTGATTGGCATTGCTTTTATTCTTGAAAATGCCATTATTTAAGGATACAAGTGTGACCTTTATATTTCAAATGCATTTAATGTACTCACTTTCACAGCAAACCGATAATGGTTGATTATATGCAGTTTAATTGAGTACACTATGCATTTAGACGGGCTTTATTTTTATACAAATTCAGAATCAATGGAAACAAAATTTAATTAAATATTGGAGCAATGTAAGACAATAAGAAGTCTCCTTGAGATTGAGTGTTTGTGTACAATAATATAAAAATGTTTAACATCACCAATATAATGGCACGCTCATTTAAACTGTTAAATTCGCATTAAGTATGATGAACGATCATGCATCAATTGTCCTTTGATAATGGAGAATTTAGTAGACCAAAATGTGCAAACATAATAAAATGGCACCCATCATGATTTCTGTCAAATTTCCTTGAAGAATTAGCAGTTTTAATGTGGCGTTCTTGGATTTATTTTGAAGAATGCACCAAACTCATAGGATTTCATTTCCACCTTACTCATCTCTCAATAAACAATCTGTGTCACAAAAACAGTGTAAAAAAATATACACTTTTACATTTGAATGTCCACAATATGAAATGCGCTGTAAGTTGATCAAATTCCACAATAAATAGTATTATTTAGATTTGCTCTACCCCTCATGGTGTACAATCATGACTCCACAGCTAATTAAAAATGGTCTGCAGAAATCACGTTGTGGTGTATTAGCAAGGGAGGAAAAATCTCTCTTGGGTAGTAGCAAGATTCGTATGACATGTTTTGGGAAATGACCCCATAACTCATCACTGTAATTCAAATGACATGGAAAGAAGACGTGGTCAAGTGTTAAACGATACTCATTTGAAATGGGAAAGTTGAGCTTTAATCAGTTCATTACAGATCTGACTGATGTGAGTCTCCCTGTTAAGTTTCCTATCTATATTAAATCCTAGTATTTTAGAATTTTCAACATCAGTACATTTTTATATACTATAACTGCATACATTATGCTGAGTTTTGTTAGTATTTAAACGTAAATGATTAATATGAAACCTGCCTGCTTAGCCTGTCTTTGAGTGGCTCTGAATCGTACCTTTGCATCTTCTAGATTTTTATATTTTTGCACACAAAAAGCATAATAATGATATAAAACATATGTAGGTTTAATTTTACAGGGCAAATCAGGTATCATGATGATACCCAAAATAGCTCAATACTAGAAATTTGTCATGAAAATATGGGCATTAAAATTATTATTGGAAGCAAAATGAGGCCATGTCTTTATGGACAAATTAACCCTAGAACTACTAAAAATTTAAGAGAAATTAGGTAAATCAGACTGTTGTGCTACAATACAATTTTCAAGGAAATAATGAAATTAACTCCTAATAATAATAATCTGGAAGGAACTTTAATCCTTAAATGAAACATCCTTATCCTGTTCATTCCCTTTTCTTGCTCGTCTCACATTCTCCCCTCTATTACCATCTTGAACAGTCCCTTTGTCGGTCAATATGCCCTTCATCCATTTTTACTGCCTCAATAGGATTTCTCCCAACCAACCCCTCTCTTCACCCACCATACCAAGTATTTCTCATTGATTTTCTTGTCGGTCCATTTCACCTTCTCCATTTTCTCCACACCCACATGTCAAAAGCCTCCAGTCCACGACTATCCTCCTGCTTCAATGACCACATTTCCGTATATAACTATGCACCATATCAAAAGTTTCCCGAGTCTTTTTTTAATATCCTTACTCAACGTCCCATTCGTTAACTTGCCCCTCCCTATGAAAGCCTCTTTGCCTAGCATTATTCTTCTCCATACGTCCCTACTACTTTGACCGTATTGGTCCAAATGCTTTAGAGATTAGTGAACTCTTCTACCTGCATTAGTTTTTGCCCTCCTTTTTTAATGTTTATCTTAGCTTTTTTCTTTCTAGAAAATTGCATATCCTTTGTTTTAATAATATTGATTCTCATCCCATACCTGTCGCCCTGAATTTCCAATTCACTCAGCAATCCTTACAACCCCTTGGCTGACTGACAAACTAAAGCTTGGTCATCCACAAACCTAATTAATTTTATGAATTCCCCGCCCACTTTCATTCCTACCTCCAGTTCTTCCCATGCCTCTTTGATCATTTCCTCTGCATTGTTGTTCAAGATGGCGTCAACTTTGGCCGTACAACGATGTGGCTCTTGTAAAACACGAGTCGAAGTACGTGATATGGTTGTTAGTTGCGATATTTGCTCAGGTGTATGCCACCATAAATGCTCCGGCTTAAGTGATATAACATTAAAAGCTCTCTTGGACTGCCATGACATTTACTGGAAGTGTTTTTATGCCGTGTAAATAAGCCCAATATTTACAATATGGCGGCCAACATTGAAAATTTGAAAATCAAGTTACTAACTCTCCAATCTACCGGATCCACGGAAAGTACTACCTTGCAGCCAATTGCAAAGGAAGCTGTAACGTTGTCTACGGAAGTGAAACCTGAAGTCAACGAACAATTAGGCCTCAATAGTGACAACTCCGATTTGTGCCCCAAAAATGTAAAAGCAAAATTTATCACCATGAGTTTCGAATCCATCGTTACTGACGAGGAAGGTTTTCAAAAGGTGAATTACCAGAGAAACAAATGCAAACGAAATACGGTTTTTGGGAGTTGTAAGCAGCCTGCTGTTACGTGCAATTTTGTGGGAGTTCCTCGCAAGACTCTCTTCTACATTGGTCGTGTCCAGTCCAATGCAATGCCTGATGACATTGTGAAGCATCTGTCCGGAATATTTCCTGGGAATGACTTCAAATGTGAAAGTTTGAGAGTTGGTGAAGTTTATAATTCTTTTAAACTCTGTGCGCCAATTAGCCTTAAGGATCAACTTCTTAAAGAAGTTATTTGGCCAGTAGAAGTGAAAGTTGGGAAATTTTTCCCCCCAAAACCGCAGAAACTGACCCCTACTCATGAAGAGACAGAGAATATTGCTGAAGGGTCAGCTGCGGTGGTGAATCCGAACTCCGAGTTGAAAACTAGTGATGCGCCGGTATCCACCTCAGCAACAAGGGGCCACACCGATAACACTACGGAAAAGTGTTCCTTAGAGAAACGTGTTACCCGCCTCCAAACGGGAATATCAAAACCAAAGTCCTTTTGACTAGATAGTATTAATTTATTTTGCCAAAATGTGAGATGTCTACGTAATAAGATAACGGAGATAGAGGCAATAGTCAAACATGGTGGCTACAATGTGCTATGTCTCAATGAGCACTGGATTGCAAAAAATGAATTTGATGTGTATAACATTAGTGATTTTGGCTGGTCATCATTCTACTGCCGATCTGTAGCAAAAAAACGGTGGTACCTGTATTTATTTCCTGAAAGGTATGCCCTTCAAGGTAATTGACTTGGACAAATTCTGTCTGGAATTGATTGCACTTTGAAATATCTGCGATCATATTGAAGGACCTGAATTTGATCATTGCTTCTGTGTATCGCTCCCCTAATGGTGTTTTTTAACACTTCTTCAATCAACTGGAACTAGTACTATCCCTATTCTTGACTCTGAAAGCCAATATCATAATTTGTGGAGATCTCAACATTGACATTACACTAAAAACTAGTAATTGTCAGGTTCTTGAAAATCTTTTGCTTTCTTATAATTTATACTGGGCAAACAAACAGCCTACTCGACTTTCTGCCTGCCTAGATAATGTAATTACCAATTATGGTCCTGAATTGTACAGTGTAAGTGTTATTGACTATCTCTTATCTGACCATCAAGGTATAAGCTTCACTTTTATTACTCAAATAACTCAAAAGATATATCCAAATAGAGGTAAAACCATAATTGTGAGGCCCATAACAGTAGAAGGTTTAGAGAGTTTCCAACTGCTTCTTTCTTGTATTGATTGGCATGGTTTTTGCACAGACTCTGTAGAACAAACATGTTTTTCAAGTTTTTTAGGTAATTTCCTAGGCATTTTTGAGCAATGCTTTCCTAAAAAAATTCCTAACTCTATCCCCACTAAAAATAAAAAAAATCTCTGGTATGCTGGGGAGTTATTAGCTCTTAGAAAAGATTTACTTAGTTACTACCACTCTTACAAAACCAGTGGAAGCCAGCATGACAAAGAGGCTTACTTGAAATACAAAAGAGATTATTATAATTTAGTTAGGTGTGCAAAAAATAATGCTTACAAGGATTTTATATTGAATGCAAAAAATAAACAAAAGGCAGCATGGAGTATAATCAATCAAGAAGTTGGTCATGGTAATGGAAAAGAAAATCTTCCTTTCACCCCAGATGCTGTAAATAATTTTTTCTTAAAAGCTGTTGAAGACAATTTGTTCTCTCAAAAAGTTGATGCTGCCAATATTGGTAATATGCTGCAAAATCTTCCTCCGAATAATTTAAATTTTAAATGGAATTTTTTTACTCTACTTGATATTATATCGACTATTAAAAAATTTAAAAAATCCAACAGTAAGGATATTTATGGTCTTTCTAACTCCCTAATAAAAGACATTATTGTGCTCATTGCGGAACCATTAGCAATGTTAGTCAATTTATGTTTTGAGACAGGAGATTTTTCAACAGCTCTAAAATATTCCAAAACAGTACCTGTTATAAGAAAGGTGATAAAGATGATTTAGCTAACTACCGCCCCATTTCCAAGGCCCCCGTTTTTGGTAAAATTTTTGAAGCTATTATGAAAGATCAAATATGTAATTTTTTTGAGTTAAATAATCTGTTTTCCAAATCCCAGTATGGCTTTCGATCTGGGAAATCTACAATTTTGGCAGTAGAGTCCATAGTTAATTATGTCATTAATGCATTTGAAGAAAAGGAATCAGTCTCAGTGACACTATGTGATCTTAGTAAGGCCTTCGACTGTGTTAATCATTTAATATTACTAACAAAGCTAGAATATTATGGTATTAAGGGAGTTGCACTGAAACTAATGAAGTCATATTTGGATGATCGCCACCAATTGGTTGAACTTGATGGCTGTCAGTCTGCAGCTCTTAAAGTAAAATGTGGTGTATCACAGGACTCTGTGCTTGGCCCAGTACTTTTCATTATCATGATTAATGATTTGCCCTGTAATATGAAACCTAGATCTGTTTTATATGCTGATGACACTACTTTTGTGCAAAAGTGTCAACATCTAGAAGATGCAAAGTTACGATCTAGCGCTACCCAAAAACAGGCTAAGGAATGGTTTGATGTTAATCATTTACAATTAAATACTAACAAAACTCAGCATATTGTGTGCAGTCTTAAATGAAAAACAACTGATATTGAAACTGCTAAAATACTAGGAATTTATATTGATACAAAACTTATTTGGGAGACTCACATCAGTCAGACCTGTAATAAACTTAGTAAAGCTGTTTATATGTTAAGAAAGCTCAACTTTATCATTTCAAATGAGTATCGTTTAACACTTTACCATGCCTTCTTTCAATGTCATTTGAATTATGGTGTTGAGTTATGGGGTCATTCCCCTCATGTTAAACAAATTTTGCTACTGCAAAAGAGAGCTATTCGCTCTCTTGCTAATATACCCCAATGTGATTACAGCAAACCTTTATTTATTAGGTATAGAATCATGACTGTATTTTGTTTGTATATCTTTAAGGCTCCGACTCATGTGAAAGTTAATCTAGAAACTTACCAATTAAAATCCAACCTCCATAAGTATTCCACAAGAGGTAAATCGAATCTAAATACTACTTATTGTAGATTGTCATTAACTTACAACACATTTCACAATATGAACATACCACTGTATAACCATCTGCCTACTCAGTTGAAATCAGATGCTATCCAGAGTTTCAAGAATAGGGTATATACCTGGTTACTTACTCACCCACTATACTCATTGGATGAATTCTTTTGTGGCAATTTTCATCAGTGGGCAACCCTGCCTTACACCTCTTCCTAACGCTACCCATCAGGACTCTTCATTTCCCACTCGCACCTGAGCAGTCTGAGACATATACAGGTTGCGGATTAGCCTCCTTTCCCGCCAATCTATTCCTATTTCCTGCAATATACTCATTAGTTTTTCACAATTCACTCCATCAAATGCTTTTTCGAAAGCTACAAAACAGGCAAATACATCCTGGTTGTGTTCTATATTCCTCTCGATTAATAATCTCATTTCTGCAATGGCATCACACGTACCTCTCCCCTTCCTAAACCCTGAAAATGTCTCGCAAGTTTGATGGGCATTTAAACAAAACAGAGGGACAAGGTTAGAATAAAATTGATGTTGACTGATTGTCATTAATAATTATGAAGAGTTCACGGATTAAATGTTTAATTTTGTGTGTTCCGGGGAAGAAAGTGGTGATAATATTAGGGCTTTTTGGAAAGTTTGGTTTGATGAGGGGAGTGTATTTGGTTGAGGGTTAGGATTTTACTGCTCAGTAGCATTCATGGTACCTACATTTTCTCAGAGAGTCATGTAGCTGATACAAGTACTTCTGTTGGGAGGGGATGTTGTTGCAGAGACTGAAGCCACGGACTGAGAGAGAAAGGGATGGAGCGCTTTGTAAGAGGTGGATGGCAGCTGTCGAAATCAAGCTATTGTTCTTACTAGTTGGATTAACGTGGACTGAGGTATAAAAGGTATTGTTTTGGAGGTGAATGTTAATATACAGGAAAGTGTTATTCAAGTCGGGTATGGAAGAAGTGAATGATACTAATGAGGATTTGAGAGAGGAAATAAAAGGGGATAAATTTTTGCGTCTGAGGAACCAAAGGAGGAAAATATCATTGATATAGTGGGCCCAGAAGAGTGGTTTGAGGGTTTATTATTGCAGAAAGTCATGTTTTAGTTTACCCATAAAAAGATTGGCGTATGTAAGAGCCATACGTGTTCCCATTGCAGTGCCTTTTATTTGTAAATATATTTTCTCGTTGAATTGAAAAGCATTTTTGGTGAGAACAATTTTACTCTGTTTGATGAGCAAATCTGTGGATGGGGTGTGTTGTGTGGATCGTAGGGAGAGTTAATATTGCAGGGCTTCTCAGCCTTCTTTGTTGGGAATGGAGGTGTACAGAGATGTATTGTCTATTGTGGCCATGAGAATGGTCGTGTTGTTGTGCTGAACCAAGCACACTGCATGTATCACATGCCTGCCTCCCACCCCCTTGTTCATTTCCCATTGGTCCCTTACCCCTCCCTCCCTCGTCCCTCCCCTGCACATGTCCCCTCCGCTATTCCACGAGAAGGCCAGTCTGAAGAAAACAGCAGAGCCATTGAAACATCAAAACAATATATAGTGAGTGTCCTTTCTTTGTGTCCCTATGGTTTAAAAATCTACATCTGTATTTTTATGTGTTTATATATATTTATGTATATATATATATATAAATATATACATATAGAATTATTATGTAATCTACCCGTTAAGGTAGGTTTTTGGATGGACAAAGCTACTAAATAAAACCTTATGTGTCTCGTAAAAAACACAAAATCCAGCATCCTACTCCATCAAGTCCCTCTTCATCTCTGAGTGCTCTCTGCCTCCCTTCATCCCGTCCAACTTCCCTATCCTACTCCTTCCCTTTCCTCGTTGGTCTAACATTCTCCCCTCTATCACAGTCCTCAATATCCCACTGCCGGTAAATACCCCCTTCACTCTTTTTTCCTGCCTCTGTAGGATTGCTCCAAACAAGCCCATCTCCACGCCCACCATACCAAGTACTTCCTTGTTTGTTTTCTTCTCTGTCCATTTCACCTTCTCCATTCTTCTCCACACCCACATTTCAAAAGCCTCCAGTGTACGTCTATTCTCCTGCTTCAATGACCACATTTCCGCACCGTACATAGCTACGCTCCATATCAGTGTTTTTACGAGTCTTTTTTTAACATCCTTTCTCAACATCCCTGTCATCAACTCCCCCCTCCTTGTGAAAGCCTCTTTGCCTAGCACAATTCTTCTTCTTACGTCCCTACTACTTTGAACGTGTTGGTCAAAAAAACTACCGAGGTATGTAAACTTTCTATCTGCTCTGGTTTTTGCCCTCCTATTTTAATGTTTAGCTTAGCATTTTTCTTTCTGGACAATCGCTTAACCTTTGTTTTATTAATATTGATTCTCATCCCATTCTGTCGCACTGAATTTCCAATTCACTAAGCAATGCTTGCAAGCCCTTGGCTAACTGACAAACTAAAGCTTGGTCATCGGCAAACCTAACTGATTTTAAAAATTCCCCACCCACTTTCATTCATTCCTCCAGTTCTTCCCATGCCACTTTCATCATTTCCTCGGCATATAGGTTGAACAGTAACGGTGATAATGAGCAACCCTGTCTTACACCTGTTCCTAATCCTGCCCAACCGAACTCCCAATTCCTCACTCGCATCTGAGCAGTCTGAGACATATACAGGTTGCGGATTAGCCTCCTGTCCCGCCAATCTATTCCTATTTCCTGCAATATACTCATTAGTTTTTCCCAATTCACTCTATCAAATGCTTTTTCGAAAGCTACAAAGCAGGCAAATACATCTTGGTTGTGTTCTATATTCCTCACGATTAATAATTTCATTACTACAATGGCATTACGCATATCTTTCCCCTTCCTAAACCCAAACTGATCCTCCCCGAAGTAATCATTTGCCCTATTCTCTGTCCTTTTGTTTATAATCCTGAGAACAACTTTAGCTGCATGGGATATCAAACCTATCATCCTGTAGTCCTCTCATGATTTTCCCCTAACCTTTTTGGAATTGAAATTAAAAATGATCTCACAAAGTCTTCCGGCCAGATCCCCTCCTCATAAATACTACGGATCAGCCCATATAGCCTCTTCCTCCCACATTTTCCTAAGCCTTTTAAAAGTTCGGCGGGAATGTTATCCACCCCCACGGCCTCATTTAGTTTCATCTCCCTTAATGCCCTTTCTATCTCATTGTCTAGTATGCCTGGACCTAAGCCATCTTCCTCTATGTCATGTTCCTCTTCTGTGTCTAACCTTGTTGGTCTAAGTTCTTTATTATTCCTTCCATCTCTCTTGGATATTCCCTGCATCCAATATTACCTTACCCACCTTATCTCTAACTGCGATCGTTGATCTCCCTTTCTTACTTCCCGATAAAGAGTTAACTTTGCTGTACAGCGCACCGATTTCACCCTTCCTCTGCAGACTTTCCATATCCTCGCACTGTCTTCCACCATGCTTCTTTTGCTTTATTTGTTGCCCGCCTCAATTTATTGTTTAATTCTTTGTACTTCATTTTGCCTAATTCTGTATTTACATTCTTCTATTTTCGCCGGTCATCCATCTTTGTAATCATCTCATCCGTGATCCATGGTTTCGTGGTCCTTTTAGCGTTAACGATTCCAATAGAGTCTTTTGCAACTTTAGACAACCATTTCTTGATACATTCCCATTTTTCCTTGATAGTACGTAGCTTTTCACCATCCGCCATGATTTCCTCTACCACCTGTTTGAATTCCTTCATTTTCAAACCATTTAATGCTTCTACATTCCATTTTCCAACTCGCCGCCCCTGCTGTATCTTTTCGAAACGGACGCTACAGTTCATAATAATTAATTGTGGTCTCAGTCCGCATCCGCTCCCGGGAAGCTGTGCGAATTTATCACACTGTTGCTAAACCTGTGCCTAACCAGGATATAATCTAGCTGATACCTCTCTGAGTCACCTGGCATTTTCCATGTATACCTGCATCTTTTGTGGTGTCTAAACCAAGTGTTGGTGGTGACTAGCCCGTCTCCAGCAGAACTTAACTGCTTTCTCCCCGCGGTCATTCCTTGTGCCTAAACCGTAGTCCCTGACCTCATCACCATCTCTTTCTTCGTCTACCGTCGCATTCTAATCCCCCATCACCATCAAATGTTTCCCTGCAGGAACACACGCGATTATGTCTCCTAACTGATCATATATCCAATCGACCTCCTCTGCCTTCTGGTTGCTCGGTTTCATGTATACCTGAATAATGACCAAGTTCGTCGGCTCTATTTTTATCTCAACTAGTAGTATTCTATCCGGTACCTGCTCTATATTGACTACGCTTCTCCCTACTTCTTCATTTAATACTATAGCAACCCCTCGTTGGCTCTTGTCCCCGCCGCTGTATATTATTCTATACTTATCACTCCAATAATTCCCGCTATCTTTCCATCTCACCTCGCATAGACCTAAAATATCGATATTTCCCCTTTCCATCTGTCGCTTATCATTCTCCAGTTTCCCTGTCCTCATCATTGTCCTAACATTCCACGTTCCTATTCTAATTAATTTGGTCTTCTTCTGCTGCGTTTTCTGTCCTGCTGCTGCCGGTTTTCTCTTGCAAGGGTTTCGTGAGATGACGACCGCGGAAGCCTTGCCTCTCCCGCTGCCGGCTACGACACACGGCCGATTGGGCCGAGCCCTATAGTTGCCAGGACTCAAAATCTTTGTCATGTTAATCTTTGGAATGGTAATTGAGGTAGTTTCCCGTTGCCTTCCTCAATAGTTTTTTTAACGTGACACCATGATTTCTTGGCCGCCACACTTGGGTCCGACGCCATCGCAGCCGCCTCACTGAGGAACAGACGCTGCGTGGACTACCTATCGTCTGGCTCCTAACCTTCGACCTATCTGGCATTGGTGACCCTTCCAGGAGCAATTATTATTACTCCCGCCAGCACAGCTCTAGGGGTCATCGGAACGCGCGAGCCATTCCACCACGTCAAGATTGTAGTCCGGGGAGGGTTATATATATATATATATATATATATATATATATATATATATATATATATATATATATATATATATATATATATATATATATATATATATTTCCAACAGGAATATTTTATTAGTTGAATAATATATCGGTCCTTTCTATTTTATAATTTCCATTTCATCTGTACTTATCGTCATTTTAGAGATAGCTTCACATACCTGTGATTATAAATATGAAAAAATAGCAGTCTTAAGTTATGTGAATATTTATTTATAAAATGAAAATGTTAAGGGGTTAAGAACCAATTTCAATTATATTTTGCAAAAAAATTAGTCTCCATTCATGCGGTAAATAATTGATAGTTACGACCAATGAATGCATTGAATCATAAATGCTTTTGACTATATCTACCGTAAGTATGCAGAAGATTAGAGCCAGGCGATTGAAATCAATTCCAAAGATGAGAAAGATCAAAATATCAAAAAAAACTATGAACGCGACGACAAAATATGTCGCCTCACTGCTTTTACGCTATGATTTGAAAGTCGAAACGAGACAAAGAAACTGCGGGAGATGCCGCAAAAGTAACTTTTCACGGACACATCCGGCATCTCCCTCAGTTTATTTGACTTTTGTCAAGGTTTAAACAGAAAAGTGTTTAAAAGTTGGCTCTTTAACCATGTGGCGCATCCCGCACACGACTACGAATACCTGTGGCATTGTATGTACGGTATTTCGTCACAACATCTTGTTCCTTTAAAACCCTCAAAATTTCTGAGTTTAAGAGGAGGCCTCGATAGCAGAGCACAGGCATGTCCTGCCTGTGTTCACCGAGTGTCTCAATTTCGCCGGCGTCCGAGGCTTCGGCCGCCGGGATTCGGAGAGCGGCGCTGCCGGACTCTCTCGGAAGTCGAGGTTCCGATCGTGTTTTGTGTCGAGCGGCGGTTGACCGCCTAGTTCATCAAGAAGCGTGCGGTTTGACTCTCGACTTCTGCTGCCGGGAAGGCCGTGCTTTCGTTCTGTTTACTTGATCAAGACTGGCCTTGACTCTTGGTGTAGAGCTTAGGCTCATTTTTATTTGCCACCAACGGTTGCGTGTAGCGGGGAGGGAGTGCGCACGAGTGTTTATTTCTTTCTTGGAGTGCTTTCGGTGCGCTCTCCCTTTTTTCGCGCTGGCGTGCTCAATTTGATTTTTTCAAAATGGTCGCACATCACGTGGACACGCTCGCCTTGCAAATTGACGATAAGGCGAAGGCCCCTGCTCCGTTGGAGGTCCACCTCCTTACACTAGAGTCACTGGGCCTCACACCGGAAGAGATTGTGGCGATCTAATTAGGATATAACCGCCATTTGGTATTCCTGAAGTTGGCAACTGAAGCTACTATGAAGAGGATTCTATATTATATCCCACGAAAGCTACCGTTTCCATCCCTAATGATCCGAGGACGACGATTGCCATTGACGATACCTTCGGTAGCCTTTGTAATGTAAGGGTTCTTCGTCTTCCCGTGGAGACCGCATTGGAAGATATAACAAGTGAGCTTCAACGTTTTGGAAAAATCCATCGCTCGTGGGAGAATAGGTGGGAGGGCGACAAAATGGCGCGCGTGCTGACAGGTACGACAATGGTGCGTATGACGGTGGAAAGAAATATCCCGTCGTACCTCCACATTGGCGGCAACCGGGCCATCATTCAATCTACGAGGGTCAGCGCCGCACCTGCGCCCGTTGCAACCAAGAAGGCCATGGTGGAGGAAAGCCAAGGTGTCCGCAATATTCCCAGGGCTCCTCTAGAGGTGGACCAATTCGATCGATCTCCTCCGATTTCTCCCGACGGAGCCCCTTCGGCAGATGACCTCCAGTCCGCTCCCGGCCCCCCCGAGGCCACCTCCTGGGTTGGGCCGGTCACCAGCTGTGCTGCCTAAAAGAAGGCCTCCCGTTGAACGCTGCCGAGTTACCCGCTCTTCGTAGAGACCACGGCTGGGTCTTCTCCTTCGGACGAGGTCGAGGGGGAGGTATGCAGTGACAACTCGAGGCCTCGATCGGCGGCCCGTCGGACGAAGCGTCCCGGGAAGCGGCGAAGCTCTTGTCGCTTGGGCTCGAGCGGGGACCGAAGCAACGTAAGCCAAGACCAGGACTCTGGTAAGTGATGTCCGGTGCCCATAGCTGTCCTCTCATTCCACCAATTAATATTATTTCGCTTAATATTGCTGGTGTTTATAGCGCTTTAGAAAGTGCAGTCCAACGTTTTCTCCGCGATCTCAGGGCTGATGTAATCCTCCTTCAAGAGGTAAGAGAGGACATACTCTGGGATAAAAACATCTTTCAGGCTTTCGGCAATTTTGCCGAAAGTCATTCTGGCACCACCACCATAGTCCGAAATGGCATTCCGTTCTCTCATGTTCGCCGCCACGCTTCAGGCCGAAAAACGTCCGCTATCGTGAATGGTATCCATATCACGAACCTTTACGCTCCCTCCGGTTAGAGCGCGAGGGCTGAGCGCGAAAAATATTTTAATGAACTCCCTCTCCCCTACCAGTATTCTTTATTGGGGAGAGCCATATTGGGCGGAGATTTCAACTCCATCTACCGCCGAGAGGGTAGTGCCTCGAAAAGGGATGGGGTGACATACTATCCAAGCCGGGCACTCTCACTGATTCGAGCGATTGACCCAGTGCGTTCTTATTGCGCCGGTCCCACCCCCTTCACGCGATCAGGGCCTAACTCTCGGACGCGGATTAACTGCCTCTTCCTCTCGGCATCCCTAAAGAATGATGTTTAGAGAGCGGACACGTGCCCCTACGCGCGGAAGGATCTGGCCAGAAGTTTTCGTCCTCAGCGTCTACCCAGTTAGTGAGGGGTGCCTGAACTTCCTCCCGGAATGGCGCCACCTCAACTACTTAGCCCCTTTTTACCTTTTGTTCGCTGCTACGAATGTTACAAAGTAATATGGGGACATTGCCTTCAGGTGACACCGAAGCAATGCTCGGCAGAATAAATAAATCTCTCTCGCTTCCAATGACTCGCACTTCTTTGCCTTCAACCATCTGACTCTTTATCTTCGACAACACAACGGATAACCGCGGTACTCTAATAGATTCCTCTGATACAATTTTGCCCGATCGGCCAATCCCATTACTAGCGCCGGTCTGAGTTTCGCGAACTTTGCCATCGCACAAGGGGACAACAAATCTATCCTCTCTTACTGGCGAAAAAACACAATCATCACCCGACTTCTTTATCCCAAACCGGGAGTCGGTGGAAACCTCGAAGACATCGCCATTAACTTCGTCCCTAGCGGTGCAGCTTGCTTGCGACGCGGGTGGCAACCTCTCTATGACTCTTTCGGCCTTCGCCACCTCTACTAATTTCTGTGAATCCTTATTTAGAGATCCGTGATCCTTATTCCCTTCTGTCAATTCCTCCGTCGTTACTTGAAAACAAATTCCCTCCATACTACCGTTTATTCGCGAGTTACATTTCATTATCTCTGCCGGAAAAGCACTTTGGTTTTTAGTGTCGCTTATCGTTTTTTCCTCAAGGGATGCTAAATTATACGTGGCCATTTGCGAATCATTGCCATTAATTATACCATAAATGAAAGAATCAAACGCCTTGACCTCTTTGGAAACTCCAATTTCATGGGCGCCTATGGGCTCGTTCATCTGCGATGTTACGCCATTAGATTTAAGGTCTGTCTCGTGTCCCTCACCCATTCTTATTTTCCGTTTATTGAACGATATACTTTTCCCGAAACAAACCAAAAAATCAAGGCAACAATTTCAGAGTGTTAAAATCATTCGCCTTGACTGGGATTCAAACCCAGATCCCGCAATATCCGGTTGAGTGCTTTAGCCACTTAAGCTACCGAGGCGTCCTCTTAAACTCTGAAATTTTGGGGCTTTTAAGGGAACAACAGGACTCGACCGGATATTGACGGATCTGGGTTCGAATCCCAGTCAAGGCGAATGATTATTACACTCTGAAATTGTTGCATTGAAATGCACATTAGCGGATGACTCCGTTAAAAGTTACTGTGGCGGCATCTCCCGCAGTTTCTTTGGAATTCATAAAATCAAGGCCTAGAAGACCGTCATAGTTCGTTTCCCCCAAATCCACTACTAAGATGTCATGGGGATATAATTTATGATCAATCAAAAACTGCACGAACTCTGTCCGATGATTGGCAAGGGATGACCTGACGCGCTTCGCACCCGAGAATTGTAATCAGAATTCCTTAATATGCCAAAAGGAAATTTTTTACTATCAATGATGGTAACGGCTGCTCTCGTTTCCACTAGAAAATTGTTATCTTTCCTAAAATTATTAACTACTATTGTCCATCCTGCTTCTTGAGTTACCACTAGAATTAAATCTGTCCCGACCTCCCAGTCGGGAGATCGGCGTTTCCCGCCACGAAGGGATTTTCGCGCCTCGGGCAGCGTCTGGGAAGATGGCCAATTCTTTTGACAAATGCCTCATTTCACGAGCGGCAATCTTTAGCCATATGATTTTCATTTCCACAATTTAAACACAAAGACGGCCTCGTTCCCCTCTCCCTATATCTAAACGCTCGACCAATGTGACCGGTTTTACCGCAGCGAAAGCAAACGCGTGCGCCGTGATTATCTATCCTTCGGTGTCCCTACTTGCACCGGGGAAACCAGTCTTACTTTGGAACCCCTTCCGACAGCCTGTGCGGCGTTAATTTGTTCCGCGGGAAACTGCCAACCTGCAACATTTGGCGGATGATTCGCGTTAATACCCTACCAAGGCGTTATATTTGGAGATGGCGGCCACCTAGGGGGTTACTGACACAACCACGCATGAGACTGTTGTGGTGAATTTACGTCTCTGTTGACGGCGAAATTTCTGACACTAGCTTCTTCAACGCTTGAGAACCCTTCTGTCTTAATCAAGTTTGTTGGATTACGAACCAACACAAACCTACCAATCTCTTCCTTCAGCCCAATTAAAAATTGCACCAGAAGTCTACCTTGAATTCTTCGCTGTTTCTGAATCAATCTCGCCCCATGACTCGCGTAGCCTACGGGCGACATGGCGCAATCTGGTTGGAAAATCTGCGACGTTCTCCAGCGGTTTTTCTACGCAAGTGTTAAATGTTTTTTCTAACATGATTGGAGATGCCTTTAGGGAAAATCTCCTTTTGAGATTAATGGAAAAGTCCGCGTATGAACCTAATATGTGATGATTTGCAGAGACCAAATCCGCGGCGGTTCCTCCAAGGCGAAGTTGAGCGACTCCTAAGGTCTGTGCTTCATTCCAACTACTAAGATGACTTAAAATACAACGCTTTCCAAAAATTTGCCAACCCCAATCTCGACTTCCCCGCTAAACGTTGGAATTAAATGAATCTGGCTGCCAATAGCGGCGGTTAGCGCTGCTTCTCCGCAACCATTTTGCGGACTCGCGCTACTTCCCGGCTGTTCTAAGACATTAACCAAAGGTGTGAAGTTGAGTGCACTGCCGAATTTCAATCCATTTGCGGTTTCTTGATAATCGAGAAAAGGGTTAGGGTTCCCCAGTCTATGAGGGTTAAGGCCATCCATCGCGAAATTCAACCCAATGCTAATTACATTAAAATTTCACTGCGCTTAATTAATTTATTTTTTCATACTCCGAGTGTATCCGATACCCATGGTGGGCGCTGAATGGGCTAATTGATGGTTCCTGATGAAGTGACGCTTAGTTTAATTGCGCGCAGAGAATCGCGATGAGGTTATAGCACGTGTCTTAAAATAATAATTCGTTAGGTCAGCACAGATTAGAATATCCCACCTGTCAGAGAAAATACGGAACTTCCGATTTAAAGACGTACACGGGCACATGATAATCTATGAGACACTGTCGCATACACTGAATAAATCACTAGTCCAACCGTGCAACCCCTCACCTGACACCAATATGTCGCAAGAGGGGTTTCTATGGTGCGACACAAAGGGTATCGGGGAAGGTACACCGAGTATTACCAAAGCAGCCGTATATTACCCAACATCAGTCATAATGCACCATTTACATAAGTATAAGGAAATTATGGATGGCTAGACCCTCGGTAAACCAACGCGAGTGCGGACAGAATTAAAATGGCAGAAAATTACCTGGGACAGGATAAATGCAGGGTGGACGCGGTCACGAAACACATAACCTAGGCAGAGCCCTCGTCCGTCGGAAAAGAAGGGAGTATGGCAGGGTGGACGCGGTCACGACACGCATAACCTAGGCGGAGCCCTCGTCCGTCGGAAAGGAAGGGAGTATTGCAGGGTGGACGAGGTCAAACGAACGTAACCTTGGCAGAGCCCTCGTCCGAAGTTTAGTCAGGAATAGGACACACTGACGCGACAAGCGCAACATAGCCGAAGCATCGTGCCCTACCGGTCACCGCCAGATAACCAACTGACTGCTTTTTGCCCGGCGACCAGGGCTTTTATACCCAATTTAGGAGTCAGGGAAAGAATACTTTTGAATCATTGTCTTTGGTCACGTGGGACATTCGGAGGAGCCAGGGAAGGAGTACCATGTCGCATACTTGCGACAATAGATATAAATTTTTGCAAAGTTACCATCTAGAATTTCGTTCAAATATAATAAGCTCTGTTGTTTGAAATATTAATTAATCTTACTTCTAATGATTTAAACCGAATAGAAATAATTTTAAAATCAAATATTTTCTCAAACAACATTGTTTTACTATTTTTACATTATAAACGAATGTATTAAGAGCAAATAACTTTAAAGAGCATACTGTATTTCATTAATGAAATAAGACTGGATCCGAACTCCAATTTGAAACCTTTTCTTCTTCACTTCTTTGTTACTATTGCCATGGTGACGTCGTCACCAAATGTTCAAACCAAACAAACTTAATTCTCAAGTAATGTATTAGATTGTTCTGTCACATTTTAAATTTCACATATCGCTAATGCCTTTGAGCATACTGTGCTTACCTTTAGAAATACACAATACACGTTCATTAAGGCTATATAGTATTCATTCCCAGATTCAGAACGCACAATTTATTTGATTGCATTGTGAATAATGGGTGACATTAAAGGATCAACCGTAGCCAAAAGTTGTATTGCACTGTTTGGAAGAATACATCTCCTCTTTGAGGTGAACTGTCTCATTGTCTATTTTAAGGTTATTTATGTGTATTTGAACTTCTTCCTATTTACGCCACACATGGAAAGAATGGACTGGTGATATCTTTTATGAAACATAAAACTTTCAAATTCTGGAGAACGCCTAATTACATTCACGACAAGATTACCAGCTGCTGAGATAGTTGTCTTTTAATTATTTCTGATGATAAACTCTGCTTGAATTGACTGAAGTATCCATCTAAGCGTAGAAAATATACATGTTAATGCTCCTTTTTGAAGTAATTATGGTCTATGTTTTGGATGGAATTGAACAGGAATCAAGTCCCAACCTACAGCTGTAAACAGTGTCAATATAAATTGACATTAATACTTAATAATGTATTCCATGATCTACCAATACATTGAGACCAAATTATTCAAAGTGGATTTTTAAAATACAATTTATTGAAAGATTCAATATTGAAAAATTAAACATAAAATAAACTGTATTTAATACACGCTCGGTAGATGATAGGGCTTCTTAAGTTATTTCCACAGCCATTTTGCAATTACCCAATTGGGCGCCACAAATCCCATATTATGAAGCACTCCTTTTTAATTAGTGTTTGTAAAATGCATTCATTTCTTCATCTTCATTATATTTGATTGGCATCTATTGGCTTAGAAATGCCATTTATTTTAGAATATACTACCTTAATCAAAAATTTCCCGGAATTTATTCAGAAAATTAAAAATACAAGTTTATTCATCTAAATCTATATTGTCCCCTTCAAAGTAATCCCCATCGACTGCAACACACTTATGCCAGCGCTTGATCCAATCCTCGAAACATATTTTATATTCGGTTTTCGGTATGTCCATCAGTGCTTCCTGCGATTTTTCCATTACTTCCTCTCGACTGCTAAAACGCGTTTCCCGTAATGGTTTTTTAACTCGATTGAACAGAAAGAAGCCACAGGGAGCCAAATCAGGTGAATTCGGTGGCTGTTTAATGGTATTTGTTGCATTTTTCGTCAAAAAATTACGAATAATGATAGCACTGTGCGACGGTGCGTTATCATGGTGCAAAATCCACGAGTTTTCTGCCCACATTTCTGGTCTCTTTCGGCGAATTGCTTCACGCAAACGTCTCATAACGCCCAAATAATACTCTTTGTTTACTGTCTGGCCTTCTGGCAAAAATTCATGATGCACTACACCGTTGTAATCCATGAAAACCGTCAGCATTGCCTTCTTTTTTGACTGAAAACGACGTGGTTTTTTTGGTCTCGGCTCATTTGGTGAACGCCATTCACTTGCCTGATGTCTGGATTGCGTTTCGTACTCATAAACCCACGTCTCGTCTCCAGTAATGATCCTTTTGATGAATGTGGGATCGGATTCAGCCTCGCACATCATGTCTTTTGCGACGTCAACACGGTCTCTTTTTTGCATGAAATTGAGGTCTTTTGGCACCAACTTTGCTGCTACACGACGGAAACCCAAATCATTAACCACAATGTCTTGGGCGGATCCATAGGCAATGTTCAAGTCCTCCGCTATTTCTCTGATGGTTAATTTGCGGTTATTGACCAACATTTCTTTTACTTTATCAATTTTTTCACCGACTATCGATGTCGATGGTCTGCCACTGCGTTCATCATCTTCGATTGACTCACGACCACTTCTGAACCGCTCGTGCCACTGGTAAACGACCGTTTTTTTTAGAGAATCGTTGCCGAAACACTTTTCCAACATTTCCAACGTCCGTGCGCCACTACATCCGTTTTTTACGCAAAATTTAATACAAGTTCGTTGTTGCAAATTTAAATCCCTTTCTGCAATTGTAAAAAATAGCCAACACACACACAGAGATAGATGTACTCTTGGCTACGTAACTTTTGCAAATGTCAAGTTAGGACACTAAGATTTAAAGGGAATATCAACAACAGATGTACCAATTTAACAAAAAAACAGAACTCAAATCGGAACGATGGGAGCGCCACACGGTGGTTATTCCGGGAACTTTTTGATCAAGGTAGTATGTATGACATATAAAAGTCAAATGTTTTAAATGCACGCGATGTCAAAGCCAATTAATAATGACTGATTCCATACAGGTTCATTGAGTATAATATATTTATTTTTATAGGCTTTATTTTCATAAAAAATTCAGAATCAATCAAAACAGATTTCGATGAAATATTGGAACAGGTTAAGACGATGAGAAGTCTCCTTGAATTATAAAGTTTGTGTTCAAAATTTATAAAATATCAAACCAATTTAATGGCAGACTCATTTAAACAGTTATTAATTCATTTATGCATTCATTGTCATTTAATTTTGGACAATTTATCAACCCAAATTAACATAAACATATTAAATATTAATCTTCATTACCTCAGAATAAAACATCCAGAAACGGACATATTTTCCCAGATTTATGAAGAAAGTTTGATTGCCCAATTACTTGATGCGTGAGTGTTTTGGTGTCCGATGGCTTCCCAGCAACATCACTAGTCAACACTTCCAAGATTTCCTTTGACTGCTTCTCATCCTGTTCATTTAGAGATTGATGAAACTGCTGGAATTCTTCAATGCTTTCGGGCATTAATTGATGATTACTCAATTGAACTAATAACTGTGGAAATCAAGTTATTAGCTGACCACTATACTGATCCTTTTGTTTAAAAAAAATCAAGTTTTATAGATTGGTAGTGTATAAATACTATTGAAATTAGTATGTTGTTTTGCATTGATCATTCTTCATAAAACTATGAGCAAACCAGTTAAAGAATGATATTTCTCAAAGAGGCAGAACATTCTCACTCCATTCTCTTCATATTTTATGCCATAGCATAGATATGTGCTCGTCAAACACTATCTGCATTTTGCAGACAATGATACCTTTATGAGGGATAGACATCCTTGTGTCAAGCTGAATGAAATTAGCCCTCTGCTTGTATTTCTCAACAAAAAGTTCTCAAGTTTGTTGACACCTGAGAGGAAGATTTCTATTGTCAAAAATGTTATTCTGTACAAGGATGAGCTCTCACTGATGCAGTATGTTTCCCTGAAAGGAGCCAGATTTGGGGTGGAAACGTTTAGATTTGCTAAGCCTATGTCTGGATATATATGGTCAATTATTATTATTTCTACAGGAAAAAGGTGGGTCATGATAGTCCAGGGGGGTAGAGCATTGGACTATTGACCGGAGGGTCCTGAGTTCAAACCCCAGGCAGACACTCAGGGCACCTGATGCTCCACTCAAGCTATGTGATTTTTTCTGGTAACAATCTTCCTGGTAAACCTATCTGCCACAGTGAAAGTAACTGGCTCCCCTTAATATCCTGATGTGTGAATTTCACAGACTGTATAGAGCTAAGTACAGGGTGAACTCTACCATCACCCATAAACCGACCTTCCAACATTGATTACTGTGTTTATGGTACACAGGAAATGGTCAGTATTGAAGGTGGAATATACCAATCTTCCTATTACATCCTTAGATTGTGCTAGCAGTAATGAAACCTCTGCTAGGTCAAAGATTATTGCCTGACTGCAGACAACTATTACACCTCCTCAGAGCTGCTGATTTATTGGTTTCGAAAGGAACCGATAGACATGGGACATTGAGAATTAAAAGGAAGGAAGTACTAGATGACGTATAGACTAAAGAAGTTGAAAAAGGAGTAATTGACTGCCCTCCAGCAAGGCAAAGTGATTGCTATGAATTGGGAAGATAAGATGGCCGTCAAGTCTCTGTACCCTTTACAGTACATAATACGGAATTTGTGGAATATAAATGAAAAGGATATGGTGCTATAAAAGCCAAAAGTTGCTGTTGTGTACAATAATACAATAGGTGGAGTAGAAAGGGAAGATCAGCACCTGACAAATTTCCTCATTATGAAAAAAGGGGTGCAAAAAATATTTTAAACATTTTTCTCTTGTTGGACCAGGGCGCATGGAATGGATTTCTGTTGCAGAGAAAGGGTGGTGGACCAAAGGGTAAGTTCAGAATTTAGAATCAAACTAGTGGAAGATGTAACTGAGGGGTACATTGCATATGATATTACATGTGAGGGTTGAAGGCCTTCAGTAGAACCAAATCCTTGATCCTCTATGTAAGTTACAATTTCCTAAGTATATTCCACCTACAGAGAAGAAGGAAAAGCTTTGTAGGATGTGTGCAATTTGTTGTGCCAAAAGGCATGGAACAAGCAAAAAGATTGGAAAAGAAGCGAGGTGCCATTTCCAAGCATGCCACAGCCGCTAAGAACAGACATGTGATTTTATGAACGGGTGGAGATTTTCGTGTGTTTTAAAAATATGGTTAAAAGAATTCGTAAATCATGCCTTAAGTTTCTACGTCATATAATTTTAATCCCCATGTTGTTTCGTCATCCTGTTTTTCAACAGGAATTAATAATTCTAAATCCTCGATGACTTCATTTGCGTGTGACTGATCCTGAGCAACTTTCATTTGCCGCTGTGTTTGTAATTAAAAATTCGAGAATTATGAAGAAATGTTGCTGTTTCTCTCGCTTTTAATACACAAAACATTCTATATAAAATAAATTTAATTAGAATGAGCCAATTGCGACATGCCATACATCTTCAATCGTTTTCTCTCTGAATAAATTGATTACGCTGATTAAATCGTAAACAATTTCTTTCACTTTTTCCACGTTTTTTCTTTTATCGTTGTTGATGTGAAAGAAGAATGGGGATCCTGCTACCGACCGACCAATCGATGCTTATGGACTGTGCCGTTAGCTGCATCTTATACCAATATCCAGCTATGCTGATCAATGGTCGTAGGATATAAGTGGTTTATGGGCGAAGTTAAGCTAGTGAGTATATTTTATTGCAGTTTGTGACAGTATTATATTTGGAGATTATGACTGCCCATTTATGCTTGCTTTAGCACAATTGTATCTGATACGGGGATTATCAGGGTAATCTCATAAAGGTTCTAATAATGGGTTGCCAGTATTTCCTATTGCTTGTTGAAATGACGTGGCTAGGTTGCTAAGATATGTTGGAAGGTCCGGTATTTTTAGATCCGTGTGAATATCTGAGTTTCTTACAAACCAGGCGTCATTAGCAAGGGTTCGTAGAGTATTATTTTGGAAGCGTGTCATTTTCTTCAATTTGGTTGCGGCTATTGAACCCCATGCTGGGTAGCCTTCAGATAGGTGGTATCAGAGATTTAAATAACAGTACCTTGGTGAGAAGACAAAGGGGACTGGTGCGTTTAATGAGGGGATAGAATAAGAAAGCGGCTGAATTGGCCTTGTTAATTGCATATTGAGTGTGTGTTTGACAAGTGAGTTTACTGTCCATTTGTACACCAAGAAATTTAGCCAATGATGCCTGGGGGATTATTTCCCTGCCATAGTGGATAGGAGTGATGTGAGGATTCTTCCATTTTCTGGCGTAGTTTACGTTTACGCATTTTGTGGTGTTAATGGTTAGTTTCAAATTGGTCATCCACTCTGCTTTGCTCTTACGGTGTTCTTGGACATTTTTTGCGGCATGATTTGGGTCAAAGGAAGTTGACGCTCTAGCTGAGTCATCCGCATGGAGGTAGCTTTTGGGTCGGAGGGGAGGTCGTTAATGTAGAGGTTGAATAGGACGGGTGACAAAATTGATCCTTGGAGAAAGCCTGCGGATATGGACTGGGTAGTTGATTTGGCATTGTTAAGGGCTAAAAAGAATGTGCGGTTTGAAAGAAAGGAGGGGATGGTCTTATTTAGGTATACTGATATGTCGGTTTTAAGCAGTTTATGTATTAAACCAGTTCGCCAGAACTTGTCAAAAGCTCTTTGGAAATCAAGGAAGACTACTTGGGTGTGCTTGTGGATGTGGAAGCCGAAAGTGATCAGTTCAACCAATCTTGTTATTTGCTGAGTGATGGAATGGCGACGGCGGAAGCCAGTTTGCTCAGGTGTGATCAAGTCTAGGGCCGAGATTTCTTCTTGTAGCCTGTTTAAGATGCATTTTTCTAGAAGTTTGCCCATGCAGGGGAGCAGGCCACTGGGTCTATAGTTCAGGATATAAGAAGGATTTTTATCGGGTTTTAGAAGGAGTATTATCTTAGCCATTTTCAATGCCTTTGGGAAGTACGATTGGGAAAGACAGGCGTTGAGGATAGAGAGTAGGTGTTTGATAAAAGAGTTAGGAAGGTTTTTCAGGTGAAGGTAGGAGATTTGATCGGGTCCCAGTGATGACTTTGTTTTGGAGTGGGACATAATGGAGTAAAATCCTTGAGGAGTAATTTCCGGGAATATCTGGAATGGGCAAAGTGACAGGCCATAGACACTGATCAACGCTTCTGAATCCAACAAGGATGTATTATTTTTTTAAAAATGCATTCGAAGGAGTCGGCAGAGGTATTTGCTTTGTTGCTGTCATCGTATAGTGCTCTCCCATTATGTGGTATTGGCGGGGTGGGTACCTTTTTCCTTTGCGGACAGTGGGCTTGGGTCCATACCGAATTGTCGTTATGTGAGAGTGAACTTATCTTTTCTTGCAAAGTTTTTTCCCAATGTGTTCTAGTTTTGGATGTTACAAGGTTTCAAAGTGCACAGAAGCCGATTTTATCTTGGCGGAGATTAGTGCATTGCCAGAGGGCTCTGGCCTTGTTTCTAAGTGAAATTAGGCGAAAAATATCCTGAGGTAGTGTGGCACCAGCGATGGAGGCCGGAGAAGGAGGGTAGCAAGAGCGATGAATGATTTTGGTTAAGGTGCTTGTAAAATCTTGAGCCGCGTTCTCTATGCTGTCTGGAGTGCTAGCAGGAGATGGGACAAGGTTAATGGCCAAGCAGTTTTCTTTAAATAGTTTCCAGTTAACTCTTCTAGTTGTATGAAGGAGGGTAGGAACGCAGTAAAATATAGGGCAGTGGTCCGAGGCTGAGTTATCTAGGTTAAGGATTTGGAATGCAATATCTGCGAATAATAGAACTACATCCAGGATATCGGAGGAGTGGGAGTGATGATGGAAGTGGGTAGGGAATGGCGGTGAGTGAATTACTATATTGTTGGTAAATAGGAGCATATGAAGGGCTCGCCTTTGTGTAGTAGTGGTTTTTCCAGCTTTATTTTTTGTATTTTATGCCATTTATGTTCCATTGTAAAACTTTAAGGAAGTGGTTGTTTATTTGTGAATTAGGCACCATTTACAAGTTGAAGAAGGGCTGGTATAAGGTCATTGGTGAAGATGCTAATAGGGGTTTTACTGTCAGTAGGAGAAAGAAGTTTCGTAATTATGCTCAATAGAGAAGTTCTTATATTTGCGGTTGATGATTTGTCATTGATTGAGGGAGACTGTGATCCAGAGGGTGGCGGAGGGTGTTGATCGGAGGTTAGGGGAGAGTTAAGAGATGATTGAGGAGTTCACAGCCAAACTGTCAGCTATCAAGAGGGACCTAAAAGACATAAGAGAATGTAATGGCTCTTCTCTCATCTGTTCGCACTCATTGATTTCCCTATAATCCATATCAGTCTTGTCATCAATGCACCTCATGGTACAGGAGATCTATTATACCCTGTGGTCCCTTCAGATAAAGGGGAAGTAGGTATCCTCTACATGGACTGCTGGTCATGTGGGAATACCAGGCATTGAAAAGGCTGGCAAGGCAGCAAATAAAGCCCTGGTCAATCTCAAAACAGACTCAGCTTTGCTTCCTGTGCTGGATGTCGGGGCTGCCTTGCTGAATTTGGTTCTGAACCAGTGGAAGGAAGCTTGGTGATTCTTGCAAAACGAGGAAGTTATGGCCATAAATTTGGTTGTTTTGACAGGGCCCTCTTCCATCTGGAACATTCAGAGGGAAGAGGTCAGGATCACGCGCCTGAGAATAGGGCACTTAGCCCTCACGCACTCTTCATGGAGACAAAAATGCAACCTTGCTGCAATGTTTGTAACTTGCACCTGATTGTGAATCAGAAATAAATTATAAAAGGCCAGATACCTTTTTTAAAATATGAGATAATTTAAGAAATAGTTTAGGAGAGGACCCCAACTTTTTAGGTAAGTTTTCCGAGTTTTTAAAGGAAACTGACCTGAACGGACAACTTGAGTTTCCGTTTATTTTTTTTTAAATAATTTTGTTTTTAACTATTTATATGTTTTTTATCCATTGACGTATTTATCAAAATTGGATTGAGGTTTTAAATGTTTTAAAAAGTGGTGCAAAAACAACCACAGTGGTTGATGCATCCAAAAACCCCAACTATCAATACGGGTTGGTTTCTTTGGGTAAGACCATTTCCTTCAGCTGAGAGATCTCAATGAAAATGTTGGTAGGTACGGAAGAGAGGGGTGATCCCATGGCTGCACTTTCATGATGTTCAATTTGCTTATCATTCTAAAGGAAGTATAAGTTCCTGAGGCAGAATTTGCGAGGTCCAGGTTAATCCTTAGCTAATCCCTGTGAGGTGAGGTTTTTGATGAGTAGCATGGAGCCATCAATGGGCGTATTTGTGAACAAGGAGATTACATCAAAGGCCACCAGCATGTTGACTATTTGGACTTCAGCATTCCGAATAATGTGAATGAAATCCATGGAAGTTTTAGCAAAAAAGTCAGTTTTTCTGGCGAAGAGTTGAAGAGCATGCGCAACAAATTGCGGTAGCTTGTGGGTTGGTTCATCGATGTTGCTGACGATGGGTCGTCAGCAACATCGATGCGTCATCACCTTAAGTGCCATCAAAGCACGCGGAAATTTAGAAACTAAGAAGAAAAAGAACCACAATGAAACTACAAGATATTAACATGCATTGCTGGAAAGATAGCCCAGGCGTGTACACTAATAGGCAATGGTTCGCATTCTTAAATATAATTACATATTTTATGTATTTTATACACTCCTTCCCATGTATGGTAAATTTATTCATTCATTTATTTATTATATTACCAACACGAAGCCCGGATACATCATGAAACGACTTTGTTGCTTGCAAGAAAGAAAAACATCTTCAATTGCCATTATATATTTGTGGAGAAAGGAAAGTCAAACGTTTGTATGTCTCCGCACATGTCCAATAATTTGATTTTCCTTTTCAATATTTGATCTTTATACCTAATAAACGAAAATATAGTATCCATAGAGCATACATTATTTCTCTTTAAAATTAGATCTTATTCTCAATCTAATTCGAAACCTTTCATTCTTCACTTGTTTGTTACTGTTGCCACGGCAACAGCGTCACCAAATGAACGAATCAAAACAAACATTATTGCGTACTTCAGAAACAGCATTCTTTACACACTCACGGACCATAGGCTTTCCTTTCCAACTGAATGACATGGAGCAAATTCTTAACGGCATGGCTTCTCATTTGCGTAAACAAGGATATGCTGTTTCAGGTTGCTAATCTTAGTGAATGTATTTTTGGAAGAATGGACGGGTGAGATCTTTTGTGAGATATACGCCTTTTAAATTTGGAGAACACCTAGATACATACACAACAATAATACTTGCTGCTGAGATAGCCATGTTTTAATTGCTTTGGGCCCTGCTTGAATTGACTGCAGTATCAATCTCTGTAGAAAATATATTTGTAAATGTTCCTTTTTGAAGAAGTTAAGATCTATGTTTTTGGTAGTATTGAACGGGAGTCAAGTGTGAAACGACAGCTATAAACATCGTCAATAATGGTTATAAAATAGTATTATTTCACATGCGCAATGATCAAACGATACATTGAGTCCAAATCATTCAAAATGGATAGTTAAAATACAACGGTTATAAATAGGAAGATTCGATATTTAAGTAGTTAACGTAAAATTAGATTTTTATTGTTTTCTGTAGTGAGGTATTATTTAATTTAATATGCTGAATCAATTCCCAAATACACCTATTAACGCCACAAATCCCTTGCTGTTGTGAAATACTCCTTTTTAATTATGGTGATTGGGATCGAATTCATTTCTTCTTCTACATTCTGTTCGATTGGCATTGCTTTTATACTTGAAAATGCCATTATTTAAGGATACAAGTGTGACCTTTATATTTCAAATGCATTTAATGTACTCACTTTCACAGCAAACCGATAACGGTTGATTATATGCAGTTTAATTGAGTACACTATGCATTTAGACGGGCTTTATTTTTATACAAATTCAGAATCAATGGAAACAAAATTTATTTAAATATTGGAGCAATGTAAGACAATAAGAAGTCTCCTTGAATTTGAGTGTTTGTGTGCAATAATATAAAAATGTTTAACATCACCAATATAATGGCACGCTCATTTAAACTGTTAAATTCTCATTATGTATGATTAAGGATCATGCATCAATTGTCCTTTGATAATGGAGAATTTAGTAGACCAAAATGTGCAAACATAATAAAATGGCACCCATCATGATTTCTGTCAAATTTCCTTGAAGAATTAGCAGTTTTAATGTGGCGTTCTTGGATTTATTTTGAAGAATGCACCAAACTCATAGGATTTCATTTCCACCTTACTCATCTCTCAATAAACAATCTGTGTCACAAAAACAGTGTAAAAAAACAGATAGTTCTACATTTGAATGTCCACAATATGAAATGCGCTGTAAGTTGATCAAATTCCACAATAAATAGTATTATTTAGATTTGCTCTACCCCTCATGGTGTACAATCATGACTCCACAGCTAATTAAAAATGGTCTGCAGAAATCACGTTGTGGTGTATTAGCAAGGGAGGAAAAATCTCTCTTGTGTAGTAGCAAGATTCGTATGACATATTTTGGGAAATGACCCCATAACTCATCACTGCAATTCAAATGACATGGAAAGAAGACGTGGTCAAGTGTTAAACGATACTCATTTGAAATGGGAAAGTTGAGCTTTAATCAGTTCATTACAGATCTGACTGATGTGAGTCTCCCTGTTAAGTTTCCTATCTATATTAATTCGTAGTATTTTAGAATTTTCAACATCAGTACATTTTTATATACTATAACTGCATACATTATGCTGAGTTTTGTTAGTATTTAAACGTAAATGATTAATATGAAACCTTCCTGCTTATCCTGTCTTTGAGTGGCTCTGAATCGTACCTTTGCATCTTCTAGATTTTTATATTTTTGCACACAAAAAGCATAATAATGATATAAAACATATGTAGGTTTAATTTTACAGGGCAAATCAGGTATCATGATGATACCCAAAATAGCTCAATACTAGAAATTTGTCATGAAAATATGGGCATTAAAATTATTATTGGAAGCAAAATGAGGCCATGTCTTTATGGACAAATTAACCCTAGAACTACTAAAAATTTAAGAGAAATTAGGTAAATCAGACTGTTGTGCTACAATACAATTTTCAAGGAAATAATGAATTTAACTCCTAATAATAATAATCTAGAAGGAACTTGAATCCTTAAATGAATCATCCCTATCCTGTTCATTCCCTTTTCATGCTCGTCTCACATTCTCCCCTCTATTACCATCTTGAACAGTCCCTTTTTCGGTCAATATGCCCTTCATCCATTTTTACTGCCTCAATAGGATTTCTCCCAACCAACCCCTCTCTTCACCCACCATACCAAGTACTTTCTCATTGGTTTTCTTCTCGGTCCATTTCACCTTCTCCTTTTTCTCCACACCCACATGTCAAAAGCCTCCAGTCCACGACTATCCTCCTGCTTCAATGACCACATTTCCGTATATAACTATGCACCATATCAAAAGTTTCACGAGTCTTTTTTTAATATTCTTACTTAAAGTCCCATTTGTCAACTCTCTCCTCCTTATGAAAGCCTCTGTGCCTAGCGTAATTCTTCTCCATACGTCCCTACTACTATGACCGTATTGGTCCAAATGCTTCAGAGATACGTGAACTATTCTATCTGCATTAGTTTTTGCCCTCCTATTTTAATGTTTAGCTTTGCTTTTTTCTTTCTAGAAAATTGCATAACCTTTGTTTTATTAATATTGATTCTCATCCCATACCTGTCGCCCTGAATTTCCAATTCACTCAGCAATCCTTACAACCCTTCGGCTGACTGACAAACTAAAGCTTGGTCATCCGCAAACCTAATTAATTTTACGAATTCCATTCTTTCATTTTCTGGCGTAGTTTACGTTTACGCATTTTGTGGTGTTAATGGTTAGTTTCCAATCGGTCATCCACTCTGCTATGCTCTTAAGGTGTTCTTGGACATTTTTTGCGGCATGATTTGGGTCAGAGGAAGTTGACGCTCTAGCTGAGTCATCCGCATGGAGGTAGCTTTTGGGTCGGAGGGGAGGTCGTTAATGTAGAGGTTGAATAGGACGGGTGACAAAATTGATCCTTGGAGAAAGCCTGCGGATATGGACTGGGTAGTTGATTTGGCATTGTTAAGGGCTAAAAAGAATGTGCGGTTTGAAAGAAAGGAGGGGATGGTCTTATTTAGGTATACTGATATGTCGGTTTTAAGCAGTTTATGTATTAAACCAGTTCACCAGAACTTGTCAAAAGCTTTCCAAGATTATTCGGGTCTCCCACTTGGTCCACGTTTGTAGGGTTGTCGACGTTTCGATGGCCGAGTCGTCCATCGTCTTCAGAGCATTTCGGTACTCAGGTTTGGCCGCCTTATATAGTTTGGTCTGGAGGTCAAGTCACGTCTGATTGGTCGGACACTTTCCGCCTCTTGTTTTGCCTGATGTTCCTCAAAATGGGTTTCCACGCGTTACTGAGGGAGTATCCACTGTCTCGGTTAATGGATTTGTTTTCGAGCCGGATCACTATTGATTCCTTAGTCAATCTTTCCCTGAATTTTTCTTCTCGGCAAAGGACCCTTGTCTCCTCCCACCGAATGCTATGGTCGGAGATGATGCTGTGCTCTGCAATGGCTGACTTCTCAGGTTGGCACAGTCTGAGGTGTCTCCGGTGTTCTTTTAACAATTAGCGATGGTCCTTCCAGTCTATCTAACGTAGACTTGGCCGCACTCGCAGGGTATTCGGTATACTCCCGGGGTCATTAGGCCACAGGGGTCCTTTGCCCTTACTAATTCGTCCCTGAGTTTGTTACAGGGACGGAAGTAGGTGTCGATGTTGTACCTCTTCAGTATTCTCGTGACCTCCCCCGAGACCGTGGAGACAAAGGGTAGACCCGCCCTTGCCAGTGGTTTTGGTTCTTCTTCCTACGAACGTGGACCCGGTGGGAGACCCGAATAATCTTGGAAAACATTTTAATGCAACAATTTCAGAGCGTAAAAATCATTCGCCTTGACTGGGACTCGAACCCAGATCCCTCAATATCCGGTCGAGTGCTTTAGCCACTTAAGCTACCGAGGCGTCCTCTTAAACTCTGAAATTTTGGGGCTTTTAAAGGAACTAGATGTTATGACGAAATACCGTACATACAATGTCACATGCATTCGTAGTCGTGCGCGAGGCGCCACTGTCCACGAGGTTAAAAGCCAACTTTAAACACGTATGGTGTTTTCCCTTTGACAAATTCCAAAGAAACTGCGGGAGATGCCGCAACAGTAACTTTTAACGGAGTCATCCGCTAATGTGCATTTTAATGCAACAATTTCAGAGCGTAAAAATCATTCGCCTTGACTGGGACTCGAACCTAGATCCCTCAATATCCGGTCGAGTGCTTTAGCCACTTAAGCTACCGAGGCGTCCTCTTAAACTCTGAAATTTTGGGGCTTTTAAAGGAACTAGATGTTATGACGAAATACCGTACATACAATGTCACATGCATTCGTAGTCGTGCGCGAGGCGCCACTGTCCACGAGGTTAAAAGCCAACTTTAAACACGTATGGTGTTTTCCCTTTGACAAATTCCAAAGAAACTGCGGGAGATGCCGCAACAGTAACTTTTAACGGAGTCATCCGCTAATGTGCATTTTAATGCAACAATTTCAGAGCGTAAAAATCATTCGCCTTGACTGGGACTCGAACCCAGATCCCTCAATATCCGGTCGAGTGCTTTAGCCACTTAAGCTACCGAGGCGTCCTCTTAAACTCTGAAATTTTGGGGCTTTTAAAGGAACTAGATGTTATGACGAAATACCGTACATACAATGTCACATGCATTCGTAGTCGTGCGCGAGGCGCCACTGTCCACGAGGTTAAAAGCCAACTTTAAACACGTATGGTGTTTTCCCTTTGACAAATTCCAAAGAAACTGCGGGAGATGCCGCAACAGTAACTTTTAACGGAGTCATCCGCTAATGTGCATTTTAATGCAACAATTTCAGAGCGTAAAAATCATTCGCCTTGACTGGGACTCGAACCCAGATCCCTCAATATCCGGTCGAGTGCTTTAGCCACTTAAGCTACCGAGGCGTCCTCTTAAACTCTGAAATTTTGGGGCTTTTAAAGGAACTAGATGTTATGACGAAATACCGTACATACAATGTCACATGCATTCGTAGTCGTGCGCGAGGCGCCACTGTCCACGAGGTTAAAAGCCAACTTTAAACACGTATGGTGTTTTCCCTTTGACAAATTCCAAAGAAACTGCGGGAGATGCCGCAACAGTAACTTTTAACGGAGTCATCCGCTAATGTGCATTTTAATGCAACAATTTCAGAGCGTAAAAATCATTCGCCTTGACTGGGACTCGAACCCAGATCCCTCAATATCCGGTCGAGTGCTTTAGCCACTTAAGCTACCGAGGCGTCCTCTTAAACTCTGAAATTTTGGGGCTTTTAAAGGAACTAGATGTTATGACGAAATACCGTACATACAATGTCACATGCATTCGTAGTCGTGCGCGAGGCGCCACTGTCCACGAGGTTAAAAGCCAACTTTAAACACGTATGGTGTTTTCCCTTTGACAAATTCCAAAGAAACTGCGGGAGATGCCGCAACAGTAACTTTTAACGGAGTCATCCGCTAATGTGCATTTTAATGCAACAATTTCAGAGCGTAAAAATCATTCGCCTTGACTGGGACTCGAACCCAGATCCCTCAATATCCGGTCGAGTGCTTTAGCCACTTAAGCTACCGAGGCGTCCTCTTAAACTCTGAAATTTTGGGGCTTTTAAAGGAACTAGATGTTATGACGAAATACCGTACATACAATGTCACATGCATTCGTAGTCGTGCGCGAGGCGCCACTGTCCACGAGGTTAAAAGCCAACTTTAAACACGTATGGTGTTTTCCCTTTGACAAATTCCAAAGAAACTGCGGGAGATGCCGCAACAGTAACTTTTAACGGAGTCATCCGCTAATGTGCATTTTAATGCAACAATTTCAGAGCGTAAAAATCATTCGCCTTGACTGGGACTCGAACCCAGATCCCTCAATATCCGGTCGAGTGCTTTAGCCACTTAAGCTACCGAGGCGTCCTCTTAAACTCTGAAATTTTGGGGCTTTTAAAGGAACTAGATGTTATGACGAAATACCGTACATACAATGTCACATGCATTCGTAGTCGTGCGCGAGGCGCCACTGTCCACGAGGTTAAAAGCCAACTTTAAACACGTATGGTGTTTTCCCTTTGACAAATTCCAAAGAAACTGCGGGAGATGCCGCAACAGTAACTTTTAACGGAGTCATCCGCTAATGTGCATTTAGATCTCCCGCAGTTTCTTTGGAATTTGGAAAACATTATTCGCCGGGAAAGTACCAGATCATTCTTGTCAAAAGCTCTTTGGAAATCAAGGAAGACTACTTGGGTGTGCTTGTGGATGTGGAAGCCGAAAGTGATCAGTTAAACCAATCTTGTTATTTGCTGAGTCATGGAATGGCGACGGCGGAAGCCAGTTTGCTCAGGTCTGATCAAGTCTAGGGCCGAGATTTCTTCTTTGAGCCTGTTTAAGATGCATTTTTCTAGAAGTTTGCCCATGCAGGGGAGCAGGCCACTGGGTCTATAGTTCAGGATATAAGAAGGATTTTTATCGGGTTTTGGAAGGAGTATTATCTTAGCCGTTTTCAATGCCTTTGGGAAGTACGATTGGGAAAGATGGCGTTGAGGATAGAGAGTAGGTGTTTGATAAAAGATTTAGGAAGGTTTTTCAGGTGAAGGTAGGAGATTTGATCGGGTCCCAGTGATGACTTTGTTTTGGAGTGGGACATAATGGAGTAAAATCCTTGAGGAGTAATTTCCGGGAATATCTGGAATGGGCAAAGTGACAGGCCATAGACACTGATCAACGCTTCTGAATCCAACAAGGATGTATTATTTTTTTAAAAATGCATTCGAAGGAGTCGGCAGAGGTATTTGCTTTGTTGCTGTCATCGTATAGTGCTCTCCCATTATGTGGTATTGGCGGGGTGGGTACCTTTTTCCTTTGCGGACAGTGGGCTAGGGTCCATACCGAATTATCCTTATGTGAGAGTGAACTTATTTTCTCATGCCAAGTTTTTTCCCAATGTTTTCTAGTTTTGGATGTTACAAGGTTTCAAAGTGCACAGAAGCCGATTTTATCTTGGCGGAGATTAGTGCATTGCCAGAGGGCTCTGGCCTTGTTTCTAAGTGAAATTAGGCGCAAAATATCCTGAGGTAGTGTGGCACCAGCGATGGAGGCCGGAGAAGGAGGGTAGCAAGAGCAATGAATGATTTTAGTTAAGGTGCCTGTAAAATCTTGAGCCGCTTTCTCTATGCTGTCTGGAGTGCTAGCAGGACATGGGACAAGGTTAATGGCCAAGCAGTTTTCTTTAAATAGTTTCCAGTTAACTCTTGTAGTTGTATGAAGGAGGGTAAGAACGCAGTAAAATATGGGGCAGTGGTCGAGACTGAGTTATCTAGGTTAAGGATTTGGAATGCGATATCTGCGAATAATAGAACTACATCCAGGATATCGGAGGAGTGGGAGTGATGATGGAAGTGGGTAGGGAATGGCGGTGAGTGAATTGCGATATTTTTGGTAAATAGGAGCTTATGAAAGGCTCGCCTTTGTGTAGTAGTGGTTTTTCCAGCTTTTGTTTTTTGTATTTTATGCCATTTATGTTCCATTGTAAAACTTTAAGGAAGTGGTTGTTTATTTGTAAATTAGGCACCATTTACAAGTTGAAGAAGGGCTGCTATAAGGTCATTGGTTATGATGCTAATAAGGGTTTTATTGTCAGTAGGAGAGAGAAGTTTCGTAATTATGCTCAATAGAGCAGTTCTTATATTTGCGGTTGATGATTGGTCATTGATTGAGGGAGACTGTTGTCCAGAGGTTGGCGGAGGGTGTTGATCGGAGGTTAGGGGAGAGTTAAGAGATGATTGAGGAGTTCACAGCCAAGCTGTCAGCTATCAAGAGGGCCCTAAAAGACATAAGAGAATGTAATGGCTCTTCTCTCATCTGTTCGCACTCATTGATTTCCCTATAATCCATATCAGTCTTGTCATCAATGCACCTGATGGTTCAGGAGATCTATTATACCCTGTGGTCCCTTCAGATAAAGGGGAAGTAGGTATCCTCTACATGGACTGCTGGTCATGTGGGAATACCAGGCATTGAAAAGGCTGGCAAAGCAGCAAATGAAGCCCTGGTCAATCTCAAAACAGACTCAGCTTTGCTTCCTGTGCTGGATGTCGGGGCTGCCTTGCTGAATTTGGTTCTGAACCAGTGGAAGGAAGCTTGGTGATTCTTGCAAAACGAGGAAGTTAAGGCCATAAATTTGGTTGTTTTGACAGGGCCCTCTTCCATCTGGAACATTCAGAGGGAAGAGGTCAGGATCACGCGCCTGAGAATAGGGCACTTAGCCCTCACGCACTCTTCATGGAGACAAAAATGCAACCTTGCTGCAATGTTTGTAACTTGCACCTGATTGTGACTCAGAAATAAATTATAAAAGGCCAGATACCTTTTTTAAAATATGAGATAATTTAAGCAATAGTTTAGGAGAGGACCCCAACTTTTTAGGTAAGGTTTCCGAGTTTTTAAAGGAAACTGACCTGAACGGACAACTTGAGTTTCCGTTTATTTTTTTTTAAATAATTTTGTTTTTAACTATTTATATGTTTTTTATCCATTGACGTATTTATCAAAATTGGATTGAGGTTTTAAATGTTTTAAAAAGTGGTGCAAAAACAACCACAGTGGTTGATGCATCCAAAAACCCCAACTATCAATACGGGTTGGTTTCTTTGGGTAAGACCATTTCCTTCAGCTGAGAGATCTCAATGAAAATGTTGGTAGGTACGGAAGAGAGGGGTGATCCCATGGCTGCACTTTCATGATGTTCAATTTGCTTATCATTTTAAAGGAAGTATAAGTTCCTGAGGCAGAATTTTCGAGGTCCAGGTTAATCCTTAGCTAATCCCTGTGAGGTGAGGTTTTTGATGAGTAGCATGGAGCCATCAATGGGCGTATTTGTGAACAAGGAGATTACATCAAAGGCCACCAGCATGTTGACTATTTGGACTTCAGCATTCCGAATAATGTGAATGAAATCCATGGAAGTTTTAGCAAAAAAGTCAGTTTTTCTGGCGAAGAGTTGAAGAGCATGCGCAACAAATTGCGGTAGCTTGTGGGTTGGTGCATCGATGTTGCTGACGATGGGTCGTCAGCAACATCGATGCGTCATCACCTTAAGTGCCATCAAAGCACGCCGAAATTTGGAAACTAAGAAGAAAAAGAACCACAATGAAACTACAAGATATTAACTTGCATTACTGGAAAGATAGCCCAGGCGTGTACACTAATAGGCAATGGTTTGCATTCTTAAATATAATTACATATTTTATGTATTTTTTACACTCCTTCCCATGTATGGTAAATTTTTGCTCATTCATTTATTTATTATATTACCAACACGAAGCCCGGATACATCATGAAATGACTTTCTTGCTTGCAAGAAAGAAAAACATCTTCAATTGCCATTATATATTTGTGGAGAAAGGAAAGTCAAACGTTTGTATGTCTCCGCACATGTCCAATAATTTGATTTTCCTTTTCAGTATTTGATCTTTATACCTAATAAACGAAAATATAGTATCCATAGAGCATACTTTATTTCTCTTTAAAATTAAATCTTATTCTCAATCTAATTCGAAACTTTTCATTCTTCACTTGTTTGTTACTGTTGCCACGGCTACAGCGTCACCATATGATCGAATCAAAACAAACATTATTGCGTACTTCAGAAACAATATTCTTTACACACTCACAGACCATAGGCTTTCCTTTCCAACTGAATGACATGGAGCAGATTCTTAACGGTATGGCTTCTCATTTGCGTAAACAAGGATATACTGCTTCAGGTTGCAAATCTTAGTGAATGTATTTTGGAAAGAATGGACGGGTGAGATCATTTGTGAGATATATGCCTTTTAAATTTGGAGAACACCTAATTACATACACAACAATAATACTTGCTGCTGAGATAGTCATGTTTTAATTGCTTTGGGCTCTGCTTGAATTGACTGCAGTATCAATCTCTGTAGAAAATATATTTGTAAATGTTCCTTTTTGAAGTAGTTAAGATCGTACGTTTTTGGTAGAATTGAACGGGAGTCAAGTGTCAAACGACAGCTATAAACATCGTCAATAATGTTTAGAAAATAGTATTATTTCACATGCGCAATGATCAAACGATACATTGAGTCCAAATCATTCAAAATGGATAGTTAAAATACAACGGTTATAAATAGGAAGATTCGATATTTAAGTAGTTAACGTAAAATTAGATTTTTATTGTTTTCTGTAGTGAGGTATTATTTTATTTATTATGCTGAATCAATTCCCAAATACACCTATTAACGCCACAAATCCCTTGCTGTTGTGAAATACTCCTTTTTAATTATGGTGATTGTGATCGAATTCATTTCTTCTTCTACATTCTGTTCGATTGGCATTGCTTTTATTCTTGAAAATGCCATTATTTAAGGATACAAGTGTGACCTTTATATTTCAAATGCATTTAATGTACTCACTTTCACAGCAAACCGATAATGGTTGATTATATGCAGTTTAATTGAGTACACTATGCATTTAGACGGGCTTTATTTTTATACAAATTCAGAATCAATGGAAACAAAATTTATTTAAATATTGGAGCAATGTAAGACAATAAGAAGTCTCCTTGAATTTGAGTGTTTGTGTGCAATAATATAAAAATGTTTAACATCACCAATATAGTGGCACGCTCATTTAAACTGTTAAATTCTCATTATGTATGATTAAGGATCATGCATCAATTGTCCTTTGATAATGGAGAATTTAGTAGACCAAAATGTGCAAACATAATAAAATGGCACCCATCATGATTTCTGTCAAATTTCCTTGAAGAATTAGCAGTTTTAATGTGGCGTTCTTGGATTTATTTTGAAGAATGCACCAAACTCATAGGATTTCATTTCCACCTTACTCATCTCTCAATAAACAATCTGTGTCACAAAAACAGTGTAAAAAAACAGATAGTTCTACATTTGAATGTCCACAATATGAAATGCGCTGTAAGTTGATCAAATTCCACAATAAATAGTATTATTTAGATTTGCTCTACCCCTCATGGTGTACAATCATGACTCCACAGCTAATTAAAAATGGTCTGCAGAAATCACGTTGTGGTGTATTAGCAAGGGAGGAAAAATCTCTCTTGGGTAGTAGCAAGATTCGTATGACATGTTTTGGGAAATGACCCCATAACTCATCACTGCAATTCAAATGACATGGAAAGAAGACGTGGTCAAGTGTTAAACGATACTCATTTGAAATGGGAAAGTTGAGCTTTAATCAGTTCATTACAGATCTGACTGATGTGAGTCTCCCTGTTTAGTTTCCTATCTATATTAATTCGTAGTATTTTAGAATTTTCAACATCAGTACATTTTTATATACTATAACTGCATACATTATGCTGAGTTTTGTTAGTATTTAAACGTAAATGATTAATATGAAACCTTCCTGCTTATCCTGTCTTTGAGTGGCTCTGAATCGTACCTTTGCATCTTCTAGATTTTTATATTTTTGCACACAAAAAGCATAATAATGATATAAAACATATGTAGGTTTAATTTTACAGGGCAAATCAGGTATCATGATGATACCCAAAATAGCTCAATACTAGAAATTTGTCATGAAAATATGGGCATTAAAATTATTATTGGAAGCAAAATGAGGCCATGTCTTTATGGACAAATTAACCCTAGAACTACTAAAAATTTAAGAGAAATTAGGTAAATCAGACTGTTGTGCTACAATACAATTTTCAAGGAAATAATGAAATTAACTCCTAATAATAATAATCTAGAAGGAACTTGAATCCTTAAATGAAACATCCTTATCCTGTTCATTCCCTTTTCTTGCTTGCCTCACATTCTCCCCTCTATTACCATCTTGAACAGTCCCTTTTTCGGTCAATATGCCCTTCATCCATTTTTACTGCCTCAATAGGATTTCTCCCAACCAACCCCTCTCTTCACCCACCATACCAAGTACTTTCTCATTGGTTTTCTTCTCGGTCCATTTCACCTTCTCCTTTTTCTCCACACCCACATGTCAAAAGCCGCCAGTCCACGACTATCCTCCTGCTTCAATGACCACATTTCCGTATATAACTATGCACCATATCAAAAGTTTCACGAGTCTTTTTTTAATATTCTTACTTAAAGTCCCATTCGTCAACTCTCTCCTCCTTATGAAAGCCTCTGTGCCTAGCGTAATTCTTCTCCATACGTCCCTACTACTATGACCGTATTGGTCCAAATGCTTCAGAGATACGTGAACTATTCTATCTGCATTAGTTTTTGCCCTCCTATTTTAATGTTTAGCTTTGCTTTTTTCTTTCTAGAAAATTGCATAACCTTTGTTTTATTAATATTGATTCTCATCCCATACCTGTCGCCCTGAATTTCCAATTCACTCAGCAATCCTTACAACCCTTCGGCTGACTGACAAACTAAAGCTTGGTCATCCGCAAACCTAATTAATTTTACGAATTCCATTCTTCCATTTTCTGGCGTAGTTTACGTTTACGCATTTTGTGGTGTTAATGGTTAGTTTCCAATCGGTCATCCACTCTGCTATGCTCTTAAGGTGTTCTTGGACATTTTTTGCGGCATGATTTGGGTCAGAGGAAGTTGACGCTCTAGCTGAGTCATCCGCATGGAGGTAGCTTTTGGGTCGGAGGGGAGGTCGTTAATGTAGAGGTTGAATAGGACGGGTGACAAAATTGATCCTTGGAGAAAGCCTGCGGATATGGACTGGGTAGTTGATTTGGCATTGTTAAGGGCTAAAAAGAATGTGCGGTTTGAAAGAAAGGAGGGGATGGTCTTATTTAGGTATACTGATATGTCAGTTTTAAGCAGTTTATGTATTAAACCAGTTCGCCAGAACTTGTCAAAAGCTTTCCAAGATTATTCGGGTCTCCCACTTGGTCCACGTTCGTAGGGTTGTCGACGTTTCGATGGCCGAGTCGTCCATCGTCTTCAGGGCATTTTGGTACTCAGGTTTGGCCGCCTTATATAGTTTGGTCGGGAGGTCAAGTCACGTCTGATTGGTCGGACACTTTCCGCCTCTTGTTTTGCCTGATGTTCCTCAAAATGGGTTTCCACGCGTTACTGAGGGAGTATCCGCTGTCTCGGTTAATGGATTTGTTTTCGAGCCGGATCACTATTGCTTCCTTAGTCAATCTTTCCCAGAATTTTTCTTCTCGGCAAAGGACCCTTGTCTCCTCCCACCGAATGCTATGGTCTGAGATGATGCTGTGCTCTGCAATGGCTGACTTCTCAGGTTGGCACAGTCTGAGGTGTCTCCGGTGTTCTTTTAACCCTTAGCGATGGTCCTTCCGGTCTCTCTAACGTAGACTTGGCCGCACTCGCAGGGTATTCGGTATACTCCCGGGGTCATTAGGCCACAGGGGTCCTTTGCCCTTACTAATTCGTCCCTGAGTTTGTTACAGGGACGGAAGTAGGTGTCGATGTTGTACCTCTTCAGTATTCTCGTGACCTTCCCCGAGACCGTGGAGACAAAGGGTAGACCCGCCCTTGTTAGTGGTTTTGGTTCTTCTTCCTACGAACGTGGACCCGGTGGGAGACCCGAATAATCTTGGAAAACATTTTTCGCCGGGAAAGTACCAGATCATTCTTGTCAAAAGCTCTTTGGAAATCAAGGAAGACTACTTGGGTGTGCTTGTGGATGTGGAAGCCGAAAGTGATCAGTTAAACCAATCTTGTTATTTGCTGAGTCATGGAATGGCGACGGCGGAAGCCAGTTTGCTCAGGTCTGATCAAGTCTAGGGCCGAGATTTCTTCTTTGAGCCTGTTTAAGATGCATTTTTCTAGAAGTTTGCCCATGCAGGGGAGCAGGCCACTGGGTCTATAGTTCAGGATATAAGAAGGATTTTTATCGGGTTTTGGAAGGAGTATTATCTTAGCCGTTTTCAATGCCTTTGGGAAGTACGATTGGGAAAGATGGCGTTGAGGATAGAGAGTAGGTGTTTGATAAAAGATTTAGGAAGGTTTTTCAGGTGAAGGTAGTAGATTTGATCGGGTCCCAGTGATGACTTTGTTTTGGAGTGGGACATAATGGAGTAAAATCCTTGAGGAGTAATTTCCGGGAATATCTGGAATGGGCAAAGTGACAGGCCATAGACACTGATCAACGCTTCTGAATCCAACAAGGATGTATTATTTTTTTTAAAATGCATTCGAAGGAGTCGGCAGAGGTATTTGCTTTGTTGCTGTCATCGTATAGTGCTCTCCCATTATGTGGTATTGGCGGGGTGGGTACCTTTTTCCTTTGCGGACAGTGGGCTAGGGTCCATACCGAATTATCCTTATGTGAGAGTGAACTTATTTTCTCATGCCAAGTTTTTTCCCAATGTTTTCTAGTTTTGGATGTTACAAGGTTTCAAAGTGCACAGAAGCCGATTTTATCTTGGCGGAGATTAGTGCATTGCCAGAGGGCTCTGGCCTTGTTTCTAAGTGAAATTAGGCGCAAAATATCCTGAGGTAGTGTGGCACCAGCGATGGAGGCCGGAGAAGGAGGGTAGCAAGAGCGATGAATGATTTTGGTTAAGGTGCTTGTAAAATCTTGAGCCGCTTTCTCTATGCTGTCTGGAGTGCTAGCAGGACATGGGACAAGGTTAATGGCCAAGCAGTTTTCTTTAAATAGTTTCCAGTTAACTCTTCTAGTTGTATGAAGGAGGGTAAGAACGCAGTAAAATATGGGGCAGTGGTCCGAGACTGAGTTATCTAGGTTAAGGATTTGGAATGCGATATCTGCGAATAATAGAACTACATCCAGGATATCGGAGGAGTGGGAGTGATGATGGAAGTGGGTAGGGAATGGCGGTGAGTGAATTGCGATATTTTTGGTAAATAGGAGCTTATGAAGGGCTCGCCTTTGTGTAGTAGTGGTTTTTCCAGCTTTTGTTTTTTGTATTTTATGCCATTTATGTTCCATTGTAAAACTTTAAGGAAGTGGTTGTTTATTTGTGAATTAGGCACCATTTACAAGTTGAAGAAGGGCTGGTATAAGGTCATTGGTTATGATGCTAATAAGGGTTTTATTGTCAGTAGGAGAGAGAAGTTTCGTAATTATGCTCAATAGAGCAGTTCTTATATTTGCGGTTGATGATTGGTCATTGATTGAGGAAGACTGTTGTCCAGAGGTTGGCGGAGGGTGTTGATCGGAGGTTAGGGGAGAGTTAAGAGATGATTGAGGAGTTCACAGCCAAGCTGTCAGCTATCAAGAGGGCCCTAAAAGACATAAGAGAATGTAATGGCTCTTCTCTCATCTGTTCGCACTCATTGATTTCCCTATAATCCATATCAGTCTTGTCATCAATGCACCTGATGGTTCAGGAGATCTATTATACCCTGTGGTCCCTTCAGATAAAGGGGAAGTAGGTATCCTCTACATGGACTGCTGGTCATGTGGGAATACCAGGCATTGAAAAGGCCTGGCAAAGCAGCAAATGAAGCCCTGGTCAATCTCAAAACAGACTCAGCTTTGCTTCCTGTGCTGGATGTCGGGGCTGCCTTGCTGAATTTGGTTCTGAACCAGTGGAAGGAAGCTTGGTGATTCTTGCAAAACGAGGAAGTTAAGGCCATAAATTTGGTTGTTTTGACAGAGCCCTCTTCCATCTGGAACATTCAGAGGGAAGAGGTCAGGATCACGCGCCTGAGAATAGGGCACTTAGCCCTCACGCACTCTTCATGGAGACAAAAATGCAACCTTGCTGCAATGTTTGTAACTTGCACCTGATTGTGACTCAGAAATAAATTATAAAAGGCCAGATACCTTTTTTAAAGTATGAGATAATTTAACCAATAGTTTAGGAGAGGACCCCACCTTTTTAGGTAAGGTTTCGGAGTTTTTAAAGGAAACTGACCTGAACGGACAACTTGAGTTTCCGTTTATTTTTTTTTAAATAATTTTGTTTTTAACTATTTATATGTTTTTTATCCATTGACGTATTTATCAAAATTGGATTGAGGTTTTAAATGTTTTAAAAAGTGGTGCAAAAACAACCACAGTGGTTGATGCATCCAAAAACCCCAACTATCAATACGGGTTGGTTTCTTTGGGTAAGACCATTTCCTTCAGCTGAGAGATCTCAATGAAAATGTAGGTAGGTAGGTCGATGACATGGAGCAGATTCTTAACGGTATGGCTTCTCATTTGCGTAAACAAGGATATACTGCTTCAGGTTGCAAATCTTAGTGAATGTATTTTGGAAAGAATGGACGGGTGAGATCATTTGTGAGATATATGCCTTTTAAATTTGGAGAACACCTAATTACATACACAACAATAAGACTTGCTGCTGAGATAGTCATGTTTTAATTGCTTTGGGCTCTGCTTGAATTGACTGCAGTATCAATCTCTGTAGAAAATATATTTGTAAATGTTCCTTTTTGAAGTAGTTAAGATCGTACGTTTTTGGTAGAATTGAACGGGAGTCAAGTGTCAAACGACAGCTATAAACATCGTCAATAATGTTTAGAAAATAGTATTATTTCACATGCGCAATGATCAAACGATACATTGAGTCCAAATCATTCAAAATGGATAGTTAAAATACAACGGTTATAAATAGGAAGATTCGATATTTAAGTAGTTAACGTAAAATTAGATTTTTATTGTTTTCTGTAGTGAGGTATTATTTAATTTAATATGCTGAATCAATTCCCAAATACACCTATTAACGCCACAAATCCCTTGCTGTTGTGAAATACTCCTTTTTAATTATGGTGATTGTGATCGAATTCATTTCTTCTTCTACATTCTGTTCGATTGGCATTGCTTTTATACTTGAAAATGCCATTATTTAAGGATACAAGTGTGACCTTTATATTTCAAATGCATTTAATGTACTCACTTTCACAGCAAACCGATAATGGTTGATTATATGCAGTTTAATTGAGTACACTATGCATTTAGACGGGCTTTATTTTTATACAAATTCAGAATCAATGGAAACAAAATTTATTTAAATATTGGAGCAATGTAAGACAATAAGAAGTCTCCTTGAATTTGAGTGTTTGTGTGCAATAATATAAAAATGTTTAACATCACCAATATAGTGGCACGCTCATTTAAACTGTTAAATTCTCATTATGTATGATTAAGGATCATGCATCAATTGTCCTTTGATAATGGAGAATTTAGTAGACCAAAATGTGCAAACATAATAAAATGGCAGCCATCATAACTTCTGTCAAATTTCCTTGAAGAATTAGCAGTTTTAATGTGGCGTTCTTGGATTTATTTTGAAGAATGCACCAAACTCATAGGATTTCATTTCCACCTTACTCATCTCTCAATAAACAATCTGTGTCACAAAAACAGTGTAAAAAAACAGATAGTTCTACATTTGAATGTCCACAATATGAAATGCGCTGTAAGTTGATGAAATTCCACAATAAATAGTATTATTTAGATTTGCTCTACCCCTCATGGTGTACAATCATGACTCCACAGCTAATTAAAAATGGTCTGCAGAAATCACGTTGTGGTGTATTAGCAAGGGAGGAAAAATCTCTCTTGGGTAGTAGCAAGATTCGTATGACATGTTTTGGGAAATGACCCCATAACTCATCACTGCAATTCAAATGACATGGAAAGAAGACGTGGTCAAGTGTTAAACGATACTCATTTGAAATGGGAAAGTTGAGCTTTAATCAGTTCATTACAGATCTGACTGATGTGAGTCTCCCTGTTTAGTTTCCTATCTATATTAATTCGTAGTATTTTAGAATTTTCAACATCAGTACATTTTTATATACTATAACTGCATACATTATGCTGAGTTTTGTTAGTATTTAAACGTAAATGATTAATATGAAACCTTCCTGCTTATCCTGTCTTTGAGTGGCTCTGAATCGTACCTTTGCATCTTCTAGATTTTTATATTTTTGCACACAAAAAGCATAATAATGATATAAAACATATGTAGGTTTAATTTTACAGGGCAAATCAGGTATCATGATGATACCCAAAATAGCTCAATACTAGAAATTTGTCATGAAAATATGGGCATTAAAATTATTATTGGAAGCAAAATGAGGCCATGTCTTTATGGACAAATTAACCCTAGAACTACTAAAAATTTCAGAGAAATTAGGTAAATCAGACTGTTGTGCTACAATACAATTTTCAAGGAAATAATGAAATTAACTCCTAATAATAATAATCTAGAAGGAACTTGAATCCTTAAATGAAACATCCTTATCCTGTTCATTCCCTTTTCTTGCTTGCCTCACATTCTCCCCTCTATTACCATCTTGAACAGTCCCTTTTTCGGTCAATATGCCCTTCATCCATTTTTACTGCCTCAATAGGATTTCTCCCAACCAACCCCTCTCTTCACCCACCATACCAAGTACTTTCTCATTGGTTTTCTTCTCGGTCCATTTCACCTTCTCCTTTTTCTCCACACCCACATGTCAAAAGCCGCCAGTCCACGACTATCCTCCTGCTTCAATGACCACATTTCCGTATATAACTATGCACCATATCAAAAGTTTCACGAGTCTTTTTTTAATATTCTTACTTAAAGTCCCATTCGTCAACTCTCTCCTCCTTATGAAAGCCTCTGTGCCTAGCGTAATTCTTCTCCATACGTCCCTACTACTATGACCGTATTGGTCCAAATGCTTCAGAGATACGTGAACTATTCTATCTGCATTAGTTTTTGCCCTCCTATTTTAATGTTTAGCTTTGCTTTTTTCTTTCTAGAAAATTGCATAACCTTTGTTTTATTAATATTGATTCTCATCCCATACCTGTCGCCCTGAATTTCCAATTCACTCAGCAATCCTTACAACCCTTCGGCTGACTGACAAACTAAAGCTTGGTCATCCGCAAACCTAATTAATTTTACGAATTCCATTCTTCCATTTTCTGGCGTAGTTTACGTTTACGCATTTTGTGGTGTTAATGGTTAGTTTCCAATCGGTCATCCACTCTGCTATGCTCTTAAGGTGTTCTTGGACATTTTTTGCGGCATGATTTGGGTCAGAGGAAGTTGACGCTCTAGCTGAGTCATCCGCATGGAGGTAGCTTTTGGGTCGGAGGGGAGGTCGTTAATGTAGAGGTTGAATAGGACGGGTGACAAAATTGATCCTTGGAGAAAGCCTGCGGATATGGACTGGGTAGTTGATTTGGCATTGTTAAGGGCTAAAAAGAATGTGCGGTTTGAAAGAAAGGAGGGGATGGTCTTATTTAGGTATACTGATATGTCGGTTTTAAGCAGTTTATGTATTAAACCAGTTCGCCAGAACTTGTCAAAAGCTTTCCAAGATTATTCGGGTCTCCCACTTGGTCCACGTTCGTAGGGTTGTCGACGTTTCGATGGCCGAGTCGTCCATCGTCTTCAGGGCATTTTGGTACTCAGGTTTGGCCGCCTTATATAGTTTGGTCGGGAGGTCAAGTCACGTCTGATTGGTCGGACACTTTCCGCCTCTTGTTTTGCCTGATGTTCCTCAAAATGGGTTTCCACGCGTTACTGAGGGAGTATCCGCTGTCTCGGTTAATGGATTTGTTTTCGAGCCGGATCACTATTGCTTCCTTAGTCAATCTTTCCCAGAATTTTTCTTCTCGGCAAAGGACCCTTGTCTCCTCCCACCGAATGCTATGGTCTGAGATGATGCTGTGCTCTGCAATGGCTGACTTCTCAGGTTGGCACAGTCTGAGGTGTCTCCGGTGTTCTTTTAACCCTTAGCGATGGTCCTTCCGGTCTCTCTAACGTAGACTTGGCCGCACTCGCAGGGTATTCGGTATACTCCCGGGGTCATTAGGCCACAGGGGTCCTTTGCCCTTACTAATTCGTCCCTGAGTTTGTTACAGGGACGGAAGTAGGTGTCGATGTTGTACCTCTTCAGTATTCTCGTGACCTTCCCCGAGACCGTGGAGACAAAGGGTAGACCCGCCCTTGTTAGTGGTTTTGGTTCTTCTTCCTACGAACGTGGACCCGGTGGGAGACCCGAATAATCTTGGAAAACATTATTCGCCGGGAAAGTACCAGATCATTCTTGTCAAAAGCTCTTTGGAAATCAAGGAAGACTACTTGGGTGTGCTTGTGGATGTGGAAGCCGAAAGTGATCAGTTAAACCAATCTTGTTATTTGCTGAGTCATGGAATGGCGACGGCGGAAGCCAGTTTGCTCAGGTCTGATCAAGTCTAGGGCCGAGATTTCTTCTTTGAGCCTGTTTAAGATGCATTTTTCTAGAAGTTTGCCCATGCAGGGGAGCAGGCCACTGGGTCTATAGTTCAGGATATAAGAAGGATTTTTATCGGGTTTTGGAAGGAGTATTATCTTAGCCGTTTTCAATGCCTTTGGGAAGTACGATTGGGAAAGATGGCGTTGAGGATAGAGAGTAGGTGTTTGATAAAAGATTTAGGAAGGTTTTTCAGGTGAAGGTAGGAGATTTGATCGGGTCCCAGTGATGACTTTGTTTTGGAGTGGGACATAATGGAGTAAAATCCTTGAGGAGTAATTTCCGGGAATATCTGGAATGGGCAAAGTGACAGGCCATAGACACTGATCAACGCTTCTGAATCCAACAAGGATGTATTATTTTTTTTAAAATGCATTCGAAGGAGTCGGCAGAGGTATTTGCTTTGTTGCTGTCATCGTATAGTGCTCTCCCATTATGTGGTATTGGCGGGGTGGGTACCTTTTTCCTTTGCGGACAGTGGGCTAGGGTCCATACCGAATTATCCTTATGTGAGAGTGAACTTATTTTCTCATGCCAAGTTTTTTCCCAATGTTTTCTAGTTTTGGATGTTACAAGGTTTCAAAGTGCACAGAAGCCGATTTTATCTTGGCGGAGATTAGTGCATTGCCAGAGGGCTCTGGCCTTGTTTCTAAGTGAAATTAGGCGCAAAATATCCTGAGGTAGTGTGGCACCAGCGATGGAGGCCGGAGAAGGAGGGTAGCAAGAGCGATGAATGATTTTGGTTAAGGTGCTTGTAAAATCTTGAGCCGCTTTCTCTATGCTGTCTGGAGTGCTAGCAGGACATGGGACAAGGTTAATGGCCAAGCAGTTTTCTTTAAATAGTTTCCAGTTAACTCTTCTAGTTGTATGAAGGAGGGTAAGAACGCAGTAAAATATGGGGCAGTGGTCCGAGACTGAGTTATCTAGGTTAAGGATTTGGAATGCGATATCTGCGAATAATAGAACTACATCCAGGATATCGGAGGAGTGGGAGTGATGATGGAAGTGGGTAGGGAATGGCGGTGAGTGAATTGCGATATTTTTGGTAAATAGGAGCTTATGAAGGGCTCGCCTTTGTGTAGTAGTGGTTTTTCCAGCTTTTGTTTTTTGTATTTTATGCCATTTATGTTCCATTGTAAAACTTTAAGGAAGTGGTTGTTTATTTGTGAATTAGGCACCATTTACAAGTTGAAGAAGGGCTGGTATAAGGTCATTGGTTATGATGCTAATAAGGGTTTTATTGTCAGTAGGAGAGAGAAGTTTCGTAATTATGCTCAATAGAGCAGTTCTTATATTTGCGGTTGATGATTGGTCATTGATTGAGGAAGACTGTTGTCCAGAGGTTGGCGGAGGGTGTTGATCGGAGGTTAGGGGAGAGTTAAGAGATGATTGAGGAGTTCACAGCCAAGCTGTCAGCTATCAAGAGGGCCCTAAAAGACATAAGAGAATGTAATGGCTCTTCTCTCATCTGTTCGCACTCATTGATTTCCCTATAATCCATATCAGTCTTGTCATCAATGCACCTGATGGTTCAGGAGATCTATTATACCCTGTGGTCCCTTCAGATAAAGGGGAAGTAGGTATCCTCTACATGGACTGCTGGTCATGTGGGAATACCAGGCATTGAAAAGGCTGGCAAAGCAGCAAATGAAGCCCTGGTCAATCTCAAAACAGACTCAGCTTTGCTTCCTGTGCTGGATGTCGGGGCTGCCTTGCTGAATTTGGTTCTGAACCAGTGGAAGGAAGCTTGGTGATTCTTGCAAAACGAGGAAGTTAAGGCCATAAATTTGGTTGTTTTGACAGAGCCCTCTTCCATCTGGAACATTCTGAGGGAAGAGGTCAGGATCACGCGCCTGAGAATAGGGCACTTAGCCCTCACGCACTCTTCATGGAGACAAAAATGCAACCTTGCTGCAATGTTTGTAACTTGCACCTGATTGTGACTCAGAAATAAATTATAAAAGGCCAGATACCTTTTTTAAAGTATGAGATAATTTAACCAATAGTTTAGGAGAGGACCCCACCTTTTTAGGTAAGGTTTCGGAGTTTTTAAAGGAAACTGACCTGAACGGACAACTTGAGTTTCCGTTTATTTTTTTTTAAATAATTTTGTTTTTAACTATTTATATGTTTTTTATCCATTGACGTATTTATCAAAATTGGATTGAGGTTTTAAATGTTTTAAAAAGTGGTGCAAAAACAACCACAGTGGTTGATGCATCCAAAAACCCCAACTATCAATACGGGTTGGTTTCTTTGGGTAAGACCATTTCCTTCAGCTGAGAGATCTCAATGAAAATGTTGGTAGGTACGGAAGAGAGGGGTGATCCCATGGCTGCACTTTCATGATGTTCAATTTGCTTATCATTTTAAAGGAAGTATAAGTTCCTGAGGCAGAATTTTCGAGGTCCAGGTTAATCCTTAGCTAATCCCTGTGAGGTGAGGTTTTTGATGAGTAGCATGGAGTCATCAATGGGCGTATTTGTGAACAAGGAGATTACATCAAAGGTCACCAGCATGTTGACTATTTGGACTTCAGCATTCCGAATAATGTGAATGAAATCCATGGAAGTTTTAGCAAAAAAGTCAGTTTTTCTGGCGAAGAGTTGAAGAGCATGCGCAACAAATTGCGGTAGCTTGTGGGTTGGTGCATCGATGTTGCTGACGATGGGTCGTCAGCAACATCGATGCGTCATCACCTTAAGTGCCATCAAAGCACGCCGAAATTTGGAAACTAAGAAGAAAAAGAACCACAATGAAACTACAAGATATTAACTTGCATTACTGGAAAGATAGCCCAGGCGTGTACACTAATAGGCAATGGTTTGCATTCTTAAATATAATTACATATTTTATGTATTTTTTACACTCCTTCCCATGTATGGTAAATTTTTGCTCATTCATTTATTTATTATATTACCAACACGAAGCCCGGATACATCATGAAATGACTTTCTTGCTTGCAAGAAAGAAAAACATCTTCAATTGCCATTATATATTTGTGGAGAAAGGAAAGTCAAACGTTTGTATGTCTCCGCACATGTCCAATAATTTGATTTTCCTTTTTAGTATTTGATCTTTATACCTAATAAACGAAAATATAGTATCCATAGAGCATACTTTATTTCTCTTTAAAATTAAATCTTATTCTCAATCTAATTCGAAACTTTTCATTCTTCACTTGTTTGTTACTGTTGCCACGGCTACAGCGTCACCATATGATCGAATCAAAACAAACATTATTGCGTACTTCAGAAACAATATTCTTTACACACTCACAGACCATAGGCTTTCCTTTCCAACTGAATGACATGGAGCAGATTCTTAACGGTATGGCTTCTCATTTGCGTAAACAAGGATATACTGCTTCAGGTTGCAAATCTTAGTGAATGTATTTTGGAAAGAATGGACGGGTGAGATCATTTGTGAGATATATGCCTTTTAAATTTGGAGAACACCTAATTACATACACAACAATAAGACTTGCTGCTGAGATAGTCATGTTTTAATTGCTTTGGGCTTTGCTTGAATTGACTGCAGTATCAATCTCTGTAGAAAATATATTTGTAAATGTTCCTTTTTGAAGTAGTTAAGATCGTACGTTTTTGGTAGAATTGAACGGGAGTCAAGTGTCAAACGACAGCTATAAACATCGTCAATAATGTTTAGAAAATAGTATTATTTCACATGCGCAATGATCAAACGATACATTGAGTCCAAATCATTCAAAATGGATAGTTAAAATACAACGGTTATAAATAGGAAGATTCGATATTTAAGTAGTTAACGTAAAATTAGATTTTTATTGTTTTCTGTAGTGAGGTATTATTTTATTTAATATGCTGAATCAATTCCCAAATACACCTATTAACGCCACAAATCCCTTGCTGTTGTGAAATACTCCTTTTTAATTATGGTGATTGTGATCGAATTCATTTCTTCTTCTACATTCTGTTCGATTGGCATTGCTTTTATTCTTGAAAATGCCATTATTTAAGGATACAAGTGTGACCTTTATATTTCAAATGCATTTAATGTACTCACTTTCACAGCAAACCGATAATGGTTGATTATATGCAGTTTAATTGAGTACACTATGCATTTAGACGGGCTTTATTTTTATACAAATTCAGAATCAATGGAAACAAAATTTATTTAAATATTGGAGCAATGTAAGACAATGAGAAGTCTCCTTGAATTTGAGTGTTTGTGTGCAATAATATAAAAATGTTTAACATCACCAATATAATGGCACGCTCATTTAAACTGTTAAATTCTCATTATGTATGATTAAGGATCATGCATCAATTGTCCTTTGATTATGGAGAATTTAGCAAACCAAATTGTGCAAACATAATAAAATGGCAGCCATCATGACTTCTGTCAAATTTCCTTGAAGAATTAGCAGTTTTAATGTGGCGTTCTTGGATTTATTTTGATGAATGCAACAAACTCAAAGGATTTCATTTCCACCTTACTCATCTCTCAATAAACAATCAGTGTTACAAAAACAGTGTAAAAAAACATACAGTTTTACATTTGAATGTCCACAATATGAAATGCGCTGTAAGTTGATGAAATTCCACAATTAATAGTATTATTTAGATTTGCTCTACCCCACATGGTGTACAATCATGACTCCACAGCTAATTAAAAATGGTCTGCAGAAATCACGTTGTGGTGTATTAGCAAGGGAGGAAAAATCTCTCTTGGGTAGTAGCAAGATTCGTATGACATGTTTTGGGAAATGACCCCATAACTCATCACTGCAATTCAAATGACATGGAAAGAAGACGTGGTAAAGTGTTAAACGATACTCATTTGAAATGGGAAAGTTGAACTTTAATCAGTTCATTACAGATCTGACTGATGTGAGTCTCCCTGTTTAGTTTCCTATCTATATTAATTCGTAGTATTTTAGAATTTTCAACATCAGTACATTTTTATATACTATAACTGCATACATTATGCTGAGTTTTGTTAGTATTTAAACGTAAATGATTAATATGAAACCTTCCTGCTTATCCTGTCTTTGAGTGGCTCTGAATCGTACCTTTGCATCTTCTAGATTTTTATATTTTTGCACACAAAAAGCATAATAATGATATAAAACATATGTAGGTTTAATTTTACAGGGCAAATCAGGTATCATGATGATACCCAAAATAGCTCAATACTAGAAATTTGTCATGAAAATATGGGCATTAAAATTATTATTGGAAGCAAAATGAGGCCATGTCTTTATGGACAAATTAACCCTAGAACTACTAAAAATTTAAGAGAAATTAGGTAAATCAGACTGTTGTGCTACAATACAATTTTCAAGGAAATAATGAAATTAACTCCTAATAATAATAATCTAGAAGGAACTTGAATCCTTAAATGAAACATCCTTATCCTGTTCATTCCCTTTTCTTGCTTGCCTCACATTCTCCCCTCTATTACCATCTTGAACAGTCCCTTTTTCGGTCAATATGCCCTTCATCCATTTTTACTGCCTCAATAGGATTTCTCCCAACCAACCCCTCTCTTCACCCACCATACCAAGTACTTTCTCATTGGTTTTCTTCTCGGTCCATTTCACCTTCTCCTTTTTCTCCACACCCACATGTCAAAAGCCGCCAGTCCACGACTATCCTCCTGCTTCAATGACCACATTTCCGTATATAACTATGCACCATATCAAAAGTTTCACGAGTCTTTTTTTAATATTCTTACTTAAAGTCCCATTCGTCAACTCTCTCCTCCTTATGAAAGCCTCTGTGCCTAGCGTAATTCTTCTCCATACGTCCCTACTACTATGACCGTATTGGTCCAAATGCTTCAGAGATACGTGAACTATTCTATCTGCATTAGTTTTTGCCCTCCTATTTTAATGTTTAGCTTTGCTTTTTTCTTTCTAGAAAATTGCATAACCTTTGTTTTATTAATATTGATTCTCATCCCATACCTGTCGCCCTGAATTTCCAATTCACTCAGCAATCCTTACAACCCTTCGGCTGACTGACAAACTAAAGCTTGGTCATCCGCAAACCTAATTAATTTTACGAATTCCATTCTTCCATTTTCTGGCGTAGTTTACGTTTACGCATTTTGTGGTGTTAATGGTTAGTTTCCAATCGGTCATCCACTCTGCTATGCTCTTAAGGTGTTCTTGGACATTTTTTGCGGCATGATTTGGGTCAGAGGAAGTTGACGCTCTAGCTGAGTCATCCGCATGGAGGTAGCTTTTGGGTCGGAGGGGAGGTCGTTAATGTAGAGGTTGAATAGGACGGGTGACAAAATTGATCCTTGGAGAAAGCCTGCGGATATGGACTGGGTAGTTGATTTGGCATTGTTAAGGGCTAAAAAGAATGTGCGGTTTGAAAGAAAGGAGGGGATGGTCTTATTTAGGTATACTGATATGTCGGTTTTAAGCAGTTTATGTATTAAACCAGTTCGCCAGAACTTGTCAAAAGCTTTCCAAGATTATTCGGGTCTCCCACTTGGTCCACGTTTGTAGGGTTGTCGACGTTTCGATGGCCGAGTCGTCCATCGTCTTCAGGGCATTTTGGTACTCAGGTTTGGCCGCCTTATATAGTTTGGTCGGGAGGTCAAGTCACGTCTGATTGGTCGGACGCTTTCCGCCTCTTGTTTTGCCTGATGTTCCTCAAAATGGGTTTCCACGCGTTACTGAGGGAGTATCCGCTGTCTCGGTTAATGGATTTGTTTTCGAGCCGGATCACTATTGCTTCCTTAGTCAATCTTTCCCAGAATTTTTCTTCTCGGCAAAGGACCCTTGTCTCCTCCCACCGAATGCTATGGTCTGAGATGATGCTGTGCTCTGCAATGGCTGACTTCTCAGGTTGGCACAGTCTGAGGTGTCTCCGGTGTTCTTTTAACCCTTAGCGATGGTCCTTCCGGTCTCTCTAACGTAGACTTGGCCGCACTCGCAGGGTATTCGGTATACTCCCGGGGTCATTAGGCCACAGGGGTCCTTTGCCCTTACTAATTCGTCCCTGAGTTTGTTACAGGGACGGAAGTAGGTGTCGATGTTGTACCTCTTCAGTATTCTCGTGACCTCCCCCGAGACCGTGGAGACAAAGGGTAGACCCGCCCTTGCCAGTGGTTTTGGTTCTTCTTCCTACGAACGTGGACCCGGTGGGAGACCCGAATAATCTTGGAAAACATTATTCGCCGGGAAAGTACCAGATCATTCTTGTCAAAAGCTCTTTGGAAATCAAGGAAGACTACTTGGGTGTGCTTGTGGATGTGGAAGCCGAAAGTGATCAGTTAAACCAATCTTGTTATTTGCTGAGTCATGGAATGGCGACGGCGGAAGCCAGTTTGCTCAGGTCTGATCAAGTCTAGGGCCGAGATTTCTTCTTTGAGCCTGTTTAAGATGCATTTTTCTAGAAGTTTGCCCATGCAGGGGAGCAGGCCACTGGGTCTATAGTTCAGGATATAAGAAGGATTTTTATCGGGTTTTGGAAGGAGTATTATCTTAGCCGTTTTCAATGCCTTTGGGAAGTACGATTGGGAAAGATGGCGTTGAGGATAGAGAGTAGGTGTTTGATAAAAGATTTAGGAAGGTTTTTCAGGTGAAGGTAGGAGATTTGATCGGGTCCCAGTGATGACTTTGTTTTGGAGTGGGACATAATGGAGTAAAATCCTTGAGGAGTAATTTCCGGGAATATCTGGAATGGGCAAAGTGACAGGCCATAGACACTGATCAACGCTTCTGAATCCAACAAGGATGTATTATTTTTTTTAAAATGCATTCGAAGGAGTCGGCAGAGGTATTTGCTTTGTTGCTGTCATCGTATAGTGCTCTCCCATTATGTGGTATTGGCGGGGTGGGTACCTTTTTCCTTTGCGGACAGTGGGCTAGGGTCCATACCGAATTATCCTTATGTGAGAGTGAACTTATTTTCTCATGCCAAGTTTTTTCCCAATGTTTTCTAGTTTTGGATGTTACAAGGTTTCAAAGTGCACAGAAGCCGATTTTATCTTGGCGGAGATTAGTGCATTGCCAGAGGGCTCTGGCCTTGTTTCTAAGTGAAATTAGGCGCAAAATATCCTGAGGTAGTGTGGCACCAGCGATGGAGGCCGGAGAAGGAGGGTAGCAAGAGCGATGAATGATTTTGGTTAAGGTGCTTGTAAAATCTTGAGCCGCTTTCTCTATGCTGTCTGGAGTGCTAGCAGGACATGGGACAAGGTTAATGGCCAAGCAGTTTTCTTTAAATAGTTTCCAGTTAACTCTTCTAGTTGTATGAAGGAGGGTAAGAACGCAGTAAAATATGGGGCAGTGGTCCGAGACTGAGTTATCTAGGTTAAGGATTTGGAATGCGATATCTGCGAATAATAGAACTACATCCAGGATATCGGAGGAGTGGGAGTGATGATGGAAGTGGGTAGGGAATGGCGGTGAGTGAATTGCGATATTTTTGGTAAATAGGAGCTTATGAAGGGCTCGCCTTTGTGTAGTAGTGGTTTTTCCAGCTTTTGTTTTTTGTATTTTATGCCATTTATGTTCCATTGTAAAACTTTAAGGAAGTGGTTGTTTATTTGTGAATTAGGCACCATTTACAAGTTGAAGAAGGGCTGGTATAAGGTCATTGGTTATGATGCTAATAAGGGTTTTATTGTCAGTAGGAGAGAGAAGTTTCGTAATTATGCTCAATAGAGCAGTTCTTATATTTGCGGTTGATGATTGGTCATTGATTGAGGAAGACTGTTGTCCAGAGGTTGGCGGAGGGTGTTGATCGGAGGTTAGGGGAGAGTTAAGAGATGATTGAGGAGTTCACAGCCAAGCTGTCAGCTATCAAGAGGGCCCTAAAAGACATAAGAGAATGTAATGGCTCTTCTCTCATCTGTTCGCACTCATTGATTTCCCTATAATCCATATCAGTCTTGTCATCAATGCACCTGATGGTTCAGGAGATCTATTATACCCTGTGGTCCCTTCAGATAAAGGGGAAGTAGGTATCCTCTACATGGACTGCTGGTCATGTGGGAATACCAGGCATTGAAAAGGCTGGCAAAGCAGCAAATGAAGCCCTGGTCAATCTCAAAACAGACTCAGCTTTGCTTCCTGTGCTGGATGTCGGGGCTGCCTTGCTGAATTTGGTTCTGAACCAGTGGAAGGAAGCTTGGTGATTCTTGCAAAACGAGGAAGTTAAGGCCATAAATTTGGTTGTTTTGACAGAGCCCTCTTCCATCTGGAACATTCTGAGGGAAGAGGTCAGGATCACGCGCCTGAGAATAGGGCACTTAGCCCTCACGCACTCTTCATGGAGACAAAAATGCAACCTTGCTGCAATGTTTGTAACTTGCACCTGATTGTGACTCAGAAATAAATTATAAAAGGCCAGATACCTTTTTTAAAGTATGAGATAATTTAACCAATAGTTTAGGAGAGGACCCCACCTTTTTAGGTAAGGTTTCGGAGTTTTTAAAGGAAACTGACCTGAACGGACAACTTGAGTTTCCGTTTATTTTTTTTTAAATAATTTTGTTTTTAACTATTTATATGTTTTTTATCCATTGACGTATTTATCAAAATTGGATTGAGGTTTTAAATGTTTTAAAAAGTGGTGCAAAAACAACCACAGTGGTTGATGCATCCAAAAACCCCAACTATCAATACGGGTTGGTTTCTTTGGGTAAGACCATTTCCTTCAGCTGAGAGATCTCAATGAAAATGTTGGTAGGTACGGAAGAGAGGGGTGATCCCATGGCTGCACTTTCATGATGTTCAATTTGCTTATCATTTTAAAGGAAGTATAAGTTCCTGAGGCAGAATTTTCGAGGTCCAGGTTAATCCTTAGCTAATCCCTGTGAGGTGAGGTTTTTGATGAGTAGCATGGAGCCATCAATGGGCGTATTTGTGAACAAGGAGATTACATCAAAGGCCACCAGCATGTTGACTATTTGGACTTCAGCATTCCGAATAATGTGAATGAAATCCATGGAAGTTTTAGCAAAAAAGTCAGTTTTTCTGGCGAAGAGTTGAAGAGCATGCGCAACAAATTGCGGTAGCTTGTGGGTTGGTGCATCGATGTTGCTGACGATGGGTCGTCAGCAACATCGATGCGTCATCACCTTAAGTGCCATCAAAGCACGCCGAAATTTGGAAACTAAGAAGAAAAAGAACCACAATGAAACTACAAGATATTAACTTGCATTACTGGAAAGAAAGCCCAGGCGTGTACACTAATAGGCAATGGTTTGCATTCTTAAATATAATTATATATTTTATGTATTTTTTACACTCCTTCCCATGTATGGTAAATTTATTCATTCATTTATTTATTATATTACCAACACGAAGCCCGGATAAATCATGAAATGACTTTCTTGCTTGCAAGAAAGAAAAACATCTTCAATTGCCATTATATATTTGTGGAGAAAGGAAAGTCAAACGTTTGTATGTCTCCGCACATGTCCAATAATTTGATTTTCCTTTTCAGTATTTGATCTTTATACCTAATAAACGAAAATATAGTATCCATAGAGCATACTTTATTTCTCTTTAAAATTAAATCTTATTCTCAATCTAATTCGAAACTTTTCATTCTTCACTTGTTTGTTACTGTTGCCACGGCTACAGCGTCACCATATGATCGAATCAAAACAAACATTATTGCGTACTTCAGAAACAATATTCTTTACACACTCACAGACCATAGGCTTTCCTTTCCAACTGAATGACATGGAGCAGATTCTTAACGGTATGGCTTCTCATTTGCGTAAACAAGGATATACTGCTTCAGGTTGCAAATCTTAGTGAATGTATTTTGGAAAGAATGGACGGGTGAGATCATTTGTGAGATATATGCCTTTTAAATTTGGAGAACACCTAATTACATACACAACAATAATACTTGCTGCTGAGATAGTCATGTTTTAATTGCTTTGGGCTCTGCTTGAATTGACTGCAGTATCAATCTCTGTAGAAAATATATTTGTAAATGTTCCTTTTTGAAGTAGTTAAGATCGTACGTTTTTGGTAGAATTGAACGGGAGTCAAGTGTCAAACGACAGCTATAAACATCGTCAATAATGTTTAGAAAATAGTATTATTTCACATGCGCAATGATCAAACGATACATTGAGTCCAAATCATTCAAAATGGATAGTTAAAATACAACGGTTATAAATAGGAAGATTCGATATTTAAGTAGTTAACGTAAAATTAGATTTTTATTGTTTTCTGTAGTGAGGTATTATTTTATTTAATATGCTGAATCAATTCCCAAATACACCTATTAACGCCACAAATCCCTTGCTGTTGTGAAATACTCCTTTTTAATTATGGTGATTGTGATCGAATTCATTTCTTCTTCTACATTCTGTTCGATTGGCATTGCTTTTATTCTTGAAAATGCCATTATTTAAGGATACAAGTGTGACCTTTATATTTCAAATGCATTTAATGTACTCACTTTCACAGCAAACCGATAATGGTTGATTATATGCAGTTTAATTGAGTACACTATGCATTTAGACGGGCTTTATTTTTATACAAATTCAGAATCAATGGAAACAAAATTTATTTAAATATTGGAGCAATGTAAGACAATAAGAAGTCTCCTTGAATTTGAGTGTTTGTGTGCAATAATATAAAAATGTTTAACATCACCAATATAGTGGCACGCTCATTTAAACTGTTAAATTCTCATTATGTATGATTAAGGATCATGCATCAATTGTCCTTTGATAATGGAGAATTTAGTAGACCAAAATGTGCAAACATAATAAAATGGCAGCCATCATAACTTCTGTCAAATTTCCTTGAAGAATTAGCAGTTTTAATGTGGCGTTCTTGGATTTATTTTGAAGAATGCACCAAACTCATAGGATTTCATTTCCACCTTACTCATCTCTCAATAAACAATCTGTGTCACAAAAACAGTGTAAAAAAACAGATAGTTCTACATTTGAATGTCCACAATATGAAATGCGCTGTAAGTTGATGAAATTCCACAATAAATAGTATTATTTAGATTTGCTCTACCCCTCATGGTGTACAATCATGACTCCACAGCTAATTAAAAATGGTCTGCAGAAATCACGTTGTGGTGTATTAGCAAGGGAGGAAAAATCTCTCTTGGGTAGTAGCAAGATTCGTATGACATGTTTTGGGAAATGACCCCATAACTCATCACTGCAATTCAAATGACATGGAAAGAAGACGTGGTCAAGTGTTAAACGATACTCATTTGAAATGGGAAAGTTGAGCTTTAATCAGTTCATTACAGATCTGACTGATGTGAGTCTCCCTGTTTAGTTTCCTATCTATATTAATTCGTAGTATTTTAGAATTTTCAACATCAGTACATTTTTATATACTATAACTGCATACATTATGCTGAGTTTTGTTAGTATTTAAACGTAAATGATTAATATGAAACCTTCCTGCTTATCCTGTCTTTGAGTGGCTCTAAATCGTACCTTTGCATCTTCTAGATTTTTATATTTTTGCACACAAAAAGCATAATAATGATATAAAACATATGTAGGTTTAATTTTACAGGGCAAATCAGGTATCATGATGATACCCAAAATAGCTCAATACTAGAAATTTGTCATGAAAATATGGGCATTAAAATTATTATTGGAAGCAAAATGAGGCCATGTCTTTATGGACAAATTAACCCTAGAACTACTAAAAATTTAAGAGAAATTAGGTAAATCAGACTGTTGTGCTACAATACAATTTTCAAGGAAATAATGAAATTAACTCCTAATAATAATAATCTAGAAGGAACTTGAATCCTTAAATGAAACATCCTTATCCTGTTCATTCCCTTTTCTTGCTTGCCTCACATTCTCCCCTCTATTACCATCTTGAACAGTCCCTTTTTCGGTCAATATGCCCTTCATCCATTTTTACTGCCTCAATAGGATTTCTCCCAACCAACCCCTCTCTTCACCCACCATACCAAGTACTTTCTCATTGGTTTTCTTCTCGGTCCATTTCACCTTCTCCTTTTTCTCCACACCCATATGTCAAAAGCCGCCAGTCCACGACTATCCTCCTGCTTCAATGACCACATTTCCGTATATAACTATGCACCATATCAAAAGTTTCACGAGTCTTTTTTTAATATTCTTACTTAAAGTCCCATTCGTCAACTCTCTCCTCCTTATGAAAGCCTCTGTGCCTAGCGTAATTCTTCTCCATACGTCCCTACTACTATGACCGTATTGGTCCAAATGCTTCAGAGATACGTGAACTATTCTATCTGCATTAGTTTTTGCCCTCCTATTTTAATGTTTAGCTTTGCTTTTTTCTTTCTAGAAAATTGCATAACCTTTGTTTTATTAATATTGATTCTCATCCCATACCTGTCGCCCTGAATTTCCAATTTACTCAGCAATCCTTACAACCCTTCGGCTGACTGACAAACTAAAGCTTGGTCATCCGCAAACCTAATTAATTTTACGAATTCCATTCTTCCATTTTCTGGCGTAGTTTACGTTTACGCATTTTGTGGTGTTAATGGTTAGTTTCCAATCGGTCATCCACTCTGCTATGCTCTTAAGGTGTTCTTGGACATTTTTTGCGGCATGATTTGGGTCAGAGGAAGTTGACGCTCTAGCTGAGTCATCCGCATGGAGGTAGCTTTTGGGTCGGAGGGGAGGTCGTTAATGTAGAGGTTGAATAGGACGGGTGACAAAATTGATCCTTGGAGAAAGCCTGCGGATATGGACTGGGTAGTTGATTTGGCATTGTTAAGGGCTAAAAAGAATGTGCGGTTTGAAAGAAAGGAGGGGATGGTCTTATTTAGGTATACTGATATGTCGGTTTTAAGCAGTTTATGTATTAAACCAGTTCGCCAGAACTTGTCAAAAGCTTTCCAAGATTATTCGGGTCTCCCACTTGGTCCACGTTCGTAGGGTTGTCGACGTTTCGATGGCCGAGTCGTCCATCGTCTTCAGGGCATTTTGGTACTCAGGTTTGGCCGCCTTATATAGTTTGGTCGGGAGGTCAAGTCACGTCTGATTGGTCGGACACTTTCCGCCTCTTGTTTTGCCTGATGTTCCTCAAAATGGGTTTCCACGCGTTACTGAGGGAGTATCCGCTGTCTCGGTTAATGGATTTGTTTTCGAGCCGGATCACTATTGCTTCCTTAGTCAATCTTTTCCAGAATTTTTCTTCTCGGCAAAGGACCCTTGTCTCCTCCCACCGAATGCTATGGTCTGAGATGATGCTGTGCTCTGCAATGGCTGACTTCTCAGGTTGGCACAGTCTGAGGTGTCTCCGGTGTTCTTTTAACCCTTAGCGATGGTCCTTCCGGTCTCTCTAACGTAGACTTGGCCGCACTCGCAGGGTATTCGGTATACTCCCGGGGTCATTAGGCCACAGGGGTCCTTTGCCCTTACTAATTCGTCCCTGAGTTTGTTACAGGGACGGAAGTAGGTGTCGATGTTGTACCTCTTCAGTATTCTCGTGACCTTCCCCGAGACCGTGGAGACAAAGGGTAGACCCGCCCTTGTTAGTGGTTTTGGTTCTTCTTCCTACGAACGTGGACCCGGTGGGAGACCCGAATAATCTTGGAAAACATTATTCGCCGGGAAAGTACCAGATCATTCTTGTCAAAAGCTCTTTGGAAATCAAGGAAGACTACTTGGGTGTGCTTGTGGATGTGGAAGCCGAAAGTGATCAGTTAAACCAATCTTGTTATTTGCTGAGTCATGGAATGGCGACGGCGGAAGCCAGTTTGCTCAGGTCTGATCAAGTCTAGGGCCGAGATTTCTTCTTTGAGCCTGTTTAAGATGCATTTTTCTAGAAGTTTGCCCATGCAGGGGAGCAGGCCACTGGGTCTATAGTTCAGGATATAAGAAGGATTTTTATCGGGTTTTGGAAGGAGTATTATCTTAGCCGTTTTCAATGCCTTTGGGAAGTACGATTGGGAAAGATGGCGTTGAGGATAGAGAGTAGGTGTTTGATAAAAGATTTAGGAAGGTTTTTCAGGTGAAGGTAGGAGATTTGATCGGGTCCCAGTGATGACTTTGTTTTGGAGTGGGACATAATGGAGTAAAATCCTTGAGGAGTAATTTCCGGGAATATCTGGAATGGGCAAAGTGACAGGCCATAGACACTGATCAACGCTTCTGAATCCAACAAGGATGTATTATTTTTTTAAAAATGCATTCGAAGGAGTCGGCAGAGGTATTTGCTTTGTTGCTGTCATCGTATAGTGCTCTCCCATTATGTGGTATTGGCGGGGTGGGTACCTTTTTCCTTTGCGGACAGTGGGCTAGGGTCCATACCGAATTATCCTTATGTGAGAGTGAACTTATTTTCTCATGCCAAGTTTTTTCCTAATGTTTTCTAGTTTTGGATGTTACAAGGTTTCAAAGTGCACAGAAGCCGATTTTATCTTGGCGGAGATTAGTGCATTGCCAGAGGGCTCTGGCCTTGTTTCTAAGTGAAATTAGGCGCAAAATATCCTGAGGTAGTGTGGCACCAGCGATGGAGGCCGGAGAAGGAGGGTAGCAAGAGCGATGAATGATTTTGGTTAAGGTGCTTGTAAAATCTTGAGCCGCTTTCTCTATGCTGTCTGGAGTGCTAGCAGGACCAGGGACAAGGTTAATGGCCAAGCAGTTTTCTTTAAATAGTTTCCAGTTAACTCTTCTAGTTGTTTGAAGGAGGGTAAGAACGCAGTAAAATATGGGGCAGTGGTCCGAGACTGAGTTATCTAGGTTAAGGATTTGGAATGCGATATCTGCGAATAATAGAACTACATCCAGGATATCGGAGGAGTGGGAGTGATGATGGAAGTGGGTAGGGAATGGCGGTGAGTGAATTGCGATATTTTTGGTAAATAGGAGCTTTTGAAGGGCTCGCCTTTGTGTAGTAGTGGTTTTTCCAGCTTTTGTTTTTTGTATTTTATGCCATTTATGTTCCATTGTAAAACTTTAAGGAAGTGGTTGTTTATTTGTGAATTAGGCACCATTTACAAGTTGAAGAAGGGCTGGTATTAGGTCATTGGTTATGATGCTAAGAAGGGTTTTATTGTCAGTAGGAGAGAGAAGTTTCATAATTATGCTCAATAGAGCAGTTCTTATATTTGCGGTTGATGATTGGTCATTGATTGAGGGAGACTGTTGTCCAGAGGTTGGCGGAAGGTGTTGATCGGAGGTTAGGGGAGAGTTAAGAAATGATTGAGGAGTTCACAGCCAAGCTGTCAGCTATCAAGAGGGCCCTAAAAGACATAAGATAATGTAATGGCTCTTCTCTCATCTGTTCGCACTCATTGATTTCCCTATAATCCATATCAGTCTTGTCATCAATGCACCTGATGGTTCAGGAGATCTATTATACCCTGTGGTCCCTTCAGATAAAGGAGAAGTAGGTATCCTCTACATGGACTGCTGGTCATGTGGGAATACCAGGCATTGAAAAGGCTGGCAAAGCAGCAAATGAAGCCCTGGTCAATCTCAAAACAGACTCAGCTTTGCTTCCTGTGCTGGATGTCGGGGCTGCCTTGCTGAATTTGGTTCTGAACCAGTGGAAGGAAGCTTGGTGATTCTTGCAAAACGAGGAAGTTAAGGCCATAAATTTGGTTGTTTTGACAGGGCCCTCTTCCATCTGGAACATTCAGAGGGAAGAGGTCAGGATCACGCGCCTGAGAATAGGGCACTTAGCCCTCACGCACTCTTCATGGAGACAAAAGTGCAACCTTGCTGCAATGTTTGTAACTTGCACCTGATTGTGACTCAGAAATAAATTATAAAAGGCCAGATACCTTTTTTAAAATATGAGATAATTTAAGCAATAATTTAGGAGAGGACCCCAACTTTTTAGGTAAGGTTTCCGAGTTTTTAAAGGAAACTGACCTGAACAGACAACTTGAGTTTCCGTTTATTTTTTTTAAATAATTTTGTTTTTAACTATTTATATGTTTTTTATCCATTGACGTATTTATCAAAATTGGATTGAGGTTTTAAATGTTTTAAAAAGTGGTGCAAAAACAACCACAGTGGTTGATGCATCCAAAAACCCCAACTATCAATACGGGTTGGTTTCTTTGGGTAAGACCATTTCCTTCAGCAGAGAGATCTCAATGAAAATGTTGGTAGGTACGGAAGAGAGGGGTGATCCCATGGCTGCACTTTCATGATGTTCAATTTGCTTATCATTTTAAAGGAAGTATAAGTTCCTGAGGCAGAATTTTCGAGGTCCAGGTTAATCCTTAGCTAATCCCTGTGAGGTGAGGTTTTTGATGAGTAGCATGGACCATCAATGGGCGTATTTGTGAACAAGGAGATTACATCAAAGGCCACCAGCATGTTGACTATTTGGACTTCAGCATTCCGAATAATGTGAATGAAATCCATGGAAGTTTTAGCAAAAAAGTCAGTTTTTCTGGCGAAGAGTTGAAGAGCATGCGCAACAAATTGCGGTAGCTTGTGGGTTGGTGCATCGATGTTGCTGACGATGGGTCGTCAGCAACATCGATGCGTCATCACCTTAAGTGCCATCAAAGCACGCCGAAATTTGGAAACTAAGAAGAAAAAGAACCACAATGAAACTACAAGATATTAACTTGCATTACTGGAAAGATAGCCCAGGCGTGTACACTAATAGGCAATGGTTTGCATTCTTAAATATAATTATATATTTTATGTATTTTTTACACTCCTTCCCATGTATGGTAAATTTATTCATTCATTTATTTATTATATTACCAACACGAAGCCCGGATAAATCATGAAATGACTTTCTTGCTTGCAAGAAAGAAAAACATCTTCAATTGCCATTATATATTTGTGGAGAAAGGAAAGTCAAACGTTTGTATGTCTCCGCACATGTCCAATAATTTGATTTTCCTTTTCAGTATTTGATCTTTATACCTAATAAACGAAAATATAGTATCCATAGAGCATACTTTATTTCTCTTTAAAATTAAATCTTATTCTCAATCTAATTCGAAACTTTTCATTCTTCACTTGTTTGTTACTGTTGCCACGGCTACAGCGTCACCATATGATCGAATCAAAACAAACATTATTGCGTACTTCAGAAACAATATTCTTTACACACTCACAGACCATAGGCTTTCCTTTCCAACTGAATGACATGGAGCAGATTCTTAACGGTATGGCTTCTCATTTGCGTAAACAAGGATATACTGCTTCAGGTTGCAAATCTTAGTGAATGTATTTTGGAAAGAATGGACGGGTGAGATCATTTGTGAGATATATGCCTTTTAAATTTGGAGAACACCTAATTACATACACAACAATAATACTTGCTGCTGAGATAGTCATGTTTTAATTGCTTTGGGCTCTGCTTGAATTGACTGCAGTATCAATCTCTGTAGAAAATATATTTGTAAATGTTCCTTTTTGAAGTAGTTAAGATCGTATGTTTTTGGTAGAATTGAACGGGAGTCAAGTGTCAAACGACAGCTATAAACATCGTCAATAATGTTTAGAAAATAGTATTATTTCACATGCGCAATGATCAAACGATACATTGAGTCCAAATCATTCAAAATGGATAGTTAAAATACAACGGTTATAAATAGGAAGATTCGATATTTAAGTAGTTAACGTAAAATTAGATTTTTATTGTTTTCTGTAGTGAGGTATTATTTTATTTAATATGCTGAATCAATTCCCAAATACACCTATTAACGCCACAAATCCCTTGCTGTTGTGAAATACTCCTTTTTAATTATGGTGATTGGGATCGAATTCATTTCTTCTTCTACATTCTGTTCGATTGGCATTGCTTTTATACTTGAAAATGCCATTATTTAAGGATACAAGTGTGACCTTTATATTTCAAATGCATTTAATGTACTCACTTTCACAGCAAACCGATAATGGTTGATTATATGCAGTTTAATTGAGTACACTATGCATTTAGACGGGCTTTATTTTTATACAAATTCAGAATCAATGGAAACAAAATTTATTTAAATATTGGAGCAATGTAAGACAATAAGAAGTCTCCTTGAATTTGAGTGTTTGTGTGCAATAATATAAAAATGTTTAACATCACCAATATAGTGGCACGCTCATTTAAACTGTTAAATTCTCATTATGTATGATTAAGGATCATGCATCAATTGTCCTTTGATAATGGAGAATTTAGTAGACCAAAATGTGCAAACATAATAAAATGGCAGCCATCATAACTTCTGTCAAATTTCCTTGAAGAATTAGCAGTTTTAATGTGGCGTTCTTGGATTTATTTTGAAGAATGCACCAAACTCATAGGATTTCATTTCCACCTTACTCATCTCTCAATAAACAATCTGTGTCACAAAAACAGTGTAAAAAAACAGATAGTTCTACATTTGAATGTCCACAATATGAAATGCGCTGTAAGTTGATGAAATTCCACAATAAATAGTATTATTTAGATTTGCTCTACCCCTCATGGTGTACAATCATGACTCCACAGCTAATTAAAAATGGTCTGCAGAAATCACGTTGTGGTGTATTAGCAAGGGAGGAAAAATCTCTCTTGGGTAGTAGCAAGATTCGTATGACATGTTTTGGGAAATGACCCCATAACTCATCACTGCAATTCAAATGACATGGAAAGAAGACGTGGTCAAGTGTTAAACGATACTCATTTGAAATGGGAAAGTTGAGCTTTAATCAGTTCATTACAGATCTGACTGATGTGAGTCTCCCTGTTTAGTTTCCTATCTATATTAATTCGTAGTATTTTAGAATTTTCAACATCAGTACATTTTTATATACTATAACTGCATACATTATGCTGAGTTTTGTTAGTATTTAAACGTAAATGATTAATATGAAACCTTCCTGCTTATCCTGTCTTTGAGTGGCTCTGAATCGTACCTTTGCATCTTCTAGATTTTTATATTTTTGCACACAAAAAGCATAATAATGATATAAAACATATGTAGGTTTAATTTTACAGGGCAAATCAGGTATCATGATGATACCCAAAATAGCTCAATACTAGAAATTTGTCATGAAAATATGGGCATTAAAATTATTATTGGAAGCAAAATGAGGCCATGTCTTTATGGACAAATTAACCCTAGAACTACTAAAAATTTAAGAGAAATTAGGTAAATCAGACTGTTGTGCTACAATACAATTTTCAAGGAAATAATGAAATTAACTCCTAATAATAATAATCTAGAAGGAACTTGAATCCTTAAATGAAACATCCTTATCCTGTTCATTCCCTTTTCTTGCTTGCCTCACATTCTCCCCTCTATTACCATCTTGAACAGTCCCTTTTTCGGTCAATATGCCCTTCATCCATTTTTACTGCCTCAATAGGATTTCTCCCAACCAACCCCTCTCTTCACCCACCATACCAAGTACTTTCTCATTGGTTTTCTTCTCGGTCCATTTCACCTTCTCCTTTTTCTCCACACCCACATGTCAAAAGCCGCCAGTCCACGACTATCCTCCTGCTTCAATGACCACATTTCCGTATATAACTATGCACCATATCAAAAGTTTCACGAGTCTTTTTTTAATATTCTTACTTAAAGTCCCATTCGTCAACTCTCTCCTCCTTATGAAAGCCTCTGTGCCTAGCGTAATTCTTCTCCATACGTCCCTACTACTATGACCGTATTGGTCCAAATGCTTCAGAGATACGTGAACTATTCTATCTGCATTAGTTTTTGCCCTCCTATTTTAATGTTTAGCTTTGCTTTTTTCTTTCTAGAAAATTGCATAACCTTTGTTTTATTAATATTGATTCTCATCCCATACCTGTCGCCCTGAATTTCCAATTCACTCAGCAATCCTTACAACCCTTCGGCTGACTGACAAACTAAAGCTTGGTCATCCGCAAACCTAATTAATTTTACGAATTCCATTCTTTCATTTTCTGGCGTAGTTTACGTTTACGCATTTTGTGGTGTTAATGGTTAGTTTCCAATCGGTCATCCACTCTGCTATGCTCTTAAGGTGTTCTTGGACATTTTTTGCGGCATGATTTGGGTCAGAGGAAGTTGACGCTCTAGCTGAGTCATCCGCATGGAGGTAGCTTTTGGGTCGGAGGGGAGGTCGTTAATGTAGAGGTTGAATAGGACGGGTGACAAAATTGATCCTTGGAGAAAGCCTGCGGATATGGACTGGGTAGTTGATTTGGCATTGTTAAGGGCTAAAAAGAATGTGCGGTTTGAAAGAAAGGAGGGGATGGTCTTATTTAGGTATACTGATATGTCGGTTTTAAGCAGTTTATGTATTAAACCAGTTCGCCAGAACTTGTCAAAAGCTTTCCAAGATTATTCGGGTCTCCCACTTGGTCCACGTTCGTAGGGTTGTCGACGTTTCGATGGCCGAGTCGTCCATCGTCTTCAGGGCATTTTGGTACTCAGGTTTGGCCGCCTTATATAGTTTGGTCGGGAGGTCAAGTCACGTCTGATTGGTCGGACACTTTCCGCCTCTTGTTTTGCCTGATGTTCCTCAAAATGGGTTTCCACGCGTTACTGAGGGAGTATCCGCTGTCTCGGTTAATGGATTTGTTTTCGAGCCGGATCACTATTGCTTCCTTAGTCAATCTTTCCCAGAATTTTTCTTCTCGGCAAAGGACCCTTGTCTCCTCCCACCGAATGCTATGGTCTGAGATGATGCTGTGCTCTGCAATGGCTGACTTCTCAGGTTGGCACAGTCTGAGGTGTCTCCGGTGTTCTTTTAACCCTTAGCGATGGTCCTTCCGGTCTCTCTAACGTAGACTTGGCCGCACTCGCAGGGTATTCGGTATACTCCCGGGGTCATTAGGCCACAGGGGTCCTTTGCCCTTACTAATTCGTCCCTGAGTTTGTTACAGGGACGGAAGTAGGTGTCGATGTTGTACCTCTTCAGTATTCTCGTGACCTTCCCCGAGACCGTGGAGACAAAGGGTAGACCCGCCCTTGTTAGTGGTTTTGGTTCTTCTTCCTACGAACGTGGACCCGGTGGGAGACCCGAATAATCTTGGAAAACATTATTCGCCGGGAAAGTACCAGATCATTCTTGTCAAAAGCTCTTTGGAAATCAAGGAAGACTACTTGGGTGTGCTTGTGGATGTGGAAGCCGAAAGTGATCAGTTAAACCAATCTTGTTATTTGCTGAGTCATGGAATGGCGACGGCGGAAGCCAGTTTGCTCAGGTCTGATCAAGTCTAGGGCCGAGATTTCTTCTTTGAGCCTGTTTAAGATGCATTTTTCTAGAAGTTTGCCCATGCAGGGGAGCAGGCCACTGGGTCTATAGTTCAGGATATAAGAAGGATTTTTATCGGGTTTTGGAAGGAGTATTATCTTAGCCGTTTTCAATGCCTTTGGGAAGTACGATTGGGAAAGATGGCGTTGAGGATAGAGAGTAGGTGTTTGATAAAAGATTTAGGAAGGTTTTTCAGGTGAAGGTAGGAGATTTGATCTGGTCCCAGTGATGACTTTGTTTTGGAGTGGGACATAATGGAGTAAAATCCTTGAGGAGTAATTTCCGGGAATATCTGGAATGGGCAAAGTGACAGGCCATAGACACTGATCAACGCTTCTGAATCCAACAAGGATGTATTATTTTTTTTAAAATGCATTCGAAGGAGTCGGCAGAGGTATTTGCTTTGTTGCTGTCATCGTATAGTGCTCTCCCATTATGTGGTATTGGCGGGGTGGGTACCTTTTTCCTTTGCGGACAGTGGGCTAGGGTCCATACCCAATTATCCTTATGTGAGAGTGAACTTATTTTCTCATGCCAAGTTTTTTCCCAATGTTTTCTAGTTTTGGATGTTACAAGGTTTCAAAGTGCACAGAAGCCGATTTTATCTTGGCGGAGATTAGTGCATTGCCAGAGGGCTCTGGCCTTGTTTCTAAGTGAAATTAGGCGCAAAATATCCTGAGGTAGTGTGGCACCAGCGATGGAGGCCGGAGAAGGAGGGTAGCAAGAGCAATGAATGATTTTAGTTAAGGTGCTTGTAAAATCTTGAGCCGCTTTCTCTATGCTGTCTGGAGTGCTAGCAGGACATGGGACAAGGTTAATGGCCAAGCAGTTTTCTTTAAATAGTTTCCAGTTAACTCTTGTAGTTGTATGAAGGAGGGTAAGAACGCAGTAAAATATGGGGCAGTGGTCGAGACTGAGTTATCTAGGTTAAGGATTTGGAATGCGATATCTGCGAATAATAGAACTACATCCAGGATATCGGAGGAGTGGGAGTGATGATGGAAGTGGGTAGGGAATGGCGGTGAGTGAATTGCGATATTTTTGGTAAATAGGAGCTTATGAAAGGCTCGCCTTTGTGTAGTAGTGGTTTTTCCAGCTTTTGTTTTTTGTATTTTATGCCATTTATGTTCCATTGTAAAACTTTAAGGAAGTGGTTGTTTATTTGTAAATTAGGCACCATTTACAAGTTGAAGAAGGGCTGGTATAAGGTCATTGGTTATGATGCTAATAAGGGTTTTATTGTCAGTAGGAGAGAGAAGTTTCGTAATTATGCTCAATAGAGCAGTTCTTATATTTGCGGTTGATGATTGGTCATTGATTGAGGGAGACTGTTGTCCAGAGGTTGGCGGAGGGTGTTGATCGGAGGTTAGGGGAGAGTTAAGAGATGATTGAGGAGTTCACAGCCAAGCTGTCAGCTATCAAGAGGGCCCTAAAAGACATAAGAGAATGTAATGGCTCTTCTCTCATCTGTTCGCACTCATTGATTTCCCTATAATCCATATCAGTCTTGTCATCAATGCACCTGATGGTTCAGGAGATCTATTATACCCTGTGGTCCCTTCAGATAAAGGGGAAGTAGGTATCCTCTACATGGACTGCTGGTCATGTGGGAATACCAGGCATTGAAAAGGCTGGCAAAGCAGCAAATGAAGCCCTGGTCAATCTCAAAACAGACTCAGCTTTGCTTCCTGTGCTGGATGTCGGGGCTGCCTTGCTGAATTTGGTTCTGAACCAGTGGAAGGAAGCTTGGTGATTCTTGCAAAACGAGGAAGTTAAGGCCATAAATTTGGTTGTTTTGACAGAGCCCTCTTCCATCTGGAACATTCTGAGGGAAGAGGTCAGGATCACGCGCCTGAGAATAGGGCACTTAGCCCTCACGCACTCTTCATGGAGACAAAAATGCAACCTTGCTGCAATGTTTGTAACTTGCACCTGATTGTGACTCAGAAATAAATTATAAAAGGCCAGATACCTTTTTTAAAGTATGAGATAATTTAACCAATAGTTTAGGAGAGGACCCCACCTTTTTAGGTAAGGTTTCGGAGTTTTTAAAGGAAACTGACCTGAACGGACAACTTGAGTTTCCATTTATTTTTTTTTAAATAATTTTGTTTTTAACTATTTATATGTTTTTTATCCATTGACGTATTTATCAAAATTGGATTGAGGTTTTAAATGTTTTAAAAAGTGGTGCAAAAACAACCACAGTGGTTGATGCATCCAAAAACCCCAACTATCAATACGGGTTGGTTTCTTTGGGTAAGACCATTTCCTTCAGCTGAGAGATCTCAATGAAAATGTTGGTAGGTACGGAAGAGAGGGGTGATCCCATGGCTGCACTTTCATGATGTTCAATTTGCTTATCATTTTAAAGGAAGTATAAGTTCCTGAGGCAGAATTTTCGAGGTCCAGGTTAATCCTTAGCTAATCCCTGTGAGGTGAGGTTTTTGATGAGTAGCATGGAGCCATCAATGGGCGTATTTGTGAACAAGGAGATTACATCAAAGGCCACCAGCATGTTGACTATTTGGACTTCAGCATTCCGAATAATGTGAATGAAATCCATGGAAGTTTTAGCAAAAAAGTCAGTTTTTCTGGCGAAGAGTTGAAGAGCATGCGCAACAAATTGCGGTAGCTTGTGGGTTGGTGCATCGATGTTGCTGACGATGGGTCGTCAGCAACATCGATGCGTCATCACCTTAAGTGCCATCAAAGCACGCCGAAATTTGGAAACTAAGAAGAAAAAGAACCACAATGAAACTACAAGATATTAACTTGCATTACTGGAAAGATAGCCCAGGCGTGTACACTAATAGGCAATGGTTTGCATTCTTAAATATAATTATATATTTTATGTATTTTTTACACTCCTTCCCATGTATGGTAAATTTATTCATTCATTTATTTATTATATTACCAACACGAAGCCCGGATAAATCATGAAATGACTTTCTTGCTTGCAAGAAAGAAAAACATCTTCAATTGCCATTATATATTTGTGGAGAAAGGAAAGTCAAACGTTTGTATGTCTCCGCACATGTCCAATAATTTGATTTTCCTTTTCAGTATTTGATCTTTATACCTAATAAACGAAAATATAGTATCCATAGAGCATACTTTATTTCTCTTTAAAATTAAATCTTATTCTCAATCTAATTCGAAACTTTTCATTCTTCACTTGTTTGTTACTGTTGCCACGGCTACAGCGTCACCATATGATCGAATCAAAACAAACATTATTGCGTACTTCAGAAACAATATTCTTTACACACTCACAGACCATAGGCTTTCCTTTCCAACTGAATGACATGGAGCAGATTCTTAACGGTATGGCTTCTCATTTGCGTAAACAAGGATATACTGCTTCAGGTTGCAAATCTTAGTGAATGTATTTTGGAAAGAATGGACGGGTGAGATCATTTGTGAGATATATGCCTTTTAAATTTGGAGAACACCTAATTACATACACAACAATAATACTTGCTGCTGAGATAGTCATGTTTTAATTGCTTTGGGCTCTGCTTGAATTGACTGCAGTATCAATCTCTGTAGAAAATATATTTGTAAATGTTCCTTTTTGAAGTAGTTAAGATCGTACGTTTTTGGTAGAATTGAACGGGAGTCAAGTGTCAAACGACAGCTATAAACATCGTCAATAATGTTTAGAAAATAGTATTATTTCACATGCGCAATGATCAAACGATACATTGAGTCCAAATCATTCAAAATGGATAGTTAAAATACAACGGTTATAAATAGGAAGATTCGATATTTAAGTAGTTAACGTAAAATTAGATTTTTATTGTTTTCTGTAGTGAGGTATTATTTTATTTAATATGCTGAATCAATTCCCAAATACACCTATTAACGCCACAAATCCCTTGCTGTTGTGAAATACTCCTTTTTAATTATGGTGATTGTGATCGAATTCATTTCTTCTTCTACATTCTGTTCGATTGGCATTGCTTTTATTCTTGAAAATGCCATTATTTAAGGATACAAGTGTGACCTTTATATTTCAAATGCATTTAATGTACTCACTTTCACAGCAAACCGATAATGGTTGATTATATGCAGTTTAATTGAGTACACTATGCATTTAGACGGGCTTTATTTTTATACAAATTCAGAATCAATGGAAACAAAATTTATTTAAATATTGGAGCAATGTAAGACAATAAGAAGTCTCCTTGAATTTGAGTGTTTGTGTGCAATAATATAAAAATGTTTAACATCACCAATATAGTGGCACGCTCATTTAAACTGTTAAATTCTCATTATGTATGATTAAGGATCATGCATCAATTGTCCTTTGATAATGGAGAATTTAGTAGACCAAAATGTGCAAACATAATAAAATGGCAGCCATCATAACTTCTGTCAAATTTCCTTGAAGAATTAGCAGTTTTAATGTGGCGTTCTTGGATTTATTTTGAAGAATGCACCAAACTCATAGGATTTCATTTCCACCTTACTCATCTCTCAATAAACAATCTGTGTCACAAAAACAGTGTAAAAAAACAGATAGTTCTACATTTGAATGTCCACAATATGAAATGCGCTGTAAGTTGATGAAATTCCACAATAAATAGTATTATTTAGATTTGCTCTACCCCTCATGGTGTACAATCATGACTCCACAGCTAATTAAAAATGGTCTGCAGAAATCACGTTGTGGTGTATTAGCAAGGGAGGAAAAATCTCTCTTGGGTAGTAGCAAGATTCGTATGACATGTTTTGGGAAATGACCCCATAACTCATCACTGCAATTCAAATGACATGGAAAGAAGACGTGGTCAAGTGTTAAACGATACTCATTTGAAATGGGAAAGTTGAGCTTTAATCAGTTCATTACAGATCTGACTGATGTGAGTCTCCCTGTTTAGTTTCCTATCTATATTAATTCGTAGTATTTTAGAATTTTCAACAACAGTACATTTTTATATACTATAACTGCATACATTATGCTGAGTTTTGTTAGTATTTAAACGTAAATGATTAATATGAAACCTTCCTGCTTATCCTGTCTTTGAGTGGCTCTGAATCGTACCTTTGCATCTTCTAGATTTTTATATTTTTGCACACAAAAAGCATAATAATGATATAAAACATATGTAGGTTTAATTTTACAGGGCAAATCAGGTATCATGATGATACCCAAAATAGCTCAATACTAGAAATTTGTCATGAAAATATGGGCATTAAAATTATTATTGGAAGCAAAATGAGGCCATGTCTTTATGGACAAATTAACCCTAGAACTACTAAAAATTTAAGAGAAATTAGGTAAATCAGACTGTTGTGCTACAATACAATTTTCAAGGAAATAATGAAATTAACTCCTAATAATAATAATCTAGAAGGAACTTGAATCCTTAAATGAAACATCCTTATCCTGTTCATTCCCTTTTCTTGCTTGCCTCACATTCTCCCCTCTATTACCATCTTGAACAGTCCCTTTTTCGGTCAATATGCCCTTCATCCATTTTTACTGCCTCAATAGGATTTCTCCCAACCAACCCCTCTCTTCACCCACCATACCAAGTACTTTCTCATTGGTTTTCTTCTCGGTCCATTTCACCTTCTCCTTTTTCTCCACACCCACATGTCAAAAGCCGCCAGTCCACGACTATCCTCCTGCTTCAATGACCACATTTCCGTATATAACTATGCACCATATCAAAAGTTTCACGAGTCTTTTTTTAATATTCTTACTTAAAGTCCCATTCGTCAACTCTCTCCTCCTTATGAAAGCCTCTGTGCCTAGCGTAATTCTTCTCCATACGTCCCTACTACTATGACCGTATTGGTCCAAATGCTTCAGAGATACGTGAACTATTCTATCTGCATTAGTTTTTGCCCTCCTATTTTAATGTTTAGCTTTGCTTTTTTCTTTCTAGAAAATTGCATAACCTTTGTTTTATTAATATTGATTCTCATCCCATACCTGTCGCCCTGAATTTCCAATTCACTCAGCAATCCTTACAACCCTTCGGCTGACTGACAAACTAAAGCTTGGTCATCCGCAAACCTAATTAATTTTACGAATTCCAATCTTCCATTTTCTGGCGTAGTTTACGTTTACGCATTTTGTGGTGTTAATGGTTAGTTTCCAATCGGTCATCCACTCTGCTATGCTCTTAAGGTGTTCTTGGACATTTTTTGCGGCATGATTTGGGTCAAAGGAAGTTGACGCTCTAGCTGAGTCATCCGCATGGAGGTAGCTTTTGGGTCGGAGGGGAGGTCGTTAATGTAGAGGTTGAATAGGACGGGTGACAAAATTGATCCTTGGAGAAAGCCTGCGGATATGGACTGGGTAGTTGATTTGGCATTGTTAAGGGCTAAAAAGAATGTGCGGTTTGAAAGAAAGGAGGGGATGGTCTTATTTAGGTATACTGATATGTCGGTTTTAAGCAGTTTATGTATTAAACCAGTTCGCCAGAACTTGTCAAAAGCTTTCCAAGATTATTCGGGTCTCCCACTTGGTCCACGTTTGTAGGGTTGTCGACGTTTCGATGGCCGAGTCGTCCATCGTCTTCAGGGCATTTCGGTACTCAGGTTTGGCCGCCTTATATAGTTTGGTCGGGAGGTCAAGTCACGTCTGATTGGTCGGACGCTTTCCGCCTCTTGTTTTGCCTGATGTTCCTCAAAATGGGTTTCCACGCGTTACTGAGGGAGTATCCGCTGTCTCGGTTAATGGATTTGTTTTCGAGCCGGATCACTATTGCTTCCTTAGTCAATCTTTCCCAGAATTTTTCTTCTCGGCAAAGGACCCTTGTCTCCTCCCACCGAATGCTATGGTCTGAGATGATGCTGTGCTCTGCAATGGCTGACTTCTCAGGTTGGCACAGTCTGAGGTGTCTCCGGTGTTCTTTTAACCCTTAGCGATGGTCCTTCCGGTCTCTCTAACGTAGACTTGGCCGCACTTGCAGGGTATTCGGTATACTCCCGGGGTCATTAGGCCACAGGGGTCCTTTGCCCTTACTAATTCGTCCCTGAGTTTGTTACAGGGACGGAAGTAGGTGTCGATGTTGTACCTCTTCAGTATTCTCGTGACCTCCCCCGAGACCGTGGAGACAAAGGGTAGACCCGCCCTTGCCAGTGGTTTTGGTTCTTCTTCCTACGAACGTGGACCCGGTGGGAGACCCGAATAATCTTGGAAAACATTATTCGCCGGGAAAGTACCAGATCATTCTTGTCAAAAGCTCTTTGGAAATCAAGGAAGACTACTTGGGTGTGCTTGTGGATGTGGAAGCCGAAAGTGATCAGTTAAACCAATCTTGTTATTTGCTGAGTCATGGAATGGCGACGGCGGAAGCCAGTTTGCTCAGGTCTGATCAAGTCTAGGGCCGAGATTTCTTCTTTGAGCCTGTTTAAGATGCATTTTTCTAGAAGTTTGCCCATGCAGGGGAGCAGGCCACTGGGTCTATAGTTCAGGATATAAGAAGGATTTTTATCGGGTTTTGGAAGGAGTATTATCTTAGCCGTTTTCAATGCCTTTGGGAAGTACGATTGGGAAAGATGGCGTTGAGGATAGAGAGTAGGTGTTTGATAAAAGATTTAGGAAGGTTTTTCAGGTGAAGGTAGGAGATTTGATCGGGTCCCAGTGATGACTTTGTTTTGGAGTGGGACATAATGGAGTAAAATCCTTGAGGAGTAATTTCCGGGAATATCTGGAATGGGCAAAGTGACAGGCCATAGACACTGATCAACGCTTCTGAATCCAACAAGGATGTATTATTTTTTTAAAAATGCATTCGAAGGAGTCGGCAGAGGTATTTGCTTTGTTGCTGTCATCGTATAGTGCTCTCCCATTATGTGGTATTGGCGGGGTGGGTACCTTTTTCCTTTGCGGACAGTGGGCTAGGGTCCATACCGAATTATCCTTATGTGAGAGTGAACTTATTTTCTCATGCCAAGTTTTTTCCTAATGTTTTCTAGTTTTGGATGTTACAAGGTTTCAAAGTGCACAGAAGCCGATTTTATCTTGGCGGAGATTAATGCATTGCCAGAGGGCTCTGGCCTTGTTTCTAAGTGAAATTAGGCGCAAAATATCCTGAGGTAGTGTGGCACCAGCGATGGAGGCCGGAGAAGGAGGGTAGCAAGAGCGATGAATGATTTTGGTTAAGGTGCTTGTAAAATCTTGAGCCGCTTTCTCTATGCTGTCTGGAGTGCTAGCAGGACCAGGGACAAGGTTAATGGCCAAGCAGTTTTCTTTAAATAGTTTCCAGTTGACTCTTCTAGTTGTTTGAAGGAGGGTAAGAACGCAGTAAAATATGGGGCAGTGGTCCGAGACTGAGTTATCTAGGTTAAGGATTTGGAATGCGATATCTGCGAATAATAGAACTACATCCAGGATATCGGAGGAGTGGGAGTGATGATGGAAGTGGGTAGGGAATGGCGGTGAGTGAATTGCGATATTTTTGGTAAATAGGAGCTTTTGAAGGGCTCGCCTTTGTGTAGTAGTGGTTTTTCCAGCTTTTGTTTTTTGTATTTTATGCCATTTATGTTCCATTGTAAAACTTTAAGGAAGTGGTTGTTTATTTGTGAATTAGGCACCATTTACAAGTTGAAGAAGGGCTGGTATTAGGTCATTGGTTATGATGCTAAGAAGGGTTTTATTGTCAGTAGGAGAGAGAAGTTTCGTAATTATGCTCAATAGAGCAGTTCTTATATTTGCGGTTGATGATTGGTCATTGATTGAGGGAGACTGTTGTCCAGAGGTTGGCGGAAGGTGTTGATCGGAGGTTAGGGGAGAGTTAAGAAATGATTGAGGAGTTCACAGCCAAGCTGTCAGCTATCAAGAGGGCCCTAAAAGACATAAGATAATGTAATGGCTCTTCTCTCATCTGTTCGCACTCATTGATTTCCCTATAATCCATATCAGTCTTGTCATCAATGCACCTGATGGTTCAGGAGATCTATTATACCCTGTGGTCCCTTCAGATAAAGGGGAAGTAGGTATCCTCTACATGGACTGCTGGTCATGTGGGAATACCAGGCATTGAAAAGGCTGGCAAAGCAGCAAATGAAGCCCTGGTCAATCTCAAAACAGACTCAGCTTTGCTTCCTGTGCTGGATGTCGGGGCTGCCTTGCTGAATTTGGTTCTGAACCAGTGGAAGGAAGCTTGGTGATTCTTGCAAAACGAGGAAGTTAAGGCCATAAATTTGGTTGTTTTGACAGGGCCCTCTTCCATCTGGAACATTCAGAGGGAAGAGGTCAGGATCACGCGCCTGAGAATAGGGCACTTAGCCCTCACGCACTCTTCATGGAGACAAAAGTGCAACCTTGCTGCAATGTTTGTAACTTGCACCTGATTGTGACTCAGAAATAAATTATAAAAGGCCAGATACCTTTTTTAAAATATGAGATAATTTAAGCAATAATTTAGGAGAGGACCCCAACTTTTTAGGTAAGGTTTCCGAGTTTTTAAAGGAAACTGACCTGAACAGACAACTTGAGTTTCCGTTTATTTTTTTTTAAATAATTTTGTTTTTAACTATTTAGATGTTTTTTATCCATTGACGTATTTATCAAAATTGGATTGAGGTTTTAAATGTTTTAAAAAGTGGTGCAAAAACAACCACAGTGGTTGATGCATCAAAAAACCCCAACTCTTACCAAGGGATGAATTATTTGGGTAAGACCATTTCCTTCCGCTGAGAGATCTCAATGAAAATGTTGGTTAGTACGGAAGAGAGGGATGATCCCATGGCTGCACTTTCATGATGTTCAATGTGCTTATCATTTTAAAGGAAGTATGAGTTCCTGAGGCAGAATTTGCGAGGTCCAGGTTAATCCTTAGCTAATCCCTGTGAGGTGAGGTTTTTGATGAGTAGCATGGACCACCAATGGGCGTATTTGTGAACAAGGAGATTACATCAAAGGCCACCAGCATGTTGACTATTTGGACTTCAGCATTCCGAATAATGTGAATGAAATCCATGGAAGTTTTAGCAAAAAAGTCAGTTTTTCTGGCGAAGAGTTGAAGAGCATGCGCAACAAATTGCGGTAGCTTGTGGGTTGGTGCATCGATGTTGCTGACGATGGGTCGTCAGCAACATCGATGCGTCATCACCTTAAGTGCCATCAAAGCACGCCGAAATTTGGAAACTAAGAAGAAAAAGAACCACAATGAAACTACAAGATATTAACTTGCATTACTGGAAAGATAGCCCAGGCGTGTACACTAATAGGCAATGGTTTGCATTCTTAAATATAATTATATATTTTATGTATTTTTTACACTCCTTCCCATGTATGGTAAATTTATTCATTCATTTATTTATTATATTACCAACACGAAGCCCGGATAAATCATGAAATGACTTTCTTGCTTGCAAGAAAGAAAAACATCTTCAATTGCCATTATATATTTGTGGAGAAAGGAAAGTCAAACGTTTGTATGTCTCCGCACATGTCCAATAATTTGATTTTCCTTTTCAGTATTTGATCTTTATACCTAATAAACGAAAATATAGTATCCATAGAGCATACTTTATTTCTCTTTAAAATTAAATCTTATTCTCAATCTAATTCGAATCTTTTCATTCTTCACTTGTTTGTTACTGTTGCCACGGCTACAGCGTCACCATATGATCGAATCAAAACAAACATTATTGCGTACTTCAGAAACAATATTCTTTACACACTCACAGACCATAGGCTTTCCTTTCCAACTGAATGACATGGAGCAGATTCTTAACGGTATGGCTTCTCATTTGCGTAAACAAGGATATACTGCTTCAGGTTGCAAATCTTAGTGAATGTATTTTGGAAAGAATGGACGGGTGAGATCATTTGTGAGATATATGCCTTTTAAATTTGGAGAACACCTAATTACATACACAACAATAATACTTGCTGCTGAGATAGTCATGTTTTAATTGCTTTGGGCTCTGCTTGAATTGACTGCAGTATCAATCTCTGTAGAAAATATATTTGTAAATGTTCCTTTTTGAAGTAGTTAAGATCGTATGTTTTTGGTAGAATTGAACGGGAGTCAAGTGTCAAACGACAGCTATAAACATCGTCAATAATGTTTAGAAAATAGTATTATTTCACATGCGCAATGATCAAACGATACATTGAGTCCAAATCATTCAAAATGGATAGTTAAAATACAACGGTTATAAATAGGAAGATTCGATATTTAAGTAGTTAACGTAAAATTAGATTTTTATTGTTTTCTGTAGTGAGGTATTATTTTATTTAATATACTGAATCAATTCCCAAATACACCTATTAACGCCACAAATCCCTTGCTGTTGTGAAATACTCCTTTTTAATTATGGTGATTGTGATCGAATTCATTTCTTCTTCTACATTCTGTTCGATTGGCATTGCTTTTATTTTTGAAAATGCCATTATTTAAGGATACAAGTGTGACCCTTATATTTCAAATGCATTTAATGTACTCACTTTCACAGCAAACCGATAATGGTTGATTATATGCAGTTTAATTGAGTACACTATGCATTTAGACGGGCTTTATTTTTATACAAATTCAGAATCAATGGAAACAAAATTTATTTAAATATTGGAGCAATGTAAGACAATAAGAAGTCTCCTTGAATTTGAGTGTTTGTGTGCAATAATATAAAAATGTTTAACATCACCAATATAGTGGCACGCTCATTTAAACTGTTAAATTCTCATTATGTATGATTAAGGATCATGCATCAATTGTCCTTTGATTATGGAGAATTTAGTAAACCAAATTGTGCAAACATAATAAAATGGCAGCCATCATAACTTCTGTCAAATTTCCTTGAAGAATTAGCAGTTTTAATGTGGCGTTCTTGGATTTATTTTGAAGAATGCACCAAACTCATAGGATTTCATTTCCACCTTACTCATCTCTCAATAAACAATCTGTGTCACAAAAACAGTGTAAAAAAACAGATAGTTCTACATTTGAATGTCCACAATATGAAATGCGCTGTAAGTTGATGAAATTCCACAATAAATAGTATTATTTAGATTTGCTCTACCCCTCATGGTGTACAATCATGACTCCACAGCTAATTAAAAATGGTCTGCAGAAATCACGTTGTGGTGTATTAGCAAGGGAGGAAAAATCTCTCTTGGGTAGTAGCAAGATTCGTCTGACATGTTTTGGGAAATGACCCCATAACTCATCACTGTAATTCAAATGACATGGAAAGAAGACGTGGTCAAGTGTTAAACGATACTCATTTGAAATGGGAAAGTTGAGCTTTAATCAGTTCATTACAGATCTGACTGATGTGAGTCTCCCTGTTAAGTTTCCTATCTATATTAATTCCTAGTATTTTAGAATTTTCAACATTAGTACATTTTTATATACTATAACTGCATACATTATGCTGAGTTTTGTTAGAATTTAAACGTAAATAATTAATATGAAACCTGCCTATTAGCCTGTCTTTGAGTGGCTCTGAATCGTACCTTTGCATCTTCTAGATTTTGATATTTTTGCACACAAAGCATGATAAGGATATAAAACATATGTAGGTTTAATTTTACAGGGCAAATCAGTAATTATGATGATACCAAAAATAGCTCAAAGACTGGAAATTCTTCATGAAAACATGGGATTTGAAATTATTATTGGAAGCCGAATGAGGCAATGTTTTTATGGACAAATTAATCCTAGAACTACTAAAAATTTAAGAGAAATTAGGTAAATCAGACTTTTGTGCTAAGATACAATTTTCAAGGAAATAATGAAATTAACTCCTAATAATAATAATCTAGAAGGAATTTAAATCCTTAAATGAAACATCCTTATCCTGTTCATTCCTTTTTCTTGCTTGCCTCACAATCTCCCCTCTATTACCATCTTGAACAGTCCCCTGTCGGTCAATATGCCCTTCATTCATTTTTACTGCCTCAATAGGATTTCTCCCAACCAACCCCTCTCTTCACCCACCATACCAAGTACTTTCTCATTGGTTTTCTTCTCGGTCCATTTCACCTTTTCCATTTTCTCCACACCCACATGTCAAAAGCCTCCAGTCCACGACTATCCTCCTGCTTCAATGACCACATTTCTGTATATAACTATGCACCATATCAAAAGTTTCACGAGTCTTTTTTTAATATCCTTACTCAACGTCCCATTCGTCAACTCCCTCCTCATTATGAAAGCCTCTGTGCCTAGCGTAATTCTTCTCCATACGTCCCTACTACTAGGACCGTATTGGTCCAAATGCTTCAGAGATACGTGAACTGTTCCATCTGCATTAGTTTTTGCCCTCCTATTTTATTGTTTAGCTGAACTTTTTTCTTTCTAGAAAATTGCATAACCTTTGTTTTATTAATATTGATTCTCATCCCATACCTGTCGCCCTGAATTTCCAATTCACTCAGCAATCCTTACAACCCCTTGGCTGACTGACAAACTAAAGCTTGGTCATCCGTAAACCTAATTAATTTTACGAATTCCATTCTTCCATTTTCTGGCTTAGTTTACGTTTACGCATTTTGTGGTGTTAATGGTTAGTTTCCAATCGGTCATCCACTCTGCTATGCTCTTAAGGTGTTCTTGGACATTTTTTGCGGCATGATTTGGGTCAAAGGAAATTGACGCTCTAGCTGAGTCATCCGCATGGAGGTAGCTTTTGGGTCGGAGGGGAGGTCGTTAATGTAGTGGTTGAATAGGACGGGTGACAAAATTGATCCTTGGAGAAAGCCTGCGGATATGGACTGGGTAGTTGGTTTGGCATTGTTAAGGGCTAGAAAGAATGTGCGGTTTGAAAGAAAGGAGGGGATGGTCTTATTTAGGTATACTGATATGTTGGTTTTAAGCAGTTTATGTATTAAACCAGTTCGCCAGAACTTGTCAAAAGCTCTTTGGAAATCAAGGAAGACTACTTGGGTGTGCTTGTGGATGTGGAAGCCGAAAGTGATCAGTTCAACCAATCTTGTTATTTGCTGAGTCATGGAATGGCGAAGGCGGAAGCCAGTTTGCTCAGGTCTGATCAAGTCTAGGGCCGAGATTTCTTCTTGTAGCCTGTTTAATATGCATATTTCTAGAAGTTTGCCCATGCAGGGGAGAAGGCCACTGGGTCTATAGTTGGGGATATAAGAAGGATTTTTATTAGGTTTTGGAAGGAGTATTATCTTAGCCGTTTTCAATGCCTTTTGGAAGTACGATTGGGAAAGACAGGCGTTGAGTATAGAGAGTAGGTGTTTGCTAAAAGATTTAGGAAGGTTTTTCAGGTGAAGGTAAGAGATTTGATCGGGTCGCGGTGATGACTTTTTTTTGGAGTGGGACATAATGGAGTAAAGTCCTTGAGGAGTAATTTCCAGGAATATGTGGAATGGGCCAAGTGAAAGGCCATAGACACTGATCAACGCTTCTGAATCCAAAAAGGATGTATTATTTTTTTAAAAATGCATTCGAAGGAGTCGGCAGAGGTATTTGCTTTGTTGCTGTCATCGTATAGTGCTCTCCCATTATGTGGTATTGGCGGGGTGGGTACCTTTTTCCTTTGCAGACAGTGGGCTTGGGTCCATACCGAATTGTGGTTATGTGAGAGTGAACTTATCTTTTCTTGCCAAGTTTTTTCCCAATGTGTTCTAGTTTTGGATGTTACAAGGTTTCAAAGTGCACAGAAGCCGATTTTATCTTGGCGGAGATTAGTGCGTTGCCAGAGGGCTCTGGCCTTGTTTCTAAGTTAAATTAGGCGCAAAATATCCTGAGGTAGTGTGGCACCAGCGATGGAGGCCGGAGAAGGAGGGTAGCAAGAGCGATGAATGATTTTGGTTAAGGTGCTTGTAAAATCTTGAGCCGCTTTCTCTATGCTCTCTGGAGTGCTAGCAGGAGATGGGACAAGGTTAATGGCTAAGCAGTTCTCTTTAAAAAGTTTCCAGTTAACTCTTCTAGTTGTATGAAGGAGGGTAGGAACGCAGTAAAATATGGGGCAGTGGTCCGAGGCTGAGTTATCTAGGTTAAGGATTTGGAATGCGATATCTGCGTATAATAGAACTACATCTAGTATATCGGAGGAGTGGGGGTGATGATGGAAGTGGGTAGGGAATGGCGGTGAGTGAATTGCGATATTTTTGGTAAATAGGAGCTTTTGAAGGGCTCGCCTTTGTGTAGTAGTGGTTTTTCCAGCTTTTGTTTTTTGTATTTTATGCCATTTATGTTCCATTGTAAAACTTTAAGGAAGTGGTTGTTTATTTGTGAATTAGGCACCATTTACAAGTTGAAGAAGGGCTGGTATTAGGTCATTGGTTATGATGCTAAGAAGGGTTTTATTGTCAGTAGGAGAGAGAAGTTTCGTAATTATGCTCAATAGAGCAGTTCTTATATTTGCGGTTGATGATTGGTCATTGATTGAGGGAGACTGTTGTCCAGAGGTTGGCGGAAGGTGTTGATCGGAGGTTAGGGGAGAGTTAAGAAATGATTGAGGAGTTCACAGCCAAGCTGTCAGCTATCAAGAGGGCCCTAAAAGACATAAGATAATGTAATGGCTCTTCTCTCATCTGTTCGCACTCATTGATTTCCCTATAATCCATATCAGTCTTGTCATCAATGCACCTGATGGTTCAGGAGATCTATTATACCCTGTGGTCCCTTCAGATAAAGGGGAAGTAGGTATCCTCTACATGGACTGCTGGTCATGTGGGAATACCAGGCATTGAAAAGGCTGGCAAAGCAGCAAATGAAGCCCTGGTCAATCTCAAAACAGACTCAGCTTTGCTTCCTGTGCTGGATGTCGGGGCTGCCTTGCTGAATTTGGTTCTGAACCAGTGGAAGGAAGCTTGGTGATTCTTGCAAAACGAGGAAGTTAAGGCCATAAATTTGGTTGTTTTGACAGGGCCCTCTTCCATCTGGAACATTCAGAGGGAAGAGGTCAGGATCACGCGCCTGAGAATAGGGCACTTAGCCCTCACGCACTCTTCATGGAGACAAAAGTGCAACCTTGCTGCAATGTTTGTAACTTGCACCTGATTGTGACTCAGAAATAAATTATAAAAGGCCAGATACCTTTTTTAAAATATGAGATAATTTAAGCAATAATTTAGGAGAGGACCCCAACTTTTTAGGTAAGGTTTCCGAGTTTTTAAAGGAAACTGAATTGAACAGACAACTTGAGTTTCCGTTTATTTTTTTTTAAATAATTTTGTTTTTAACTATTTATATGTTTTTTATCCATTGACGTATTTATCAAAATTGGATTGAGGTTTTAAATGTTTTAAAAAGTGGTGCAAAAACAACCACAGTGGTTGATGCATCAAAAAACCCCAACTCTTACCAAGGGATGAATTATTTGGGTAAGACCATTTCCTTCCGCCGAGAGATCTCAATGAAAATGTTGGTTAGTACGGAAGAGAGGGATGATCCCATGGCTGCACTTTCATGATGTTCAATGTGCTTATCATTTTAAAGGAAGTATGAGTTCCTGAGGCAGAATTTGCGAGGTCCAGGTTAATCCTTAGCTAATCCCTTTGAGGTAAGGTTTTTGATGAGTAGCATGGAGCCATCAATGGGCGTATTTGTGAACAAGGAGATTACATCAAAGGTCACCAGCATGTTGACTATTTGGACTTCAGCATTCCGAATAATGTGAATGAAATCCATGGAAGTTTTAGCAAAAAAGTCAGTTTTTCTGGCGAAGAGTTGAAGAGCATGCGCAACAAATTGCGGTAGCTTGTGGGTTGGTGAATCGATGTTGCTGACGATGGGTCGTCAGCAACATCGATGCGTCATCACCTTAAGTGCCATCAAAGCACGCCGAAATTTGGGAACTAAGAAGAAAAAGAACCACAATGAAACTACAAGATATTAACTTGCATTACTGGAAAGATAGCCCAGGCGTGTACACTAATAGGCAATGGTTCGCATTCTTAAATATAATTACATATTTAATGTATTTTTTACACTCCTTCCCATGTATGGTAAATTTATTCATTCATTTATTTATTATATTACCAACACGAAGCCCGGATAAATCATGAAATGACTTTCTTGCTTGCAAGAAAGAAAAACATCTTCAATTGCCATTATATATTTGTGGAGAAAGGAAAGTCAAACGTTTGTATGTCTCCGCACATGTCCAATAATTTGATTTTCCTTTTCAGTATTTGATCTTTATACCTAATAAACGAAAATATAGTATCCATAGAGCATACTTTATTTCTCTTTAAAAATAAATCTTATTCTCAATCTAATTCGATACTTTTCATTCTTCACTTGTTTGTTACTGTTGCCACGGCTACAGCGTCACCATATGATCGAATAAAAACAAACATTATTGCATACTTCAGAAACAACATTCTTTACACACTCACAGACCATAGGGTTTCCTTTCCAACTGAATGACATGGAGCAGATTCTTAACGGTATGGCTTCTCATTTGCGATATACTGCTTCAGGTTGCTAATCTTAGTGAATGTATTTTGGAAAGAATGGACGGGTGAGATCATTTGTGAGATATATGCCTTTTAAATTTGGAGAACACCTAATTACATACACAACAATAATACTTGCTGCTGAGATAGTCATGTTTTAATTGCTTTGGGCTCTGCTTGAATTGACTGCAGTATCAATCTCTGTAGAAAATATATTTGTAAATGTTCCTTTTTGAAGTAGTTAAGATCGTATGTTTTTGGTAGAATTGAACGGGAGTCAAGTGTCAAACGACAGCTATAAACATCGTCAATAATGTTTAGAAAATAGTATTATTTCACATGCGCAATGATCAAACGATACATTGAGTCCAAATCATTCAAAATGGATAGTTAAAATACAACGGTTATAAATAGGAAGATTCGATATTTAAGTAGTTAACGTAAAATTAGATTTTTATTGTTTTCTGTAGTGAGGTATTATTTTATTTAATATGCTGAATCAATTCCCAAATACACCTATTAACGCCACAAATCCCTTGCTGTTGTGAAATACTCCTTTTTAATTATGGTGATTGTGATCGAATTCATTTCTTCTTCTACATTCTGTTCGATTGGCATTGCTTTTATTCTTGAAAATGCCATTATTTAAGGATACAAGTGTGACCTTTATATTTCAAATGCATTTAATGTACTCACTTTCACAGCAAACCGATAATGGTTGATTATATGCAGTTTAATTGAGTACACTATGCATTTAGACGGGCTTTATTTTTATACAAATTCAGAATCAATGGAAACAAAATTTATTTAAATATTGGAGCAATGTAAGACAATGAGAAGTCTCCTTGAATTTGAGTGTTTGTGTGCAATAATATAAAAATGTTTAACATCACCAATATAATGGCACGCTCATTTAAACTGTTAAATTCTCATTATGTATGATTAAGGATCATGCATCAATTGTCCTTTGATTATGGAGAATTTAGCAAACCAAATTGTGCAAACATAATAAAATGGCAGCCATCATGACTTCTGTCAAATTTCCTTGAAGAATTAGCAGTTTTAATGTGGCGTTCTTGGATTTATTTTGATGAATGCAACAAACTCAAAGGATTTCATTTCCACCTTACTCATCTCTCAATAAACAATCTGTGTCACAAAAACAGTGTAAAAAAACATACAGTTTTACATTTGAATGTCCACAATATGAAATGCGCTGTAAGTTGATGAAATTCCACAATTAATAGTATTATTTAGATTTGCTCTACCCCACATGGTGTACAATCATGACTCCACAGCTAATTAAAAATGGTCTGCAGAAATCACGTTGTGGTGTATTAGCAAGGGAGGAAAAATCTCTCTTGGGTAGTAGCAAGATTCGTCTGACATGTTTTGGGAAATGACCCCATAACTCATCACTGTAATTAAAATGACATGGAAAGAAGACGTGGTAAAGTGTTAAACGATACTCATTTGAAATGGGAAAGTTGAGCTTTAATCAGTTCATTACAGATCTGACTGATGTGAGTCTCCCTGTTAAGTTTCCTATCTATATTAATTCCTAGTATTTTAGAATTTTCAACATTAGTACATTTTTATATACTATAACTGCATACAATATGCTGAGTTTTGTTAGAATTTAAATAAAATTGTCTGAGGCGTCACTTTGTGGAAGCGATTCATATCGGAAAAGAAAGAAATACTTGGTTGTTCCACATATATTTTATTAACACGACCTAGGTTTCGACTTACAAAGTCATCATCAGGTGACTGATGATGACTTTGTAAGTCGAAACCTAGGTCGTGTTAATAAAATATATGTGGAACAACCAATAATTTCTTTCTTTTCCGATTAGAATTTAAACGTAAATGATTAATATGAAACCTGCCTATTAGCCTGTCTTTGAGTGGCTCTGAATCGTACCTTTGCATCTTCTAGATTTTGATATTTTTGCACACACAAAGCATGATAAGGATATAAAACATATGTAGGTTTAATTTTACAGGGCAAATCAGGTATCATGATGATACTAAAAATAGCTCAAAGACTGGAAATTCTTCATGAAAACATGGGCATTGAAATTATTATTGGAAGCCGAATGAGGCAATGTTTTTATGGACAAATTAATCCTAGAACTACTAAAAATTTAAGAGAAATTAGGTAAATCAGACTTTTGTGCTAAGATACAATTTTCAAGGAAATAATGAAATTAACTCCTAATAATAATAATCTAGAAGGAATTTAAATCCTTAAATGAAACATCCTTATCCTGTTCATTCCCTTTTCTTGCTTGCCTCACAATCTCCCCTCTATTATCATCTTGAACAGTCCCCTGTCGGTCAATATTCCCTTCATTCATTTTTACTGCCTCAATAGGATTTCTCCCAACCAACCCCTCTCTTCACCCACCATACCAAGTACTTTCTCATTGGTTTTCTTCTCGGTCCATTTCACCTTCTCCATTTTCTCCACACCCACATGTCAAAAGCCTCCAGTCCACGACTATCCTCCTGCTTCAATGACCACATTTCTGTGTATAACTATGCACCATATCAAAAGTTTCACGAGTCTTTTTTTAATATCCTTACTCAACGTCCCATTCGTCAACTCCCTCCTCCTTATGAAAGCATCTGTGCCTAGCGTAATTCTTCTCCATACGTCCCTACTACTATGACCGTATTGGTCCAAATGCTTCAGAGATACGTGAACTATTCTATCTGCATTAGTTTTTGCCCTCCTATTTTAATGTTTAGCTTTGCTTTTTTCTTTCTAGAAAATTGCATAACCTTTGTTTTATTAATATTGATTCTCATCCCATACCTGTCGCCCTGAATTTCCAATTCACTCAGCAATCCTTACAACCCTTTGGCTGACTGACAAACTAAAGCTTGGTCATCCGCAAACCTAATTAATTTTACGAATTCCATTCTTCCATTTTCTGGCGTAGTTTACGTTTACGCATTTTGTGGTGTTAATGGTTAGTTTCCAATCGGTCATCCACTCTGCTATGCTCTTAAGGTGTTCTTGGACATTTTTTGCGGCATGATTTGGGTCAAAGGAAATTGACGCTCTAGCTGAGTCATCCGCATGGAGGTAGCTTTTGGGTCGGAGGGGAGGTCGTTAATGTAGTGGTTGAATAGGACGGGTGACAAAATTGATCCTTGGAGAAAGCCTGCGGATATGGACTGGGTAGTTGGTTTGGCATTGTTAAGGGCTAAAAAGAATGTGCGGTTTGAAAGAAAGGAGGGGATGGTCTTATTTAGGTATACTGATATGTTGGTTTTAAGCAGTTTATGTATTAAACCAGTTCGCCAGAACTTGTCAAAAGCTCTTTGGAAATCAAGGAAGACTACTTGGGTGTGCTTGTGGATGTGGAAGCCGAAAGTGATCAGTTCAACCAATCTTGTTATTTGCTGAGTCATGGAATGGCAAAGGCGGAAGCCAGTTTGCTCAGGTCTGATCAAGTCTAGGGCCGAGATTTCTTCTTGTAGCCTGTTTAATATGCATATTTCTAGAAGTTTGCCCATGCAGGGGAGCAGGCCACTGGGTCCATAGTTAGGGATATAAGAAGGATTTTTATTAGGTTTTGGAAGGAGTATTATCTTAGCCGTTTTCAATGCCTTTGGGAAGTACGATTGGGAAAGACAGGCGTTGAGGATAGAGAGTAGGTATTTGATAAAAGATTTAGGAAGGTTTTTCAGGTGAAGGTAAGAGATTTGATCGGGTCGCGAAGATGACTTTGTTTTGGAGTGGGACATAATGGAGTAAAGTCCTTGAGGAGTAATTTCCAGGAATATGTGGAATGGGCAAAGTGACAGGCAAGAGACGCTGTTCAATGCTTCTGAATCCAACGATGATGTATTATGGTTTTTTAAAATGCAATCGAGGGAGTCGGCAGAGGTATTTGCTTTGTCGCAGTAATCGTATAGTGCTCTCCCGTTATGTGGTATTGGCGGGGTGGGTACCTTTTTCCTTCGTAGACAGTGGGCTAGGGTCCATACCGAATTATCCTTATGTGAGAGTGAACCTATTTTCTCATGCCAAGTTTTTTCCCAATGTTTTCTAGTTTTGGATGTTACAAGGTTTCAAAGTGCACAGAAGCCGATTTTATCTTGGCGGAGATTAGTGCATTGCCAGAGGGCTCTGGCCTTGTTTCTAAGTGAAATTAGGCGCAAAATATCATGAGGTAGTGTGGCACCAGCGATGGAGGCCGGAGAAGGAGGGTAGCAAGAGCGATGAATGATTTTGGTTAAGGTGCTTGTAAAATCTTGAGCCGCTTTCTCTATGCTCTCTGGAGTGCTAGCAGGAGATGGGACAAGGTTAATGGCTAAGCAGTTTTCTTTAAATAGTTTCCAGTTAACTCTTCTAGTTGTATGAAGGAGGGTAGGAACGCAGTAAAATATGGGGCAGTGGTCCGAGGCTGAGTTATCTAGGTTAAGGATTTGGAATGCGATATCTGCGTATAATAGGACTACATCCAGGATATCGGAGGAGTGGGGGTGATGATGGAAGTGGGTAGGGAATGGCGGTGAGTGAATTGCGATATTTTTGGTAAATAGGAGCTTTTGAAGGGCTCGCCTTTGTGTAGTAGTGGTTTTTCCAGCTTTTGTTTTTTGTATTTTATGCCATTTATGTTCCATTGTAAAACTTTAAGGAAGTGGTTGTTTATTTGTGAATTAGGCACCATTTACAAGTTGAAGAAGGGCTGGTATTAGGTCATTGGTTATGATGCTAAGAAGGGTTTTATTGTCAGTAGGAGAGAGAAGTTTCGTAATTATGCTCAATAGAGCAGTTCTTATATTTGCGGTTGATGATTGGTCATTGATTGAGGGAGACTGTTGTCCAGAGGTTGGCGGAAGGTGTTGATCGGAGGTTAGGGGAGAGTTAAGAAATGATTGAGGAGTTCACAGCCAAGCTGTCAGCTATCAAGAGGGCCCTAAAAGACATAAGATAATGTAATGGCTCTTCTCTCATCTGTTCGCACTCATTGATTTCCCTATAATCCATATCAGTCTTGTCATCAATGCACCTGATGGTTCAGGAGATCTATTATACCCTGTGGTCCCTTCAGATAAAGGGGAAGTAGGTATCCTCTACATGGACTGCTGGTCATGTGGGAATACCAGGCATTGAAAAGGCTGGCAAAGCAGCAAATGAAGCCCTGGTCAATCTCAAAACAGACTCAGCTTTGATTCCTGTGCTGGATGTCGGGGCTGCCTTGCTGAATTTGGTTCTGAACCAGTGGAAGGAAGCTTTGTGATTCTTGCAAAAAGAGGAAGTTAAGGCCATAAATTTGGTTGTTTTGACAGGGCCCTCTTCCATCTGGAACATTCAGAGGGAAGAGGTCAGGATCACGCGCCTGAGAATAGGGCACTTAGCCCTCACGCACTCTTCATGGAGACAAAAGTGCAACCTTGCTGCAATGTTTGTAACTTGCACCTGATTGTGACTCAGAAATAAATTATAAAAGGCCAGATACCTTTTTTAAAATATGAGATAATTTAAGCAATAGTTTAGGAGAGGACCCCAACTTTTTAGGTAAGGTTTCCAAGTTTTTAAAGGAAACTGACCTGAACGGACAACTTGAGTTTCCGTGTCTTTTTTTTTAAATAATTTTGTTTTAAACTATTTATATGTTTTTTATCCATTGACGTATTTATCAAAATTGGATTGAGGTTTTAAATGTTTTAAAAAGTGGTGCAAAAACAACCACAGTGGTTGATGCATCCAAAAACCCCAACTATTACCAAGGGATGAATTATTTGGGTAAGACCATTTCCTTCCGCTGAGAGATCTCAATGAAAATGTTGGTTAGTACAGAAGAGAGGGGTGATGCCATGGCTGCACTTTCATCATGTTCAATGTGCTTATCATTTTAAAGGAAGTATGAGTTCCTGAGGCAGAATTTGCGAGGTCCAGGTTAATCCTTAGCTAATCCCTGTGAGGTGAGGTTTTTGATGAGTAGCATGGAGCCATCAATGGGCGTATTTGTGAACAAGGAGATTTCATCAAAGGTCACCAGCATGTTGACTATTTGGACTTCAGCATTCCAAATAATGTGAATGAAATTCATGGAAGTTTTAGCAAAAAAGTCAGTTTTTCTGGCGAAGAGTTGAAGAGCATGCGCAACAAATTGCGGTAGCTTGTGGGTTGGTGCATCGATGTTGCTGATGATGGGTCGTCAGCAACATCGATTCGTCATCACCTTAAGTGCCATCAAAGCACGCCGAAATTTGGAAACTAAGAAGAAAAAGAACCACAATGAAACTACAAGATATTAACTTGCATTACTGGAAAGATAGCCCAGGCGTGTACACTAATAGGCAATGGTTCGCATTCTTAAATATAATTACATATTTTATGTATTTTTTACACTCCTTCCCATGTATGGTAAATTTATTCATTCATTTATTTATTATATTACCAACACGAAGCCCGGATACATCATGAAATGACTTTCTTGCTTGCAAGAAAGAAAAACATCTTCAATTGCCATTATATATTTGTGGAGAAAGGAAAGTCAAACGTTTGTATGTCTCCGCACATGTCCAATAATTTGATTTTCCTTTCCAGTATTTGATCTTTATACCTAATAAACAAAATATAGTATCCATAGAGCATACTTTATTCTATTCTATCTGCTCTGGTTTTTTCCCTCCTATTTTAATGTTTAGCTTAGCTTTTTTCTTTCTAGACAATCGCTTAACCTTCTTTTTATTAATATTGATTCTCATCTCATACCTGTCGCCCTGAATTTCCAATTCACTCAGCAATCCTTACAACACCTTGGCTGACTGACAAACTAAAGCTTGGTCATCCGCAAACCTAATTAATTTTACAAATTCCCCGCCCACTTTCATTCCTACCTCCAGTTCTTCCCATGCCTCTTTCATCATTTCCTCTGCATTGTTGTTCAAGATGGCGTCAACTTTGGCCGTACATCGATGTGGCTCTTGTAAAACACGAGTCGAAGTACGTGATATGGTCATTAGTTGCAATATTTTCTCAGGTGTATGTCACCATAAATGCTCCGGCTTAAGTGATATAACATTAAAAGCTCTCTCGGACTGCCATGACATTTACTGGAAGTGTTTTTTATGCCGTGTAAATAAGCCCAATATTTACAATATTGCGGCCGACATTGAAAATTTGAAAATGGAGTTACCAACTCTCCAATCTACCGGATCCACGGAATGTACTACCTTATAGCCAATTGCAAAGGAAGCTGTAACGTTGTCTACGGAATTGAAACCTGAAGTCAACGTACAATTAGGCCTCAATAGTGACAACTCCGATTTGTGCCCCAAAAATGTGAACGCCAAATTTAACACCATGAGTTTCGAATCCATCGTTACTGACAAGGAAGGTTTTCAAAAGGTGAATTACAAGAAAAACAAACGCAAACGAAATACATTTTTTGGGAGTTATAAGCAGCCTGCTGTTACGTGCAAATTTGTGGGAGTTCCTCGCAAGACTTTCTTCTACGTTGGTCGTGTCCAGTCCAATGCAACGCCTGATGACATTGTGAAGCATCTGTCCGGAATATTTCCTGGGAATGACTTCAAATGTGAAAGTTTGAGAGTTGGTGAAGTTTATAATTCTTTTTAACTCTGTGCGCCAATTAGCCTTAAGGATCAACTTCTTAAAGAAGTTATTTGGCCAGTAGAAGTGAAAGTTGGGAAATTTTTCCCCCCAAAACCACAGAAACTGACCCCTACTCATGAAGAGACAGAGAATATTGCTGAAGGGTCAGCTGCGGTGGTGATTCCGAACTCCGAGTTGAAAACTAGTGATGCGCCGGTATCCACCTCAGCAACAAGGGGCCACACCGATAACACTACGGAAAAGTGTTCCTTAGAGAAACGTGTTACCCGCCTCCAAACGGGAATATCAAAACCAAAGTCCTTTTGACTAGATAGTTTTAATTTATTTTGCCAAAATGTGAGATGTCTACGTAATAAGATAACGGAGATAAAGGCAATAGTCAAACATGGTGGCTAAAATGTGCTGTCTCAATGAGCACTGGATTGCAAAAAATGAATTTGATGTGTATAACATTAGTGATTTTGGCTGGTCATCATTCTACTGCCGATCTGTAGCAAAAAACGGTGGTACCTATATTTATGTCCTGAAAGGTATGCCCTTCAAGGTAATTGACTTGGAAAAATTCTGACTGGAATTGTACTTTGAAATATCTGCAATCATATTGAAGGACCTGAATTTGATCATTGCTTCTGTGAGAAATGATTTACTTAGTTACTACCACTCTTACAAAACCAGTGGAAGCCAGCATGACAAAGAGGCTTACTTGAAATACAAAAGAGATTATTATAATTTAGTTAGGTGTGCAAAAAATAATGCTTACAAGGATTTTATATTGAATGCAAAAAATAAACAAAAGGCAGCATGGAGTATAATCAATCAAGAAGTTGGTCATGGTAATGGAAAAGAAAATCTTCCTTTCACCCCAGATGCTGTAAATAATTTTTTCTTAAAAGCTGTTGAAGACAATTTGTTCTCTCGAAAAGTTGATGCTGCCAATATTGGTAATATGCTGCAAAATCTTCCTCCGAATAATTTAAATTTTAAATGGAATTTTGTTACTACACTTGATATTATATCGACTATTAAAAAATTTAAAAAATCCAACAGTAAGGATATTTATGGTCTTTCAAACTCCCTAATAAAGGACATTATTGTGCTCATTGCGGAACCATTAGCAATGTTAGTCAATTTATGTTTTGAGACAGGAGATTTTTCAACAGCTCTAAAATATTCCAAAACAGTACCTGTTATAAGAAAGGTGATAAAGATGATTTAGCTAACTACCGCCCCATTTCCAAGGCCCCCGTTTTTGGTAAAATTTTTGAAGCTATTATGAAAGATCAAATATGTAATTTTTTTGAGTTAAATAATCTGTTTTCCAAATCCCAGTATGGCTTTCGATCTGGGAAATCTACAATTTTGGCAGTAGAGTCCATAGTTAATTATGTCATTAATGCATTTGAAGAAAAGGAATCAGTCTCAGTGACACTATGTGATCTTAGTAAGGCCTTCGACTGTGTTAATCATTTAATATTACTAACAAAGCTAGAATATTATGGTATTAAGGGAGTTGCACTGAAACTAATGAAGTCATATTTGGATGATCGCCACCAATTGGTTGAACTTGATGGCTGTCAGTCTGCAGCTCTTAAAGTAAAATGTGGTGTACCACAGGACTCTGTGCTTGGCCCAGTACTTTTCATTATCATGATTAATGATTTGCCCTGTAATATGAAACCTAGATCTGTTTTATATGCTGATGACACTACTTTTGTGCAAAAGTGTCAACATCCAGAAGATGCAAAGTTACGATCTAGCGCTACCCAAAAACCGGCTAAGGAATGGTTTGATGTTAATCATTTACAATTAAATACTAACAAAACTCAGCATATTGTGTGCAGTCTTAAATCAAAAACAACTGATATTGAAACTGCTAAAATACTAGGAATTTATATTGATACAAAACTTATTTGGGAGACTCACATCAGTCAGACCTGTAATAAACTTAGTAAAGCTGTTTATATGTTAAGAAAGCTCAACTTTATCATTTCAAATGAGTATCGTTTATCACTTTACCATGCCTTCTTTCAATGTCATTTGAATTATGGTGTTGAGTTATGGGGTCATTCCCCTCATGTTAAACAAATTTTGCTATTGCAAAAGAGAGCTATTCGCTCTCTTGCTAATATACCACCACGTGATTCCTGCAAACCTTTTTTTATTAGGTATAGAATCATGACTGTATTTCGTTTGTATATCTTTAAGGCTCTGACTCATGTGAAAGTTAATCTAGAAACTTACCAATTAAGATCCAACCTCCATAACTATTCCACAAGAGGTAAATTGAATCTAAATACTACTTATTGTAGATTGTCATTAACATACAACACATTTCATAATATGAACATACCACTGTATAACTATCTGCCTACTCAGTTGAAATCAGATGCTATCCAGAGTTTCAAGAATAGGGTATATACCTGGTTACTTGCTCACCAACTATACTCATTGGATGAATTCTTTTGTGACAATTTTCATCACATTTAAGAAAGTATGTTTATATGTTAAATAATACTTATATTGACGACATTTAATATGGTTGTACCATTTTTAAAATGAATAAAGTATTATTATTATTATTATTATTATTATTATAGGTTGAACAGCAATGGTGATAGTGGGCAACCCTGCCTTACACCTCTTCCTAACACTACCCATCAGGACTCTTCATTTCCCACTCGCAACTGAGCAGTCTGAGACATATACAGGTTGCGGATTAGTCTCCTTTCCCGCCAATCTATTCCTATTTTCTGCAATATACTCATTAGTTTTTCACAATTCACCCTATCAAATGCTTTTTCGAAAGCTAAAAAACAGGCAAATACATCCTGGTTGTGTTCTATATTCCTCTCGATTAATAATCTCATTTCTGCAATGGCATCACACGTACCTCTCCCCTTCCTAAACCCTGAAAATGTCTCGCAAGTTTGATGGGCATTTAAACAAAACAGAGGGACAAGGTTAGAATAAAATTGATGTTGACTGATTGTCATTAATAATTATGAAGAGTTCACGGATTAAATGTTTAATTTTGTGTGTTCCGGGGAAGAAAGTGGTGATAATATTAGGGCTTTTTGGAAAGTTTGGTTTGATGAGGGGAGTGTATTTGGTTGAGGGTTAGGATTTTACTGCTCAGTAGCATTCATGGTACCTACATTTTCTCAGAGAGTCATGTAGCTGATACAAGTACTTCTGATGGGAGGGGATGTTGTTGCAGAGACGGAAGCCACGGACTGAGAGAGAATGGGATGGAGCACTTTGTATGAGGTAGATGGCAGCTGTCGAAATCAAGCTATTGTTCTTACTAGTTGGTTTAACGTGGACTGAGGTATAAAAGGTATTGTTTTGGAGGTGAATGTTGATATAGAGGAAAGTGATATTCAAGTTGGGTATGGAAGAAGTGAATGATACTGATGAGAATTTGAGAGATGAAATAAAAGGAGATAAATTTTTGCGTCTGAGGAACCAAAGGAGGAAAATATCATTGATATAGTGGGCCCAGAAGAGTGGTTTGAAGGTTTGTTATTGCAGAAAGTCATGTACTAGTTTACCCATAAAAAGATTGGCGTATGTAAGAGCCATACGTTTTCCCATTGCAGTGCCTTTTATTTGTAAATATATTTTATCGTTGAATTGAAATTATATAGTGAGTGTCCTTTCTTTGTGTCCCTATGGTTTAAAAATCTACATCTGTGTTATTTTGTAATTATATATTTATGTATATATATATATATATATATATATATATATATATATATATATCATATATATATATATATATATATATATATATATATATATTCATATATATATATACATATATATACACATATATATATATATCTATACATATGTTATTATTATTAGGTAATATACCCGTTAAGTTAGGTTTTTGGATGGACAAAGCTACTAAATAAAACATTTTGTGTCTCGTAAAAAAACACAAAGTCCAGCATCCTACTTCATCAAGTCCCTCTTCATCTCTGACTGCTCTAGGCCTCCCTTCATCCCGTCCAACTTCCCTATCCTGCTCCTTCACTTTCCTCGTTTGTCTTAAATTCTCCCCTCTATCACAGTCTTCAATATCCCACTGCCGGTCAATACCCCCTTCACCCTTTTTTCCTGCCTCTGTAGGATTGCTCCAAACAAGCCCCTTCACGCCCACCATACCAAGTACTTCCTTGTTTGTTTTCTTCTCTGTCCATTTCACCTTCCCCATTCTTCTCCACACCCACATTTCAAAAGCCTCCAGTCTACGTCTATCCTCCTGCTTCAATGACCACATTTTCGCACCGTACATAGCTATGCTCCATATCAGTGTTTTTACGAGTCTTTTTTTAACATCCTTACTCAACGTCCCTGTCATCAACTCGCCTCTCCTTGTGAAAGCCTCTTTGCCTAGCGCAATTCTTCTTCTTACGTCCCTACTACTTTGAATGTGTTGGTCCAAAATACCACCGTGGTATGTAAACTTTCTATCTGCTCTGGTTTTTGCCCTCCTATTTTAATGTTTACCTTAGCATTTCTCTTTCTAGACAATCGCTTAACCTTTGTTTTATTAATATTGATTCTCATCCCATTCTGTCGCACTGAATTTCCAATTCACTAAGCAATGCTTGCAAGCCCTTGGCTAACTGACAAACTAAAGCTTGGTCATCAGCAAACCTAACTGATTTTACTAATTCCCCACCCACCTTCATTCATACCTCCAGTTCTTCCCATGCCTCTTTCATCATTTCCTCGGCATATTGGTTGAACAGTAATGGTGATAATGGGCAGCCCTGCCTTACACCTCTTCCTAACCCTGCCCAGCCGGACTCCCCATTCCCCGCTCGCACCAGAGCAGTCTGAGACATATGCAGGTTGCGGATTAGCCTCCTGTCCCGCCAATCTCTTCCTATTTCCTGCAATATACTCATTAGTTTTTCCCAATTCACTCTATCAAATGCTTTTTCGAAAGCTACAAAACAGGCAAATACATCCTGGTTGTGTTCTATATTCCTCAGAATTAATAATTTCATTACTGCAATGGCATCACGTGTACCTCTCCCCTTCCTAAACCCAAACTGATCCTCCCCTAAGTAATCATATGCCCCATTCTCCATCCTTTTGTTTATGATCCTGAGAACAACTTTAGCTGCATGGGATATCAAACCTATCATCCTGTAGTCCTCACATGATGTTCCCCTATCCTCTTTAGAATTGGAATTAAAAATGATCTCACAATGTCTTCCGGCCAGATTCCCTCCTCATAAATACTACGGATCAGCCCATATAGCCTCTTCCTCCCACATTTTCCTAAGCCTTTTAAAAGTTCGGCGGAAATGTTATCCATCCCCACAGCCTTATTTAGTTTCATCTCCCTTAATGCCCTTTCTATCTCATTGTCTAGTATGCCTGGACCTAAGCCATCTTCCTCTACGTCATGTTCCTCTTCTATGTCTAACCTTGTTGGTCTAAGTTCTTTATTATTCCTTCCATCTCTCTTGGATCTTCCCTGCATCCAATATTACCTTACCCACCTTATCTCTAACTGCGATCGTTGATCTCCCTTTCTTACTTCCCGATAAAGAGTTAACTTTGCTGTACAGCGCACCGATTTCACCCTTCCTCTACAGACTTTCCATATCCTCGCACTGTCTTCCACCATGCTTCTTTTGCTTTATTTGTTGCCCGCCTCAATTTATTGTTTAATTCTTTGTACTTCATTTTGCCTAATTCTGTATTTACATTCTTCTATTTTCGCCGGTCATCCATCTTTGTAATCATCTCATCCGTGATCCATGGTTTCGTGGTCCTTTTAGCGTTAACGATTCCAATAGTGTCTTTTGGATCTTTAGATAACCCTTTCTTCATACATTCCCATTTTTCCTTGATAGTACGTAGCTCTTCACCATCCGCCATGATTTCCTCTACCACCTGTTGGAATTCCTTCATTTTCAAACCATTTAATTCTTCTACATTCCATTTTCCAACTCGCCGCCCGTGCCGTATCTTTTCGATACCGACGCTACAGTTCATAACAACTAAATTGTGGTCTAAGTCCGCATCCGCTCCCGGGAAGCTGTGAGAATTTATCACACTGTTGCTAAACCTGTGTCTAACCAGGATATAATCTAGCTGATACCTCTCTGAGTCACCTGGCATTTTCCATGTATACCTGCATCTTTTGTGGTGTCTAAACCAAGTGTTGGTGATGACTAGCCCGTCTCCAGCAGAATATAACTGCTTTCTCCCCGCGGTCATTCCTTGTGCCTAAACCGTAGTCCCTGACCTCATCAACATGTCTTCCTTAGCCTACCGTCGCATTCCAATCCGCCATCACTATCAAATGTTTCCCTGCAGGTTCAAACGCGATTATGTCCTCTAACTGATCGTATATCCTATCGACCTCCTCTGCCTTCTGGTTGCTCGGTTGCATGTGTACCTGAATAATGACCAAGTTCGTCGGCTCTATTTTTATCTCTACTAGTAGTATTCTATCCGTTACCTGCTCTATGTTGACTACGCTTCTCCCTACCTCTTCATTTAATATTATAGCAACCCCTCGTTGGCTCTCGTCCCCGCCGCTGTATATTATTCTATACTTATCACTCCAATTATTCCCGCTATCTTTCCATCTCACCTCGCATAGACCTAAAATATCGATATTTCCCCTTTCCATCTGTCGCTTATCATTCACCAGTTTCCCTGTTCTCATCATTGTCCTAACATTCCACGTTCCTATTCTAATTAATTTGGTCTCCTTCTGTTGCGTTTTCTGTCCTGCTGCTGCCGGTTTTCTCTTGCAAGGGTTTCGTGGGATGACGACCGCGGAAGCCTTGCCTCCCCCGCTGCCGGCTACGACACACGGCCGATTGGGCCGAGCCCCATAGTTGCCAGGACTCAAAATCTTTGTATAGTCCATAATGTATATCTTTGGAATGGTAATTGAGGTAGTTTCCCGTTGCGTTCCTCAATCGTTTTTTTAACGTGACACCATGATTTCTTGGCCGCCCCACTTGGGTCCGACGCCATTGCAGCCGCCTCACTGAGGAACAGACGCTGCGTGGACTACCTTTCGTCTGGCTCCAAACCTTTGACCTATCTGGCATTGGTTACCCTACCAGGAGGAATTATTATTACTCCCGCCAGCACAGCTCTAGGGGTCATCGGAACGCACGAGCCATTCCACCACGTGAAGATTGTAGTCCGGGGAGGGTTATATAAATAAATATATATATATTTCCAACAGGAATATTTTATTAGTTGAATAATATATCGGTCCTTTCTATTTTATAATTTCCATTTCATCTGTACTTATCGTCATTTTAGAGATAGCTTCACATACCTGTGATTATAAATATGAAAAAATAGCAGTCTTAAGTTATGTGAATATTTATTTATAAAATTAAAATGTTAAGGGGTTAAGAACCCATTTCAATTATATTTTGCAAAAAAAATTAGTCTCCATTCATGCGGTAAATAATTGATAGTTACGACCAATGAATGCATTGAATCATAAATGCTTTTGACTATATCTACCGTAAGTATGCAGAAGATTAGAGCCAGGCGATTGAAATCAATTCCAAAGATGAGAAAGATCAAAATATCAAAAAAAACTATGAACGCGACGACAAAATATGTCGCCTCACTGCTTTTACGCTATGATTTGAAAGTCGAAACGAGACAAAGAAACTGCGGGAGATGCCGCAACAGTAACTTTTAACGGACACATCCGGCATCTCCCGCAGTTTATTTGGAATTTGTCAAGGTGTAAACAGATAAATGTTTAAAAGTTGGCTCTTTAACCGAGTGGCGCATCCCGCACACGACTACGAATACCTGTGGCATTGTATGTACGGTATTTCGTCACAACATCTTGTTCCTTTAAAACCCTCAAAATTTCTGAGTTTAAGAGGAGGCCTCGATAGCAGAGCACAGGCATGTCCTGCCTGTGTTCACCGAGTGTCTCAATTTCGCCGGGGTCCGAGGCTTCGGCCGCCGGGATTCGGAGAGCGGCGCTGCCGGACTCTCTCGGAAGTCGAGGTTCCGATCGTGTTTTGTGTCGAGCGGCGGTTGACCGCCTAGTTCATCAAGAAGCGTGCGGTTTGACTCTCGACTTCTGCTGCCGGGAAGGCCGTGCTTTCGTTCTGTTTACTGGATCAAGACTGGCCTTGACTTTTGGTGTAGAGCTTAGGCTCATTTTTATTTGCTACCAACGGTCGCGTGTAGCGGGGAGGGAGTGCGCAAGAGTGTTTATTTCTTTCTTGGAGTGCTTTCGGTGCGCTCTCCATGTTTTCGCGCTGGCGTGCTCAATTTGATTTGTTTCAAAATGGTCGTACATCATGTGGACACGCTCGCCTTGCAAATTGACGATAAGGCGAATGCCCCTGCTCCGTTGGAGGTCCACCTCCTTACACTAGAACCACTGGGCCTCACACCGGAAGAGATAATGGCGATCTAATTTGGATATAACCGCCATTTGGTATTTTTGAAGTTGGCAACTGAAGCTACTATGAAGAGGATTCTATATTTTATCCCACGAAAGCTACCGTTTCCATCCCTAAAGATCCAAAGACAACGATTACCATTGACGAGACTTTCGGTAGCCTTTGTAATGTCTGGGTTCTTCGTCTTCCCGTGGAGACCCCATTGGAAGATATAACAAGTGAGCTTCAACGTTTTGGAAAAATCCATCGCTCGTGGGAGAACAGGTGGGAGGGCGACAAAATGGCGCGCGTGCTGACAGGTACGACAGTGGTGCGGATGACGGTGGTAAGAAATATCCCGTCGTACCTCCACATTGGCGGCAACCGGGCCATCATTCAATCTACGAGGGTCAGCGCCGCACCTGCGCCCGTTGCAACCAAGAAGGCCATGGTGGAGGATAGCCAAGGTGTCCGCAATATTACCAGGGGTCCTCTTAGAGGTGGACCAATTCGATCGATCTCCTCCGGTTTCTCCCGACGGAGCCCCTTCGGCAGATGACCTCCAGTCCACTCCCGGCCCCCCACGAGGCCACCTCCTGGGTTGGGCCGGTTACCAGCTGTGCTGCCTAAAAAAAGGCCCCCCGTTGAACGCTGCCGAGTTGCCCGCTCTTCGTAGAGACCACGGCTGGATCTTCTTCTTCGGACGAGGTCGAGGGGGAGGTATGCAGTGACAACTCGAGGCCTCGATCGGCGGCCCGTCGGACGAAGCGTCCCGGGAAGCGGCGAAGCTCTTGTCGCTTGGGCTCGAGCGGCGACCGAAGCGACGTAAGCCAAGACCATGACTCTGGTACATGATGTCCGGTGCCCATAGCTGTCCTCTCATTCCACCAATTAATATTATTTCCCTTAATATTGCTGGTGTTTATAGCGCTTTAAAAAGTGCAGTCCAACGTTTTCTCCGCGATCTCAGGGATGATGTAATCCTTCTTCAAAAGGTAAGAGAGGACATACTCTGGGATACAAACATCTTTCAGGCTTTCGGCAATTTCGCCGAAAGTCATTCTGGCACCACCACCCTAGTCCGAAATGGCATTCCGTTCTCTCGTGTTCGCCGCCACGCTTCAGGCCGAAAAACGTTCGCTATCGTGAATGGTATCCATATCACGAACCTTTACGCTCCATCCGGTGAGCGCGCGAGGGCAGAGCGCGAAACATTTTAATGAACTCCTTCTCCCCTACCAGTATTCTTTCTTGGGGAGGGCCATATTGGGCGGAGATTTCAGTTCCATCTACCGCCGAGAGGGTAGTGCCTCGAAAAGGGATGGGGTGACATACTATCCAAGCCGGGCACTCTCACTGATTCGAGCGATTGACGCAGTGCGTTCTTATTGCGCCGGTCCCACCCTCTTCACGCAATCAGGGCCTAACTCTCGGACGCGGATTAACTGCCTCTTCGTCTCGGCATCCCTAAAGAATGATGTTTAGAGAGTGGACACGTGCCCCTACGCGCGGAAGGATCTGGCCAGAAGTTTTCGCCCTCAGCGTCTACCCAGTTAGTGAGGGGTGCCTGAACTTCCTCCCGGAATGGCGCCACCTCAACTACATAGCCCCTTTTTACCTTTTGTTCGCTGCTACGAATGTTACAAAGTAATATGGGGACATTGCCTTCAGGTGACACCGAAGCAATGCTCGGCAGAATAAATAAATCTCTCTCGCTGCCAATGACTCGCACTTTTTTGCATTCAACCATCTCACTCTTTATCTTCGACAACACAACGGATAACGGCGGTACTCTAATAGATTCCTCTGATACAATTTTGCTCGATCGGCCAATCCCATTACTAGCGCCGGTCTGAGTTTCGCGAACTTTGCCATCGCACAAGGGGACAACAAATCTATCCTCTCTTACTGGCGAAAAAACACAATCATCACCCGACTTCTTTATTCCAAACCGGGAGTCGGTGGAAACCTCGAAGACATCGCCATTAACTTCGTACCTAGCGGTGCAGCTTGCTTGCGACGCGGGTGGCAATCTCTCTATGACTCTTTCGGCCTTCGCCACCTCTGCTAATTTCTGTGAATACTTATTTAGAGATCCGTTATCCTTATTCCCTTCTGTCGATTCCTCTGTCGTTACTTGAAAACAAATTCCCTCCATACTACCGTTTATTCGCGAGTTACATTTCATTATCTCTGCCGGAAAAGCACTTTGGTTTTTAGTGTCGCTTATCGTTTTTTCCTCAAGGGATGCTAAGTTATACATGGCCATTTGCAAATCATTGCCATTAATTATACCATAAATGAAAGAATCAAACGCCTTGACCTCTTCGGAAACTCCAATTTCATGGGCGCCTATGGGCTCGTCCATCTGCGATGTTACGCCATTAGATTTAAGGCCTGTCTCGTGTCCCTCACCCATTCTTATTTTCCGTTTATTGAACGATATACCTTTCCCGTAACAAACCATAAAATCAAGGCAACAATTTCAGAGTGTTAAAATCATTCGCCTTGACTGGGATTCAAACCCAGATCCCGCAATATCCGGTGGAGTGCTTTAGCCACTTAAGCTACAGAGGCGTCCTCTTAAACTCAGAAATTTCGGGGCTTTTAAGGGAACAACAGCACTCGACCGGATATTGAGGGATCTGGGTTCGAATCCCAGTCAAGGCGAATGATTTTTACACTCTGAAATTGTTGCATTGAAATGCACATTAGCGGATGACTCCGTTAAAAGTTACTGTTGCGGCATCTCCCGCAGTTTCTTTGGAATTCATAAAATCAAGGCCTAGAAGACCGTCATAGTTCGTTTCCCCCAAATCCACTACTAAGATGTCATGGGGATATAATTTATGATCAATCAAAAATTGCACGAACTCTCTCCGATGATTGGCAAGGGATGACCTGACGCGCTTCGCACCCGAGAATTGTAATCAGAATTCCTTAATATGCCAAAAGGAAATTTTTTACTTTCAATGATGGTAACGGCTGCTCTCGTTTCCACTAGAAAATTGTTATCTTTCCTAAAATTATTAACTACTATTGTCCATCCTGTTTCTTGCGAACCCTTCTGTCTCAATCAAGTTTGTTGGATTACGAACCAACACAAACCTACCAATCTCTTCCTTCACCCAATTAAAATTGCACAAGAAGTCTACCTTGAATTCTTCGCTGTTTCTGAATCAATCTCGCCCCATGACTCGCGTAGCCTACGGGCGACATGGCGCAATCTGGTTGGAAATTCTGCGACGCTCTCCAGCGGTTTTTGTACGCAAGTGTTAAATATTTTTTCTAACATGATTGGAGATGCCTTTAGTGAAAATCTCCTTTTGAGATTAATGGAAAAGTCCGCGTATGAACCTAATATGTGATGACTTGCAGAGACCAAATCCGCGGCGGTTCCTCCAAGCCGAAGTTGAGCGACTCCTAAGGTCTGTGCTTCAATTCCAACTACTAAGATGACTTACAATACGAACGCTTTCCAAAAATTTGCCAACCCCAATCTCATCTTCCCCGCTAAACGTTGGAATTAAATGAATCTGGCTGCCAATAGCGGCGGTTTGCGCTGCTTCTCCGCAACCATTTTGCGGACTCGCGCTACTTCCCGGCTGTTCTAACACATTAACCAAAGGTGTGAAGTTGAGTGCACTGCCGAATTTCAATCCATTTGCGGTTTCTTGATAATCGAGATAAGGGTTAGGGTTCCCCAGTCTATGAGGGTTAAGGCCATCCATCGCGAAATTCAAACCAATGCTAATTACATTAAAATTTCACTGCGCTTAATTAATTTATTTTTTCATACTCCGAGTGTATCCGATACCCATGGTGGGCGCTGAATGGGCTAATTGATGGTCCTGATGAAGTGACGCTTAGAGCAATTGCGCGCAGAGAATCGCGATGAGGTTATAGCACGTGTCTTAAAATAATAATTCGTTAGGTCAGCACAGATTAGCATATCCCACCTGTCCGAGAAAATACGGAACTTCCGATTTAAAGAGTTACACGGGCACATGATAATCTATGAGACACTGTCGCATACACTGAATAAATCACTAGTCCAACCGTGCAACCCCTCACCTGACACCAATATGTCGCAAGAAGGGTTTCTATAAGCGACACAAAGGGTATCGGGGAAGGTTAGAGTAACTACACCGAGTATTACCAAAGCAGCCGTATATTACCCAACATCAGTCATAATGCACTATTTACATAAGTATAAGCAAATTATGGATGGCTAGACCCTCGGTAAACCAACGCGAGTACGGACAGAATTAAAATGGCAGAAAATTACCTGGGACGGGGTAAATGCAGGGTGGACGAGGTCACGAAACACATAACCTAGGCAGAGCCCTCTTCCGTCGGAAAAGAAGGGAATATGGCAGGGTGGACGCGGTCACGACACGCATAACCTAGGCGGAGCCCTCGTCCGTCGGAAAGGAAGGGAGTATTGCAGGGTGGACGAGGTCAAACGAACTTAACCTAGGTTGAGCCCTCGTCCGAAGTTGAGTCAGGAATATGACACACTGTCGACACAAGCGCAACATAGCCGAAGCATCGTGCCCTACCGGTCACCGCCAGATAACCAACTGACTGCTTTTTGCCCGGCGACCAGGGCTTTTATACCCAATTTAGGATTCAGGGGAGGAATACTTTTGAAACGTTGTCTTTGGTCACGTGGGACATTCGGAGGAGCCAGGGAAGGAGTACCATGTCGCATACTTGCGACAATAGATATTAATTTTTGCAAAGTTACCATCTAGAATTTCGTTCAAGTATAATGAGCTCTGTTGTTTGAAATATTAATTAATCTGACTTCTAATGATTTAAACCGAATAGAAATAATTTTAAAATCAAATATTTTCTCAAACAACATTGTTTTACTATTTTTACATTATAAACGAATGTATTAAGAGCAAATAACTTTAAAGAGCATACTGTATTTCATTAATGAAATAAGACTGGATCCGAACTCCAATTTGAAACCTTTTCTTCTTCACTTCTTTGTTACTATTGCCATGGTGACGTCGTCACCAAATGTTCAAACCAAACAAACTTAATTCTCAAGTAATGTATTAGATTGTTCTGTCACATTTTAAATTTCACATATCGCTAATGCCTTTGAGCATACTGTGCTTACCTTTAGAAATACACAATACACGTTCATTAAGGCTATATAGTATTCATTCTTAGATTCAGAACGCACAAATTATTTGATTGCACTGTGAATTAATGGGTGACATTAAAGGATCAACCGTAGCCAAAAGTTGTATTGCACTGTTTGGAAGAATACATCTCCTCTTTGAGGTGAACTGTCTCATTGTCTATTTTAAGGTTATTTATGTGTATTTGAACTTCTTCCTATTTACGCCACACATGGAAAGAATGGACTGGTGATATCTTTTATGAAACATATAACTTTCAAATTCTGGAGAACGCCTAATTACATTCACGACAAGATTACCAGCTGCTGAGATAGTTGTCTTTTAATTTGTTCTGATGATAAACTCTGCTTGAATTGACTGGAGTATCAATCTAAGCGTAGAAAATATATCAAAGTAGTTGAAGATGTAACTGAGGGGTACATTGCATATGATATAACATGTGAGGGTGGAAGGCCTTCAGTAGAACCAAATCCTTGATCCTCTATGTAAGTTACAATTTCCCAAGTATATTCCACCTACAGAGAAGAAGGAAAAGCTTTGTAGGATGTGTGCAGTTTGTTGTGCCAAAAGGGATGGAACAAGCAAAAAGATTGGAAAAGAAGCGAGGTGCCATTTCCAAGCATGTCACAGCCGCTAAACACAGACATGTGATTTTATGAACGGGAGGAGATTTTCGTGTGTTTTAAAAATATGGTTAAAAGAATTCATAAATCATGCCTTCTGTTTCCACGTCATATCATTTTAATCGCCATGTTGTTTCGTCATCCTGTTTTTCAACAGGAATTAATAATTCTAAATCGTCGATGACTTCATTTGCGTGTGACTGATCCTGAGCAACTTTCATTTGCCGCTTTGTTTGTATTTCAAAATTCAAAAATTATGAAGAAATGTTGCTGTTTCTCTCGCTTTTAATACACAAAACATTCTATATAAAAATAATTTAATTAGAATGAGCCAATTGCGACATGCCATACATCTTCAATCGTTTTCTCTCTGAATATTTTGATTATGCTGATTAAATCGTAAACAATTTCTTTCACTTTTTCCACGTTTTTTCTTTGGTCGTTGTTGATGTGAAAGAAGAATGGGGGTCCTGCTACCGACCTACCAATCGATGCTTATGGACTGTGCCGTTAGCTGCATCTTATACCAATATCCAGCTATGCTGATCAATGGTCGTAGGATATAAGTGGTTTATGGGCGAAGTTAAGCTAGTGAGTATATTTTATTGCAGTTTGTGACAGTATTATATTTGGAGATTATGACAGCCCATTTATGCTTGCTTTAGCACAATTGTATCTGAAATGGGGATTATCAGGGTAATCTCATAAAGGTTCTAATAATGGGTTACCAGTATTTCCTATTTCTTGTTGAAATGACGTGGCTATGTCGCTTAGATATGTTGGAAGGTCCGGTATTTTTAGATCCGTGTGAATATCTGAGTTTCTTACAAACCAGGCGTCGTTGGCAAGGGTTCGTAGAGTATTATTTTGGAAGCATGTCATTTTCTTCAATTTGGTTGCGGTCATATAACCCCAGGCTGGGTAGCCTTCAGATAGGTCGTATCATAGATTTAAATAACAGTACCTGGGTGAGGAGACGGAGGGGAATGGTGCGTTTTCTGAGGGGATAGAATAAGAAAGCGGCTGAATTGGACTTGTTGAGTGCATATTGAGTGTGTGCTTGCCAAGTGAGTTTACTCTCCATTTGTACACCAAGAAATTTAGCTGATGATGCCTGGAGGATTATTTCCCTGCCATAGTGGATAGCAGTGATGTGAGGATTCTTCCATTTTCTTGCGTAGTTTACGTTTACGCATTTTGTGGTGTTAATGGTTAGTTTCCAATCGGTCATCCACTCTGCTATGCTCTTAAGGTGTTCTTGGACATTTTTTGCGGCATGATTTGGGTCAAAGGAAATTGACGCTCTAGCTGAGTCATCCGCATGGAGGTAGCTTTTGGGTCGGAGGGGAGGTCGTTAATGTAGTGGTTGAATAGGACGGGTGACAAAATTGATCCTTGGAGAAAGCCTGCGGATATGGACTGGGTAGTTGGTTTGGCATTGTTAAGGGCTAAAAAGAATGTGCGGTTTGAAAGAAAGGAGGGGATGGTCTTATTTAGGTATACTGATATGTTGGTTTTAAGCAGTTTATGTATTAAACCAGTTCGCCAGAACTTGTCAAAAGCTCTTTAGAGATCAAGGAAGACTACTTGGGTGTGCTTGTGGATGTGGAAGCCGAAAGTGATCAGTTCAACCAATCTTGTTATTTGCTGAGTCATGGAATGGCGAAGGCGGAAGCCAGTTTGCTCAGGTCTGATCAAGTCTAGGGCCGAGATTTCTTCTTGTAGCCTGTTTAATATGCATATTTCTAGAAGTTTGCCCATGCAGGGGAGCAGGCCACTGGGTCTATAGTTCAGGATATATGAAGGATTTTTATCGGGTTTTGGAAGGAGTATTATCTTAGCCGTTTTCAATGCCTTTGGGAAGTACGATTGGGAAAGACAGGCGTTGAGGATAGAGAGTAGGTGTTTGATAAAAGATTTAGGAAGGTTTTTCAGGTGAAGGTAGGAGATTTGATCGGGTCCCAGTGATGACTTTGTTTTGGAGTGGGACATAATGGAGTAAAGTTCTTAAGGAGTAATTTCCAGGAATATGTGGAATGGGCAAAGTGACAGGCCAGAGACGCTGATCAACGCTTCTGAATCAAACAAGGATGTATTATTGTTTTTAAAAATGCATTCGAAGGAGTCGGCAGAGGTATTTGCTTTGTCACTGTCATCGTATAGTGCTCTCCCATTATGTGGTATTGGCGGGGTGGGTACCTTTTTCCTTTGCGGACAGTGGGCTAGGGTCCATACCGAATTATCCTTATGTGAGAGTGAACTTATTTTCTCATGCCAAGTTTTTTCCCAATGTTTTCTAGTTTTGGATGTTACAAGGTTTCAAAGTGCACAGAAGCCGATTTTATCTTGGCGGAGATTAGTGCGTTGCCAGAGGGCTCTGGCCTTGTATCTAAGTAAGATTAGGCGCAAAATATCCTGAGGTAGTGTGGCACCAGCGATGGAGGCCGGAGAAGTAGGGTAGCAAGAGCGATGAATGATTTTGGTTAAGGTGCTTGTTAAATCTTGAGCAGCTTTCTCTATGCTGTCTGGAGTGCTAGCAGGAGATGGGACAAGGTAAATGGCCAAGCAGTTTTCTTTAAATAATTTCCAGTTAACTCTTCTAGTTGGTTCTGGTTGTATGAAGGAGGGTAGGAACGCAGTAAAATATGGGGCAGTGGTCCGAGGCTGAGTTATCTAGGTTAAGGATTTGGAATGCGATATCTGCGGATAATAGAACCTCATCCAGGATATCGGAGGAGTTGGGGTGATGATGGAAGTGGGTAGGGAAAGGCGGTGAGTGAATTGCGATATTTTTTATAAATAGAAGCTTATGAAGGGTTCGCCTTTTTGTTGTAGTGGTTTTTCCTGCTTTTGTTTTTTGTTTTTTATATAATTTATTCACTAATAGAGTTTTAAGGAAGTTGTTGTTTATTTTTGAATTAGCACCATTTACAAGTTGAAGAAGGGCTGGTATAAGGTCATTGGTTATGATAATAATAGGGGTTTTATTGTCAGTAGGAGAGAGAAGTTTCGTAATTATGCATGCCCTAGACGACCATTTGAGGCGGGGATATATGGAGAGAAGTGAAGATAGATTTTATTTTCAGTTCCCTGCAAACGTTTTTCATTAGTTCCGAAGTGAAGTTTGCATCTTTTTCTGCCAGTAAATATTTAAGCACACCGTGACGGCAAATTATGTGCTCGAAAAAAAAAATCCTGCTTCTGTTTTGGCCGATTGATCTGGAATCGTAAAGGTTTCATGATATCTTGTGAAATAATCTTGGCGAGTTAAATGACATCGGTTAACTCGGAGGGATAGGGGTAGTGGTCCAACAATATCCAAAACTAATTTCTAAATTGGGTAGGCGGCTTCAACCAGTGGCTGTAATGGAATATTATTCACGCGTAATTTGCTCTTTTGGCATTCGATGCAATGCTGAACGTACTGGAGGGTGTCCGAATAACAGCCTTTCCAGCTGAAGTGTCGCTGGACGATTTTCAGCATTTTCTCGATTCCGCGATGATTCCTGATAGGGGATTATCGTGGCAACGAGTCAAAATGAATTTCCGCATATTTTTGGGTGCACATATTATAAAATTTGGTTCAATCTTCGAAGGGTCAACTTTCTATAGCACATTTTCCTCATCGTAAAAGTAGCCGGACTAATGGGAACTCATTGAACCCGTCCCATCGCTATTCTCCACGAGTCATTCAGTTTATGAAACAGTGTTGCACCGTGTCGGCCTCTTCGCAGGGTACTAATGGGGGATTCTCGCACGAAATGAAATCTTCTTCCTCACCTTTACTGCAAACAGATTCTAAAGACATCATGTGGTCAGGTTCAAATTTAATGGTCTTGTTCTCAAAATAAATCAAGCTACGATACTTTTTCATAAAATCCAAGCCAAATATGCCTTCATTGAGTGTGTCCCCTAGATTTATTACTAAAGCATCATGAGGGTAAACACGATTGTCTATACAGAGAGGTACGCGACTCTTACCGTTTGTCATCAATACATGACCTGAGGCGCTTCTCACTCACGCGCGGTCGTACGGGGCAATACCTAATGTATCTAAAAGGAACACTCTTTCGTGAAGTATCGTGACCGCCGCGCCTGTGTCTACAAGGAAGTGACGTAATTTTCCTATAATCTGCACGCTAATCGTCATTCCTTTCACTGGAGTGATGGATAGGATGAGGTCTTCCCCAACCCGCTGGTCGGGGTCATCCCGTTTTCCGAGGCCATTCGGTTTGAGCGCTCTGGACAATTAATTGGAAGGTGGCCAACTTCCTTACATATTCCGATGCATAGCGGGGGACAGTCTCGGGAAATATGTCTCCTTGCTCCGCAGTTAAAACAAGCTCGAGTTTTAGAGCGACAATCGCGAGCTATGTGGCCCGCGCACCCACAGGAAAAGCATTTTGCAGCGTATCCGGTAGAGCTCAAGAGCACCACAAAAGACGAGATTCCTACATAATGAGCGCGCTTTATGTCCAAACCCAGGGGGGACAGGGAATTAACGTTTCCTTCTATATCGGACAGGGATACGGTGGGTACGTCATGAGTATCTAATTTTCCGATCGACTTTATGAGGTGCTCAAGGTTGGCGTCGTTACTTGCCAGGTTCAGGTATCGGTCATCAATAACACTTTCAATTATCATTGGCAGTGGAAATATTTGTTTGCAAGGAAGTTCTTACACTGTGGAATTCAGTTAAGGCGGGTATGTAATTTACTTTATCGCTGGCCGAACACCCAGATGCAAGAGTAAGGGTGCCTTGCTTACTGATGGATAACTTGGAGTATTTTTGAGGGCAGTCGATAGTTAATTCGGTGACGCTACTGAGGCTAAAGCGCCACGTTCCAGGCGTTTCGCCCTCGATAAACATTGAATATGGAGACTGAGCTAATCCTATCTGGCAGTTCTGCTTTATGAGTTTTGTTTTCCGGAGAAAAATGGCAATGTTACAGGAGCGGGAGTTAGGAGTTAGTATTGGGTAAGCCTGAGGACACACGATCATGCTTTCAGTTCTACATTGCTGTGAGTAGTCGTAGGGTAAGAGTACAAAGTTGCTCTGTTCCGTTGAGACGGCCAGATAAGGCGAGTCAGGCTGTATGAGGACAGATTTATTCCCACCATCGGTGGTCGGGAAAGGTAGCGCTCGCAACACCTTGAAACTCATTCCCTTTTGCGTCAACGGCAGTATTATGAGTAATTTGATGTCGCCCATCCGCCGGATCACTCTCACGCTAGCAATGTCGTACATGATCGCGATTTTGTGGTCCAGATCGCGGGGGAGCGACCAATCGGGCAGCAGCGCTCCGGAAATACTTTTCAGGATACCCTGGAACTGGCTGGGAGGGAGTAGGGAAGGTATGGACTTCCCAGCCTCGGCGAGTCGCACTTTAGCCTTGAAAAGGTCTATCTCATGTTGCAGTTCAGCGATGTGGCGAGTGAGGGCAATAAAAGCGGTATGGCTGTAGCTGAAGACTTTAAAAGCGTATTTTGTTGAAGCTATAGTCTCAGTATATACTTTGATACTCTTTTCTATATATTTTTTTGCATGAGTTCTAGGGCTTTCCCTGTCGAAGAAATCATGTCTTTTAAGTGTATTGGATGCGTTTGACAGAAATGTATATCGCGCATTTAGGGCATGCTCGGTGCGAATGGATAACCCTTCTATTTTCTTATCTAATGTTTGTATCTGATGGTCGGTCGCCGTGCCTGTAAAGTAATGCAGTCCGTAACCGACCACGTCAAACAATCCTCTGCCCTTACGAGTTGCTTCGGTGGCTCCAATTAACATTTCTAATTGCCTTTCCAAATTGTTTAAGTTGAACCGTACACTTTGTTAGATATAGCAAATCATATTAGAAAAGAGATGTTAGCAAAGTGAAATAACATGCTCGCGTTTGGTTGTGCTGTTAATTTTAAATTAATCTCATGGAATTGGGTGTTCTGTCATTTAACTATGTCCACTGCAGCTGTTAGCTGAGGTATGTGAAGGTCTATGTTCACTATCCATTCACTCACTATGAAGTACAATTGTCCTTTCGGGACGAAAAGTAGACCAGAGGTGTTTGCTCCACTCAACAGTCCTATTGTCACTAGACACACATTCTGTACGGTAAGGAGGTCCAAGGTTTCTATAAGGAGGAAATTAAAGGTTAGATTAGAATATATAGTTAATGCGGTCGCAGAGCTCACATGGCGATCTCGCGATCTCCTTTATTTTGTTGGATTAATTGTCTTTTCCGTCTTTTATTGAGAATATGTCGCCTACGCTTATGCTCTTTCCGCGACGGGGGGTATTCCCTCCTTTTTTCAATTTCGGCTGGGGGACGAGGCGCTGAATCTTCCAATGTTAAATTTGAAACTGCAGTTTTGAACACAATGGGGAGGGGGGGCAAGTTGGAGTTTGTGAAGTATTCACCGGCTTCCACGACAGCGGTTGGTGGACTGCTTTGTCCGTCGAAGGGTGAGGAGGCAGGAGAGGAATCCCCTCCTCTTTCTTCGTTGGGCAGGATCTCCGGTGTTGAGAGACTGCGACCTGGCGTGGGTGGCGGTCCATCCGCCTGGGCTGGAGGCGAAAACGGTGGGGTTTCATCCACCAGGAGTAGTTTCTTCCCTGGGTTGGTGACGCTGGAGCTAGACCCTCTCCATCTCCTGCGGAATACATTGGCTGGCTGCGTTGCCCTTCCCCATGCTGTAGATACCGGAAGGCACTCCAATACTCATCACCGCCACCCAGGTGTTGTCGCACGGGAGAAGGGAAGCGACCCGGTGTGGGTGGTGGTCAATCGGCCTGGGTTGGAGGCGAAAGAGGTGGGCTTTCATCCCACCAGGAGTGGCCATCGGCCGCCGGAAGGCGGTCGTAGATTGGAGGTGTCTCGCCAAACAATTCTTTGATCTTCCTTGCTACCTTCTTTCTCCGTAGCAATTGTCTTACTGCTATTACTCGGGCCATACCTAATAGGCAGATACAAGGGAGGGAAGTAGGGTGAATTAAGAGCGTATCCTCCCGGGCAGGGGCCGCAAGTGATAAAATATCTCTGACGATGGAGGATGATTTTGGAGATTTTCCCCTTGAAGAGGCTCGGTTGGTGAACCATTGGTGATTTTATCTGGCTGCGGAATGTGGACTTGATTATGGTTGGTCTGGGCGCCTTGCTCAGTCTCGAACTCGTCAATCACGCGTCCTGCTTGTGCGTAATTAGGTGGCGGTTTGGGCTATGGTGGTTGTGGAAGCAAATTCCTGTGGTGCGCTGTCAGAATCCTCCCGTCCCGGATATTCTCAATGTCACAGGTCGCCTTACTTCTAATTTTGACTACCTTATAGGGGCCAACCCACTTCGAAGTAAACTTTTTTGACTGCCTGGGCGTAAGTACCAAGTTGCGCAGCAACACAAGTTGAATGTTAAGAATAGGCGGCAAACGTAAGTTCCTATTGTATTTATAATGCTCATTTTTTATGTTACGCTGGTTCATTCTGCTGCCTAATCTCGTCGAGAGAACATCGTTCCGTGCTTGAGCTCTTCAGCCAGTCCACGAGGCCGCTGCCATCGACGCTGCAAAACCTTCTGGTTTTGGCCAGTCAAGCCTTCCATCGAGTCTGCACGCATGCGTCAACTCAGCCATAGCCATAGTTACACTTACACACACTTACACATAGGCGACTTGAGTCCTTCTCAGCCGTAGCTCCGGTGGGGGGAGGCTAACTTGTCCCTCCTTCTCACCCTCCGGAGGCGCTCGTGCTGTGTCCCCTTTAGGTCATCTCGTCCGGTTACCTCTGGAAGGGAGTTTACTCCCATTGCACTCCATTGGGACCCGGGCGGGTCCACTTCTTAGTGCTAGGGCGGGAAGGTGACTTGGCACGGACCTGCTGTGCCCGCTTTGCGGATCGGCAGGGGTGTCTTTGGCGTCCCCCTACTTTCCCCTCCCCCCCATTAGGTCGGCTCAAGTCGCCTCACACACCACTACCAACACAAACCCAATCTTACTCTCCCCCAACCTTGATACATAGTGCTACATAGTGCTTACTCATATTATTTTTCCTTTATCTAAACCCCCACCCACCCCCTTCAAATTGGTCTCTTTGGGTGGAAAGTTTTGTTAGTCCCCCCTACCTCCCATTTTGAACTCAAATCTTTTGTCCGTTTTGCTCTAAGTCCAACGGTTAAGGAGATAGAGGCCATATTTCGTTTAAGACGTTGTCGGTGGCGCCATCTGTTGAGCCAAGCCACGTACTACGCAGTTAAACCAGTTTTTCCATTTTCCTAAGACGTTTCTGAAACGCAACCTACCCCCTCCATTAGGGTCCCAATCGGTAGCGGGGGCGTTTGATCCACCCTCCCCCCTAATTCGGACTCAAATCTTTTCTCAGATTTGAGCTATCTCTTACCGTTCTCGAGTTACGGCCCTTTCCTTAAAAGACGTTGCGGGTGGCGACACGAGTGTCGGCCACCCGAACTACTCTCAAAGCCCCCCCGTTGAAATCTCCAGAGCGATCAACAGGTAGGTGCGCCCGTTGAAATCTCCGGTCTATATAGCGTATTATATGCTACAAAATCGCCCTTTAAACAACTTTTAAATTTTAACTTGGGCCCTCCCGGGCCGGGATCCACCAAAATGGATCCCAAAGCTACTACTCCGACTCCCGCTGACCAAAATACTCAGCTAAAGCTACGCCCTGACACTCCTTCGTCGTCTAACCAAAACTCTGCGCTCCAAACCATTCTTAATCTGTTTCCTGCCACCTCATCAACCGCTCAGACGGTATCCATCCCCATCCCCTCCAAAGCTTTGGCAGACCCCCGTTTACAATCCATCCTTTCCACTTATGGAGTGAAATTCCCAGCCTCCATACCTGCCGCCTCAACCACTCAAAGCTCTTCAAAGCGCACTGCCCCCGCCGATTCAGAATACACCACTGTGGTGTCCAAGCGGAAGGCAAAACCCTCCTTAAATGACGAAGTACGCCTCACCCCAACCGCTAACCGTTTCACTCCCCTGTCCACGCCCGAAAGCGAGACGGAAGCTGACCAAACCCCAGCCGTGATGGAGGATGAACCCTCCGAACCTCAGTCGCGGCTGAAACTTCCCCCTATATACCTTAAAGATATCCGAAACTGGCAAGAGAAATACAACTCCCTTCGTTCGGCATGTGTCCTCCCTCCAGTGGCCACCCTAGTCCGTAATGAAATACGATTAAACTGCTAAACTGTTTCTGATTTCCGTGCAGCCACCTCCCTCCTTAGATCAAAAGGTTGGGAGCATTACACTTATCAACTCAAGTGTGATAAGAAACGCCACTTCGTTCTTCGGGGCCTCCCATCAAACACCCCAGTGGCGAGCATCGAAGAAGCTTTAGCGGATATCGGCTTTCCTACTGACCAAGTCGTCCAGCTAAAGACTACACGTCCTTCCCCCATTGAACACGCAGAGAGAAATGTGATCCGCTCAGAAAATCCCACTGCTGAACTTCCTCCTATCCCCCCAAAGGAACTGCCATTGTTTCAAGTTCGCCTACAAGATCCTTCGAGGTACGAAGATTTTATGCAAACGACCTCTCTTCTACATCTGCGTACGAGCGTCGAACCCTACCGGCAACCTGTAGGCCCCCCCAGTGCATGTCATGCCAGCGCTACGGCCAAACGCATAAAACATGTGGCCTAAATCCCCGCTGCGTAAAGTGTGCTGGCAACCATCACTATCGCGAATGCACAAAATCAAGAAACGAGCCTGCAAAATGTATAAACTGCGGTGGAGCACATACTGCAAATTACAGGGGCTGTATCGTCCATAGAGAACTCATGCTAAAAATACGCGCCAAAAGAGAGGGCTTAGTCTCTGGCAACAGGGTGACTGCACCCACAGCTCCAACCATCTCCGAGGCTGCTTTCCCCCCCATAGAAAACGCTTGGCAATCCCGTTCCAACCCCCTTACTGGTATCTCCCGTGCTCAGGCCGTCGCCAACCCTCCCCCTGCCTCCAATCCCCTCTCCACCCAAACAAACGCTAACCTTGATTCTAACCTTTCTCAAGAATCCTCATCCCAATCTACCCTGAAGTCCTCCCTACTCTCTATCGTTGCTAAAATCCTTACGGTAGATGACAATGCCTCCCTAATGTCAATCCTAAAAACGGACCTAATCCCGTGCCTCCTTAAACTCCTGAATGGCCTGTAAACCCGTCTACTCTCCTCACCACCTAAGCTTCCTCCAGTGGAACTGTAACAGCATCAGGTCAAAATCACTCGAGCTACAGCACCTCACGGCCGTCTACTCCTCGGATATTATACTTCTTCAAGAAACAAAGCTGACTGTCAACCAAACCTTCTATATCCCCAACTACAGAGTCTTCCGCAGAGACAGGCCTGATTCCAAGGCTGGAGGCGGAGTAGCAATCCTCATCAAGAAAACCATTCCTTGCTGCCAACTATCACCACCTGCTACTAACAAGCTTGAACTTGTCGGTATTACAATAAAGACCAGGGAAGGGATTTTAAACATATGGTCAGTTTACTTCCCGCCCAGCACCAGCAAATATCCCCAGGAGGACCTGGATGCAATCAAATGTATCCTCATCCCAAGGGCTCTGCTAGGTGGCGACTTCAATGCCAAGCATATGGCCTGGGGTTGCAAATGCAACTCTACTCGCGGCAACTCTTTGCGCCGTCTCCATATCTCGGAAAATTTTGCCATACTGGCTCCTCCATCCCCAACGCATTTCACCCCTAACCCCGTAGACTCTGACATCCCTGACCTCGTCCTTACCTCCCTTCCTCCCAATTTTCACCTTAAAAATGTAACATATGCTGCCTCCGATCACTGTCCACTAACCTACACTGTTTCCCTGAATCCGACGATCCCCAACTCACAAACCATAAAAGTCAACTGGAAACGGTTTCATTCGACCTGCTGCGTTACGCCTCTGGAACGCCCGATCCTCAACATAAAAGAAGACATTGACTCAGCCATCAAACAGTTTACCTTGACCCTCACGTCGATAGCAAATTCTTCCCAACTCCGCCAAGATCCGGCAATTCTAGCTGGTCAAACTCTGCCGGCTGAGATTTTGAACCTCATTCGGAAGAGAAACAGCGCAAGACAGCTATGGCTGCGTACCCACCGGCCCATTGATGGCCGCAGATACAGGGCTCTTCGCAACCTTGTCACCTCCTCCCTCAGAAAGGAAAAACAATCCCTCTGGGACAAAAAGATCAGTTCCCTGTCTTATGAGGATAACTCAGTATGGCCACTCGCCCGATCACTCCGAAAAAGATCTACACCCCCAGCTCCTCTCCTTCATAACGGGTCATTATCATACTCCGACCAGGAAAAGTGTGAAATCTTCGCCGACATCTTGGAATCGGTCTTTTGCAACCCAAATCCATCCCATCTTGACTCCCCCGCTAACCAAACTTTCGACTCTATCGCATTTACTCCCCCTCCTGCTATCCCAGCGGCTACAATGACCGACTTAAAGGCCATCATTAATAACTGCAAAGCCAAATCCGCTCCCGGCCCTGACCGCATCTCATACAACCACCCCAAAAACCTCCTCATACACTTCCTTAAACACCTTCTGTCCATCCTGAACTCATGCCTCTCACTCTGCTATTTGCCTGCCGCCTGGAAGTGTGCAAAAGTCATACTCATACCCAAACCCGGAAAAGATCCTAAGGACCCTGGTAATCACAGACCCATCAGCCTTCTCCCCTGCATGGGTAAGGTCCTGGAGCGTGTCATTCACTACCGCCTTGATGAGGAATTCACTGCACTAAATATCCTACGGCCGGAACAAACGGGCTTCAGAAGAAAAACAGCAACCACCCACCAAAACCTCCGACTTGTCGAGCATATTACTTTTGGATTCAACATTATAAAACACACCCAGGTCGCATTTCTAGACATCAAACGGGCCTTTGACCGTGTCTGGAAAGAAGGACTCGTCTACAAACTCTCCGAGACTGATATCTTTTTCTCTCTTGTTAAAATTATAGCATCATTCCTCTCAAACAGAACTTTCTTTGTCTCCATAAACTCTCACAACTAAAACCCGAGAAAAATCCTTGCTGGCGTCCCTCAGGGTGCTGTTTTATCCCCAACCCTTTTCAATCTTTATATAAATGATCTCCCCTCCCATCCTAAAACCCAAGTGTACCTGTACGCCGACGACACCACCATTGCATCTCAGTCTTTCTGTCCCGACACTGCAGCAGACAACGTCCAGGAACACCTGGACTTAGTTGAAGAATGGATGGACTCTTGGACACTCCGTGTCCATCCAGACAAATGCGAACATGTCAACTTTGCAAGAAAGTGGAAGAAACCCTGCTCTACGGCCCTTTTTTATGGTAACTCCCGCATCCCCCTTAAAAAATCAGAAAAATTCCTGGGAGTCATACTGGACAGGAAACTTACCTGGCAGGAGCATACTAAGTACGTGCTCAACAAGGCAAACGCGGCGCGTGCTTCCCTGTTCCCCCTTCTAAATCACAGAAGTCCCCTTAAACTAAGTACCAAATTGATCCTCTACAAATCCATGATTCGCCCCATCCTGACATATGGCTACCCAGCCTGGGGAGCCATATCCGACACAAACATAAAGAAAATTTGCACTTTTCAAAATAAAGCTATCCGTCATATAGCTGAAGCCCCCTGGTTCTTTCGCAATGATTCCCTCCACAAAGATCTGCAGCTACCACCCATCAGTACCTACCTCCAATCCATTGCTTCGTCCTTTTCCAAATCACTGCCCATCACCCAAAACCCCTTATTAGAATAACTATGGTCCTACGATAACAATCCACACTTCAAGCATAAACGTCCTAAACTTACCGCAATGCCCAACATAAATTAAGCATCCTTTCTCCGTAACCACGCCCTAAAATACCCATATCATACCACCGTTTATCAGCATCAGCTGGAAATCGGGACAAGATGCGCAAGGCGCAGTACTATATCGGTTCGGTTACGCTGGTTATTCTCGGCCGCTTGTGCGCGAGCGATTTGGAGCCGGCGTTGCAAAACGTGATCGTACGGGGGTACCTCCGTGTAACACGGTAGGAGGGGTCGTAAGACATCATCCCAAGGCATATCCAATTCCCTCCCATATAAAAGGTAAGGAGGAGTTTGCTCTGTGATTCGATGTTTGCTATTTCTGTACACAAATAATGCAAAATTTAGTTGACCGTTCCAATCCGAGTGGTCTTGGTTGACATAGTGAGAAATAACGGCGGCAAAAGATTGGTGCGCCCTCTCCAGCCTACCATTGGAAGCGGGATTGTAAGGGGAGGTAAAAATTGTCTTTACTTTCAATAGATCACAAATTCCCCTCATAAGCTGTGATGTGAAATTGGCACCTCTGTCAGTGAGAAGGGTGGCTGGCACCCCATGACGGCAAATGATCTGCTCTACGAAGGCTCGAGCTACAGTTTCTGCGGATTGATCAATGATAGGTATGGCCTCCGGATATGTCGTAAGATAATCTTGACATGATAGTATGGAGCGATTGCCTCTATTGGATACTTTTAATGGACCAATTATATCCAAAGCAATTTTCTCGAACGGATATGACGCTTCGGTGACAGGTTGAATAGGTATTCTTTCCTTTCTTCCCTTTCGTTTCTTGCAGCTTACGCAATTACTAACGTAATCTCGAGTGTCGGCGTACAGCCTTGGCCAATTAAAATGTATTTGCACAATATTTAATGTTTTGTCTATTCCTAGATGTCCTGCTAGGGGGCTGTCATGGCATCTTTGTAATATGTAATCTCTCATGCTTACGGGTGCACAGATGGTGTATAAAGGGTCGGGAGTCTTAACGTGGATTTTATAGAGTACTCCATGCTCGTCTAAGAGATAGTTGGGGTTTCGTTCTTCCGCTAGCGTACGCAGTGGTCGAAGTTCCGGACAAATTGACTGTTCTTGCGCAATCTTGGTTTTATCCCAAACTGGCTCGTATTCCGTGTCTTGATGGAGGGCATTTACTATTGGGTTCACTGCGCGGGAGAGAGCGTCTACGTGCGGAATATCTTTTCCTGCTTTGTACTGTATTGTAAACGAGTATTCGGTGAGCTCCATTATCCACCTAGCCAGTCTGGGTTTCGGCTCGGGAAGGGCAAGTAGCCATCGGAGCGGGCTATGATCAGTGATTAAAGTGAACGGACGGCCTAAAAGATATACTCTGAACTTTCTAATCATATGTACGACCGCCAAACACTCAAGTTCAGTGGCGGAGTATGCTTTTTGCTGCTGTGTCAACTGCTTGCTGGCGCATGCTATCATATGCCCGCCATCTTCAAAATTCTGCAACAGCACTCCTCCAATCGCCACGGAAGAAGCGTCAGTGGTCAAAATGAATTCTTTCGAAAAGTCAGGGAATCGCAATACCGGTTGACTCGTGAGAGAAGCCCTTAATTTTTCAAAAGATTCTTGTTGCTCTCTTTCCCAAATAAACTCCGTATCCTTCCTTGTTAGCGAGGTAAGAGGACTCCAAAATTGAGCAAAATGCAAAATAAATTTCCTGTAATATCCCACTAACCCAAGGAACGATTGCAGTTGCTTAACGTTACGTGGTGCTGAAAACTGCTTATTGCATGTATTTTTTCTTCATCGGTTTCCAACCCATTAGCGGAAACGACGTGACCGAGGAATTTCACTCGTGTTTGTAAGAATTCACATTTTTGTGGTTTCAGTTTCAAATTCGCTTTCCTCAGTCTTGAAAAAATTTCTCTCAAGCCTAGTATGTGTTTTTCCATGCTCTCATCATGCCATAATATGTCGTCGAGATGGAACAAAACTCCTCGATTGATCATTCCATCTAGTACGGTTGTCATAAGACGCATGAATGTGGAAGGCGCGTTCGAAAGGCCGAATGCCATCCTGTTGCACTCGTAGTGCCCGTCTGGAGTGCTAAAAGCGGTTTGTGCCCTGTTTTTTTCGTCTACTTCAACTTGCCAGTAACCTTGAGATAAATCTAGGCAACTGAAATATTTTGTCCCTCCTAACTGATCGAATATTTCGTCCATATTTGGCAGTGGAAATACTTCCTTTCTAGTGACGGCGTTCAGAGCGCGATAGTCAAAGCAAGGCCTATACTTGACAGGTTCGCCTGGAACATGCTTTTTCTTTACTAGAATCAGAGGAGCAGACCATGGACTGGTAGATGGAGATATTACTCCCTGCTCAAGCATATCCCCGATGGCCTCCTTTAGAGCTTCACTTTGAGAATGAGGGACGCGATATGGAGCCTTTTTAATGGGTTTGGAATCTCCCACATCTATGGTATGCTGTACCAGGTTGGTGCATCCCAATTTAATATCCCCGTGGATAAAAATATCTGCATACTCTAGTAAAAGTTGCTTTAAAGAGTCAGTCGCTTCATTTGGAGTATCAGAAAACGAGAATAGTGACAGTAACTCAGCGGTGGAGTGGTGCTCGGGCCACATTTCTGGGGTTTCTGTTTCAATCGAATTTACAGCTAGTAATTCATGACTTTCTGAAAAAATGTTGAAACTGTATAAGGACCCTTTTCTTAACATCTTTGGTTCGGGCCGTGTGTTACACAACAACAAAGGTATTACACCATCGGGGGAGACGGTTGCTAGAACTGGAAGTATTAATACATCTCAGTCCCTTCCCTGAATAATGATATCCTCCCCATAATAGTCCTGAATCTTGGTACTCGTCAACATAACCGAGCGTGGAGGAATTTTAATTGTATCAACAAATGTAGCTTCATGCGACGCTTTCTCTTGCGTACAGGTTACTCGTCCTTCTGTCCCGCAATTACTTTCTGCATGGACTACGGATGGATTGCTATCAACAACTTACGTTTTACATTCGCTTTTCTGCCCAACAGTTAGATTTGCTCAAATAAAAATTTCTCGCGTACAGGTTACTCGTCCTTCTGTCCCGCTAGAGTGAGTGGCCTCAACCAAGACATCTTCAGTATCCCCAAAAATGTCCCCAAGCAAACCGGTGCTTGTGACTTCGATTCCTGACGGCACTAATATATCATCACTCAACTCTTCCCAATTCAATTTTTAGGTTTCCAAAAGGGAAACTTGTACTCTGCATAATACTCACAGCGGCACCGGTATCCACTTATAAGGAATACACTCTACCTAGTACTGTAACCGAGACCGTCAAGCCGACTTCTGGTGCTACGACGAGCACTAATTCGTCCCCGACCTTCCGGCCGGGGTGGCCGCGTTTCCCTGATCTCGGTTTTGGGTGGGGGTGGGACAATCTATCGGGCGATGGCCCGCTTGCTTGGACACGCCGCAAATCATCAGAGGGAAATCTTTACTGACATGGCTCCCTTCCCCACAGTTATAACATGCGCGGGGTTTTGTACGGCAATAGCGCGCGATGTGTCCCACCTTTTTACAGTAATTACAAGTCCGAGGCGCATTAGTTACGTTCCCTCCACCCACCGGCAGTGTAGACTGTGGAGGCTTCGTGTGTACATTTGTCTGGATTGCGTACACTTGATCCGAAAGACTAGGGCTCACAGTGGGGTTTAAGATAGGCTGGAGATGGGGTTGAACATGACTCGTTAAGAAATATCGTGTCGGGTCACTGTACGGAAAGGTTGTCGGTGTCTTCACGTTAGGACTACGCACGGGCATACCAAAGTCATGGTTCTGCAAGAAGTTTACTTCCCTAACGCCTGAGTAATTACGAGCATTGAGTTCCTCTAGGTTATCAAATTCCTCAGCCTCTTGCATGGTTCTTGGATTGCGCACTAGCACGAATCGCCCAATTTTTCCCTAAGTCCGACCAAGAACTGTGAGAGGAGGCGGTTCTCGAGCATAATTCCTGTCGCTTGTGAGTCTGGGTCTAGAAAAGCATCTCTTAGTTTTCGTCCCAATTCCCTGAGACGGGAAGAATACTCGTTCACGCTTTCCAAGGGGCGTTGCAAACAGCTTGTGAACATTCTTTCAACAGAGACCAGTGAAATTTTTGGAATGAAACGCTTTTTCATTAGTTAAGAAAAAAGTTCATAAGACTCAATAACGTGAGGATTTGACTTAATGAATTCGGCAGCGGTACCGCTCAGACGCAGCCGTGCTACGCTTAAGGTCTGATTCTCACTCCACCCGCTAAGATGACTCACTAACTTAAGATTATTCCTCGATGCTTACGTCCCCATCACCGTTAAAACTCGGAATTAAATAAATGTGATGTCCTGAAAATGTTTGTTGCATAGTTGGATGGGAAACAGGGTCGCTTTCTATCATATTAACAGCGGTAGGAAAATCGATTAAGTTCGTATTGTTTGGTGATAAATCAAGCTCCCGAGGCAGAGATTCGCCAAAGCGCCCATACGTGCCCTTTCCACCGAAATCCATTATGATTTAAAGACAATACGGCTAGGACAAAATTCATTCGCCATATGTTAGTAATACTATATAACTGATTCTCGTTAATAAAAAAATGGGGTTAGTTTCCTTTTAGCATTACGCGTAACTACTTCTTAAATCGAAATTCAATCATACGAATGAAGCATGATGGACCGAAGGCAAGTTGCATTTAAATAAGACCCTCCAAGACTCCGCAACCCCACACCTGACACCAATATGTCGCGTGGACATAGTAGGGTTGGGTTCGTGGAATCAAAGAAGGGCTTTCCTTGCTATACAAATGTATTGGACTTACTACACAAGGAGTCCGGCCCGGAAGGAAAGAGGAAGCGTAGAGACAACAGCGGAGAAAGCAAGGTTGACTTCTAAGGGGCTCACAGTTTGATCCAAAGCGGGGGTGATGTCGCGGGGACATGATGCTAGTTCTGATGTTTCGGAAAAGCCAAGTAGATGGCAGTCTCAATACAAAATGTCGCGGGGATCTGATGCTCGGACATCTAGAAGGACTCATGCGAGCTAGTGTCCTTTTCGCCGAATCCGTGATAGCAAATTTGGTGAACAGTGGCTGGACACAGTCACCCACTACCGAGGTTAACCTGCTTTTTCCCCTTCCGCTAATGATACGGAGTTCGGCGTCCGGTCTTTGTACCCGGGAATTCATATATAAACCCCGAGCGCCCCAACTTCATTGCCAGAATCAAGGAGACATCAGACGAGAGCCTACTACTTTCTTGGGATGTCATCTAGCAACTCTGCTTTTCCGGTGGTCCAGGTGAGGAGGAAGACACACCGTCGTGCCAACTCCTTCAGAGACTTCATGTCCACGAAGGGAATTGCACAGCGTGGGAATAATCGTCCGCAAGGCAAAGAATCTCCAGCTGTTTTGCCGGGGGTATCTAAGTCTTCGGCAAATTCATCATCAGGTGTTGAAGCCTTGGCTCTCAGCCCGTCGCAGTGCTTGGAGGAGACGAAGGCCCGAAGCGGGACAGCGGAGGCAACAGCAGACCTCGGCCCTTTACAGGGCCAGGTGGTGAAGGACACCGCAGGCGGCGTCAAGCGAAAGAAGGCATCTGGAAGGAACCAGAAGCCAGAAGATTCCGCGGTTACGCGGATGCCGAATCTTCAAGGAGACGATAGGGCGGAGCGTGCGCTGAGCGCAGAGGAGGGGGAAGGCGACGACGGATTTACCTTGGTTTCTTCCAAGAGGAAGTAAAGGAAACCGCTTCTGACGAACGACGCAGCCGTCCCGGAAGCAACACCTCTACCGGCATCGGCACCTAAGACGCTGCGACCACCGCCTATCGTCGTCTATGGGGTCACCGACGTCCAGGGACTGATTGACCAGCTGTCGGGCGACATAGGTGTTGCTTTCGGCTTGGAAGTTCGAAGAGCTTTAATCCGGATCATCACCTCCAACAGAGAGGGGCATGAAAAGGCACTCTCCTTGCTGCAGAGCAAGAAAATCCAACACCACTCGCAGCCCATTGAAAGGGTGCCAGGGATGAAGCTGTTCATCAAGGGTATATCTTGATGGATAGCAGTCGAAAAGGTATCCGAGGGACTCAGATCCCTCGGATACGAAATTCGTAGCGTACGTCGCCTTACGGTCACGGAGGACGGAAAACCGGTCCCCATAGATCGCCACGTAGCGAACGTGGTAAAGACTCCATCGGCCATCGCCCCCGGGGACATCCGCCAGCTCTGCCACCGCTACGTCACTGTGGAGCGTTACCGTGGAGACAGAGGTCCACTCCAGTGCAGCAACTGCATGCGGTTTGGACACATCGGCATAGCTTGCTGGTGTGCGAAACGCTGCATGCGCTGTGCTGGAGCACACGCAGTCAAGGAATGGTCCCGAGGAAGGGGAGATGATGCCATCTGTGCGAACTGCGGAGGACCTCATACGGCCGTCTCTCGCCGGTATCTCGCCTTTCAGGAGGCTGAGCGGCAACAACACGCCAACGCAGGCAAGCCAGCACCAGGGAAGCAGGCGCCCAAGAAACCGGCAGCGGAACCGGGACAAAAACCATTCCGACAAGTCGATCACGCTACAACCTACGGAGCAATCCTGAAGGGCCCTTCTCAGGACAAGGTTCAGGCTCTCTCCGGAGAAGAGGGGAACATGGAGGTGGATATCACAGATCCACCCAGGGATTCTGAGGCGGTCCGAGAACCACCACCAGCGCCAGCCGTAGGAGAGGCCAACAAGGGGAACTTGTCACCCCCCGACAGCCTCCCTCCGAAGGAAGCGACCCTTCCTTTTTCTTCCGAAGGGAAGAAGAAGAAAAAGAAGCAGAAGAAGAAATCCCCGAACACCACCGGGGAAGAAGGAATAGCCATTACGAAGCCAACCCAGAGGGCGCTTGGGAACACCCTCCGAACGGCAAGTGAAGAATGCGAAAAACCAAGCCAGAAACAGGAAAAACGGAGAGAGGGGACATCAACTGATAAGTCTCCAGTATCCGCAGAGTCCTCGCTGACACCAGACAGAGAGGACCAGGAATTATGGCAGACCATTGCCGTTATTGCATGCACCTTGAAGAGGCTCGTCACCTCGACGCAGGGCAAACTTCTCCTCTCACTCCTGGAAGAGCTGGTGCGCAGCAGGATCGGAAATTCAACCAACCATGGCTGAACGACCCGTCCTGCTTGCGCAATGGAACGCCAACGGAATTTATTGCCGACGCGAGGAATTACGGGTGTTCCTCCAGGAGAAGGGAGCCATAGTCGCCGCTGTCAATGAGACGCAGCTTCGGCCAACGGACGCCTGGAGGTTACCTGGCTGGACCATCTTTAGGGCGGACAGGTATCCCGTGCGACAACGACTTAGCACATCAGGAGGGGCGGCCATCCTCGTCCACAGGTCCATCGAGCACCGAGCATGTAGAGAGATTTCTCACCCGCTCGCGGAGGCTGTTTCGGTGGACGTACGGACAAGAGGAGGATGGCTCCGGGTCTCATCTCTGTATTTCCCACCCGGGAAACCTTGGGATCCGGATCTCATCCAGTAACTTGCGGGGGACAGCGGACCATCGGTCATCTTCAGGGACCTGAATGCCAAGCATCCTACTTGGAATTCACGGTCCTCGAACCCGAGAGGAGAATCCCTGCGTCAGCTAGCAGATGCAAAAGGCCTAACCATCTTAGGACCGGCGATACCCACGCACGAACGAGGGGACGTTTTAGACATTGCGATTGCTCACAATGTAAGGACGTCCCTGAGTTTGTACACATGCGTGGAATTGTCGTCGGACCACAACCCGATCATCCTGGCAGTGGGGAGCCGAATCCCAGTGCTGTCTTCCACCCGGCGATTGGATATGTCGTCGGCCGACTGGAGCAGTTTCCGCAACGTCATCGCTGAGGAGCTGCCAAGAGAGCCACTGGAGGTGACTTCACCGGAGATGGCCGATCAAATGGTCAGCCACCTCAACTCTGCAATAGACGGCGCAATTAAGGCCTCGATACCGCTAATGGAACAAAGAAACTCGTATCTTCGGGTTCCACTTCCAGCGGCGGTTTGAGGCCTCATTGCGCGGCGAAACAACGTCCGGCGCCAATGGCAGAAGTATCGTACAGCGGATGTGAGAAGGCAGCTCTCAGAGCTCAACGTAGCGGTACAGAATGCCCTCCGGGGGGTCCGATCGGACCACTGGGAGTCGCACCTGCGGGAGGAGCTCCTTTCGGAAGACGGCAACGAGGACCGGCCGTCGGTGTGGAAGATATGCCGGAGGCTGCGGGCCCCTCAAAGACTGGACCCGATTATTACCGACGGAGACAGGGAGGCACGATCTCCCATGGAGAAGGCCGAACTGCTCGCTGATCACTTGGTCTGCAGCTTTTCACCCAATCCTGGGAATTCCGCTTCTGCCGAGATTGAAGAAGAAATCGAGGCGTTTGAAAGAGCCGGAGACGCCGATCTGAAAGACGCCTCGGAAATTCCGAGATTCGACGAGAAGGACGTCAAAGAGGCAATACGTCGCCTCCGCACGAGGAAGGCCCCGGGAAGCGACAACATTCCCAATATGGTCATTCGGGAGCTTCCAAAGGCGGCGGTGAGGTCCCTGACAAAGCTCCTAAATGGCTGTGTCAGGATTTTCTACTTCCCGACCACTTGGAGAAGAGCGAGAATCGTCTGCCTGCCGAAGTCGCAGAAATTGGAGGTGGGCCCCGGAGAACTCAGGCCTATGTCCTTGCTCGATGGCTTCGGTAAGATATTCGAGCGACTGCTGCAACAGCTGCTGACTGATTTCGTCCGGGAGAATGACATCCTCCCGGAGGAGCAGTTTGGTTTCCGTGCTCAGCATTCCACAGTCCATCAGCTGGTGCGAGCGGCGGATTTCATCACGAACAGCTTCAACAGGAATAGGGCGGTTGCTCGGGCCTTCTTCGACGTCAGTAAGGCGTTCGATCGCGTCTGGCATCCGGCTCTCTTGTTGACGATGAGACGACTCCATTTCCGACCTTGGATTGTTCGGATGGTTCACTCCTATTTGAGAGACAGGACATTCACCGTGCAATGGCTAGGGGCGAATTAAGGGGTGCGTCGGATCTCCGCCGGCGTGCCCCAGGGATCAGTCCTCGGACCACTGCTCTTCAATATCTACTCCCACGACATTCCAACTCCACGTGGGAACCTCGAGATCCTGTCTCTCTATGCCGACGATACGGCCCTCCTGTGCTGCTCCTGGCAGAAGGTGACCGCGGTGCGAAGACTGAAGAGCGCTGTGGCGGATCTCCTAGAATGGTACCGCCGATGGCGCTTTGCTGTTAACGCACAGAAGACGAAGGCGATCATCTTCCATCCGGGAAATGGACGGCCGACAGGAGTGAACCTAACAGTGAATGGAGTCGCGCTACCGTGGAAATCCGAAGTTACCTACCTCGGAGTGCTGATGGACCGGAAACGCCTTTGGAACGCCCTAGCGCTTCGTGTACGTAGAAAGGCATTCGCGGCGCTTAATCGGCTCCGGCCGATTATCCGCCCGCCGGTCCTGAGTATGGACACGAAGCGTAGACTGTACCAAGCGTGCGTGCTGCCTTTCATCACGTACGCTGCTCCGGTATGGTCAGGAGTGTCGCGAACGAGTCTCGGTCAAATTCAGGGGGTGCAGAATTCTGCTCTTCGTGACATCATGGCACGCGGTCGTTGCGCCCGCGTTTCCGAGATGCACGAGGACGAAAAGCTGGAAACCCTGGACGTCCTTCTGCCTAGAATATCTGGAAAATTCTTCATAAAAGCGGCAGAAGCGGAAGTAAAAGTAATTCTCCGGGTTGGCGACATAAGGGTCTGGCCATGGGACCGCTACAAGCGCCCCATAGCATCCCAAGACGAGCAAGACACCCTTCCGGCAAAGAAGAAGCCAAGGCTGCTCTGAGCGGGAATAAATCAAACGACTGACAATGCAGAAGAATTCTTCCCGCCTTAGTAGCCTTGGAGGCTGAAAAGGGGCAGTGTAAGGGCTACGCAAGAGCCCTTGCCAGAAACTGCTCTATAAGCAAAGCAGAGCAGTGACTGAAGACACTAAAGGTTGTGGAAATCTCTTACGGTGGCCGAACCGGCTGTTGTCTCTACGCTTCCTCTTTCCTTCCGGCCCGGACTCCTTGTGTAGTAAGTCCAATAAATGTATTGCAATGAAAGACCCTCTTTGATTCCACGAACCCAACCCTACTCTGTCCACGCGAAAAATGGAGTAAAGTTCTTGAGGAGTAATTTCCGGGAATATGTGGAATGGGCAAAGTGACAGGCAAGAGATGCTGTTCAACGCTGTTCAACGCTTCGGAATACAACGAGGATGTTTTATGTTTTTTTAAAATGCAATCGAGGGAGTCGGCAGAGGTATTTGCTTTGTCGCAGTCATCGTATAGTGCTCTCCCATTATGTGGTATTGGCGGGATGGGTACCTTTTTCCTTTGCAGACAGTGGGCTAGGGTCCATACCGAATTGTCCTTATGTGAGAGTGAACTTATTTTCTCTTGCCAAGTTTTTTCCCAATGTTTTCTAGTTTTGGATGTTACAAGGTTTAGAAGTGCACAGAAGCCGATTTTATCTTGGCGGAGATGAGTGCGTTGCCATGAGGGCTCTGGCCTTGTTTCTAAGTGAAATTAGGCGCCAAATATCCGGAGGTAGTGTGGCACCAGCGATGGAGGCCGGAGAAGGAGGGTAGCAAGAGCGAAGAATGATTTTGGTTAAGGTGCTTGTAAAATCTTGAGCCGCTTTCTCTATGCTGCCTGGAGTGCTAGCAGGACATGGGACAAGGTTAATGGCCAAGCAGTTTTCTTTAAATAGTTTCCAGTTAACTCTTCTAGTTGGTTCTGGTTGTATGAAGGAGTGTAAGAACGCAGTAAAATATGGGGCAGTGGTCCGAGGCTGAGTTATATAGGTTAAGGATTTGGAATGCGATATCTGCGGATAATGGAACTACATCCAGGATATTGGAGGAGTGGGGGTGATGATGGAAGAGGGTAGGGAAAGGCGGTGGTGAATTGCGATATTTTTGGTAAATAGGAGCTTATGAAGGGCTCGCCCTCGTGTTGTAGTGGTTTTTCAACCCCAGGCAGAATATTTGGCGTTTAAGTCACCACTTTTATGAGCTTTGGGTGCAGTAGCGATGACAGTGCTGATAAGCCAGGGATGTCTGACTTTGAGGATGAAGGTGGAAAGTAGGCTGACAAAATGTTAAGGGTCCCAGTAACTCCTTTTATTGCTATTCCAGCGAGTTCCAGTTTTTGGGTGGGTGGGGGTGAAGTTATGTGAAGAGTACGTTAGTTTTAGATAGGATCATGACCCCGCAACCAGGATCATTGGCTCTATCTCTTCTGATTTTAGAGTAATTTGGACAATTAAATGTTTGGGTATTATTATTTTTGGTTTCTTGAAGAAGGATGATGTCTGGATAATGATTGGTTATTAGGAGGTTTAGCTCTTTTTTTTTGTTTTATATGCCATTTATGTTCCATTGTAAAACTTTAAAGAAGTGGTTGTTTATTTGTGAATTAGGCAAAATTTACAAGTTGAAGAAGGACTGGTATAAGGTCATTGGTGATGATGCTAATAAGGGTTTTACTGTCAGTAGGAGAGTGAAGTTTCGTAATTATGCTCAATAGAGCAGTTCTTATATTTGTGGTTGATGATTGGTCATTGATTGAGGGAGAGTGTTCTCCAGAGGGTGGCGGAGGGTGTTGATCGGAGGTTGGGGGAGAGTTAAGAGACGATTAAGGGGTTCACAGCCAAACTGTCAGCTATCAAGAGGGCCCTAAAAGACATAAGAGAATGTAATGGCTCTTTTCTCATCTGTTCGCACTCATTGATTTCCCTATAATCCATATCAGTCTTGTCATCAATGCACCTCATGGTTCAGGAGATCTATTATACCCTGTGGTCCCTTCAGATAAAGGGGAAGTAGGTATCCTCTACATGGACTGCTGGTCATGTGGGAATACCAGGCATTGAAAAAGCTGGCAAAGCAGCAAATGAAGCCCTGGTCAATCTCAAAACAGACTCAGCTTTGCTTCCTGTGCTGGATGTCGGGGCTGCCTTGCTGAATTTGGTTCTGAACTAGTGTAAGGAATCTTGGTGATTCTTGCCAAACAAGGAACTAAAGGCCATAAATTTGGTTGTTTTGACAGCGCCCTCTTCCATCTGGAACATTAGGGGGAAGAGGTCAGGATCACGCGCCTGAGAATAGGGCACTTAGCCCTCATGCACTCTTCATGAGGACAAAAGTGCAACCTTGCAGCAATGTTTTAAAATAAGATGTAATTTAAGCAATAGTTTAGGGGTGGACCCCAACTTTTTAAGTAAGGTTTCCAGGTTTTTAAAGGAAACTGACCTGAACGGACAACTTGAGTTTCCGTTTCTTTTTTTTTAAATAATTATTTTTTTAACTATTTATATGTTTTTTATACATAAATCTATTTATCAAAATTGGATTGAGATTTTAAATGTTTTAAAAAGTGGTGCAAAAAGAACCACTATTACTACGGGTTGGTTTCTTTGGGTAAGACCATTGCCTTCAGCTGAGAGATCTCAATGAAAATATTGGTTAGTACGGAAGAGAGGGGTGATCCCATGGCTGACTTTCATTATGTTCAATGTGCTTATCATTCCAAAGGAAGTATGAGTTCCTGAGGCAGAATTTGCGAGGTCCAGGTTAATCCTTAGCTAATCCCTGTGAGGTGAGGTTTTTGATGAGTAGCATGGAGCCATCAATGGCCGTATTTGTGAACAAGGAAATTACATCAAAGGTCACCAGCATGTTGACTATTTGGACTTCAGCATTCCGAATAATGTGAATGAAATCCATGGAAGTTTTAGCAAAAAAGTCAGTTTTTCTGGCGAAGAGTTGAAGAGCATGCGCAACAAATTGCGGTAGCTTGTGGGTTGGTGCATCGATGTTGCTGACGATGGGTCGTCAGCAACATCGATGCGTCATCACCTTAAGTGCCATCAAAGCACGCCGAAATTTAGAAACTAAGAAGAAAAAGAACCACAATGAAACTACAAGATATTAACTTGCATTACTGGAAAGATAGCTCAGGCGTGTACATTAATAGGCAATGGTTCGCATTCTTAAATATAATTACATATTTTATGTGTTTTATACACTCCTTCCCATGTATGGTAAATTTATTCATTCATTTATTTATTATATTACCAACACGAAGCCCGGATACATCATGAAATGACTTTCTTGCTTGCAAGAAAGAAAAACATCTTCAATTGCCATTATATATTTGTGGAGAAAGGAAAGTCAAACGTTTGTATGTCTCCGCACATGTCCAATAATTTGATTTTCCTTTTCAGTATTTGATCTTTTTACCTATTAAACGAAAATATAGTATCCATAGAGCATACTTTATTTCTCTTTAAAATTAGATCTTATTCTCAATCTAATTCGAAACTTTTCATTCCTCACTTGTTTGTTACTGTTGCCACGGCTACAGCGTCACCAAATGAACGAATCAAAACAAACATTATTGCGTACTTCAGAAACAGCATTCTTTACACACTCACAGACCATAGGCTTTCCTTTCCAACTGAATGACATGGAGCAAATTCTTAACGGTATGGCCTCTCATTTGCTTAAACAAGGATATACTGCTTCAGGTTGCTAATCTTAGTGAATGTATTTTGGAAAGAATGGACGGGTGAGATCATTTGTGAGATATATGCCTTTTAAATTTGGAGAACACCTAATTACATACACAACAATAATACTTGCTGCTGAGATAGTCATGTTTTAATTGCTTTGGGCTCTGCTTGAATTGACTGCAGTATCAATCTCTGTAGAAAATATATTTGTAAATGTTCCTTTTGAAGTAGTTAAGATCGTATGTTTTTGGTAGAATTGAACGGGAGTCAAGTGTCCCACGACAGCTATACCTAAACATCGTCAATAATGTTTAGAAAATAGTATTATTTCACATGCGCAATGATCAAACGATACATTGAGTCCAAATCATTCAAAATGGATAGTTAAAATACAACGGTTATAAATAGGAAGATTCGATATTTAAGTAGTTAACGAAAAATTAGATTTTTATTGTTTTCTGTAGTGAGGTATTATTTTATTTAATATGCTGAATCAATTCCCAAATACACCTATTAACGCCACAAATCCCTTGCTGTTGTGAAATACTCCTTTTTAATTATGGTGATTGTGATCGAATTCATTTCTTCTTCTACATTCTGTTCGATTGGCATTGCTTTTATTCTTGAAAATGCCATTATTTAAGGATACAAGTGTGACCTTTATATTTCAAATGCATTTAATGTACTCACTTTCACAGCAAACCGATAATGGTTGATTATATGCAGTTTAATTGAGTACACTATGCATTTAGACGGGCTTTATTTTTATACAAATTCAGAATCAATGGAAACAAAATTTATTTTAATATTGGAGCAATGTAAGACAATGAGAAGTCTCCTTGAATTTGAGTGTTTGTGTGCAATAATATAAAAATGTTTAACATCACCAATATAATGGCACGCTCATTTAAACTGTTAAATTCTCATTATGTATGATTAAGGATCATGCATCAATTGTCCTTTGATTATGGAGAATTTAGTAAACCAAATTGTGCAAACATAATAAAATGGCAGCCATCATGACTTCTGTCAAATTTCCTTGAGGAATTAGCAGTTTTAATGTGGCGTTCTTGGATTTATTTTGAAGAATGCACCAAACTCATAGGATTTCATTTCCACCTTACTCATCTCTCAATAAACAATCTGTGTCACAAAAACAGTGTAAAAAAACAGATAGTTCTAAATTTGAATGTCCACAATATGAAATGCGCTGTAAGTTGATCAAATTCCACAATAAATAGTATTATTTAGATTTGCTCTACCCCTCATGGTGTACAATCATGACTCCACAGCTAATTAAAAATGGTTTGCAGAAATCACGTTGTGGTGTATTAGCAAGGGAGGAAAAATCTCTCTTGGGTAGTAGCAAGATTCGTATGACATGTTTTGGGAAATGACCCCATAACTCATCACTGCAATTCAAATGACATGGAAAGAAGACGTGGTCAAGTGTTAAACGATACTCATTTGAAATGGGAAAGTTGAGCTTTAATCAGTTCATTACATATCTGACTGATGTGAGTCTCCCTGTTTAGTTTCCTATCTATATTAATTCGTAGTATTTTAGAATTTTCAACATCAGTACATTTTTATATACTATAACTGCATACATTATGCTGAGTTTTGTTAGTATTTAAACGTAAATGATTAATATGAAACCTTCCTGCTTATCCTGTCTTTGAGTGGCTCTGAATCGTACCTTTGCATCTTCTAGATTTTGATATTTTTGCACACACAAAGCATGATAAGGATATAAAACATATGTAGGTTTAATTTTACAGGGCAAATCAGGTATCATGATGATACCCAAAATAGCTCAATACTAGAAATTTGTCATGAAAATATGGGCATTAAAATTATTATTGGAAGCAAAATGAGGCCATGTCTTTATGGACAAATTAACCCTAGAACTACTAAAAATTTAAGAGAGATTAGGTAAATCAGACTGTTGTGCTACAATACAATTTTCAAGGAAATAATGAAATTAACTCCTAATAATAATAATCTAGAAGGAACTTGAATCCTTAAATGAAACATCCCTATCCTGTTCATTCCCTTTTCTTGCTCATCTCACATTCTCCCCCCTATTACCATCTTGAACAGTCCCCTGTCGGTCAATATGCCCTTCATCCATTTTTACTGCCTCAATAGGATTTCTCCCAACCAACCCCTCTCTTCACCCACCATACCAAGTACTTTCTCATTGATTTTCTTCTCGGTCCATTTCACCTTCTCCATTTTCTCCACACCCACATGTCAAAAGCCTCCAGTCCACGACTATCCTCCTGCTTCAATGACCACATTTCCGTATATAACTATGCACCATATCAAAAGTTTCCCGAGTCTTTTTTTAATATCCTTACTCAACGTCCCATTCGTCAACTCTCTCCTCCCTATGAAAGCCTCTGTGCCTAGCATTATTCTTCTCCATACGTCCCTACTACTTTGACCGTATTGGTCCAAATGCTTCAGAGATTAGTGAACTCTTCTACCTGCATTAGTTTTTGCCCTCCTATTTTAATGTTTATCTTAGCTTTTTTCTTTCTAGAAAATTGCATATCCTTTGTTTTAATAATATTGATTCTCATCCCATACCTGTCGCCCTGAATTTCCAATTCACTCAGCAATCCTTACAACCCCTTGGCTGACTGACAAACTAAAGCTTGGTCATCCACAAACCTAATTAATTTTACGAATTCCCCGCCCACTTTCATTCCTACCTCCAGTTCTTCCCATGCCTCTTTGATCATTTCCTCTGCATTGTAGTTCAAGATGGCGTCAACTTTGGCCGTACAACGATGTGGCTCTTGTAAAACACGAGTCGAAGTACGTGATATGATTGTTAGTTGCGATATTTGCTCAGGTGTATGCCACCATAAATGCTCCGGCTTAAGTGATATAACATTAAAAGCTCTCTCGGACTGCCATGACATTTACTGGAAGTGTTTTTATGCCGTGTAAATAAGCCCAATATTTACAATATGGCGGCCGACATTGAAAATTTGAAAATCAAGTTACTAACTCTCCAATCTACCGGATCCACGGAAAGTACTACCTTGCAGCCAATTGCAAAGGAAGCTGTAACGTTGTCTACGGAATTGAAACCTGAAGTCAACGAACAATTAGGCCTCAATAGTGACAACTCCGATTTGTGCCCCAAAAATGTAAAAGCAAAATTTATCACCATGAGTTTCGAATCCATCGTTACTGACGAGGAAGGTTTTCAAAAGGTGAATTACCAGAGAAACAAATGCAAACGAAATAAGGTTTTTGGGAGTTGTAAGCAGCCTGCTGTTACGTGCAATTTTGTGGGAGTTCCTCGCAAGACTCTCTTCTACATTGGTCGTGTCCAGTCCATTGCAACGCCTGATGACATTGTGAAGCATCTGTCCGGAATATTTCCTGGGAATGGCTTCAAATGTGAAAGTTTGAGAGTTGGTGAAGTTTATAATTCTTTTAAACTCTGTGCGCCAATTAGCCTTAAGGATCAACTTCTTAAAGAAGTTATTTGGCCAGTAGAAGTGAAAGTTGGGAAATTTTTCCCCCCAAAACCGCAGAAACTGACCCCTACTCATGAAGAGACAGAGAATATTGCTGAAGGGTCAGCTGCGGTGGTGAATCCGAACTCCGAGTTGAAAACTAGTGATGCGCCGGTATCCACCTCAGCAACAAGGGGCCACACCGATAACACTACGGAAAAGTGTTCCTTAGAGAAACGTGTTACCCGCCTCCAAACGGGAATATCAAAACCAAAGTCCTTTTGACTAGATAGTATTAATTTATTTTGCCAAAATATGAGATGTCTACGTAATAAGATAACGGAGATAGAGGCAATAGTCAAACATGGTGGCTACAATGTGCTATGTCTCAATGAGCACTGGATTGCAAAAAATGAATTTGATGTGTATAACATTAGTGATTTTGGCTGGTCATCATTCTACTGCCGATCTGTAGCAAAAAAACGGTGGTACCTGTATTTATTTCCTGAAAGGTATGCCCTTCAAGGTAATTGACTTGGAAAAATTCTGTCTGGAATTGATTGCACTTTGAAATATCTGCGATCATATTGAAGGACCTGAATTTGATCATTGCTTCTGTGTATCGCTCCCCTAATGGTGTTTTTTAACACTTCTTCAATCAATTGGAACTAGTACTATCCCTATTCTTGACTCTGAAAGCCAATATCATAATTTGTGGAGATCTCAACATTGACATAACACTAAAAACTAGTAATTGTCAGGTTCTTGAAAATCTTTTGCTTTCTTATAATTTATACTGGGCAAACAAACAGCCTACTCGACTTTCTGCCTGCCTAGATAATGTAATTACCAATTATGGTCCTGAATTGTACAGTGTAAGTGTTATTGACTATCTCTTATCTGACCATCAAGGTATAAGCTTCACTTTTATTACTCAAATAACTCAAAAGATATATCCAAATAGAGGTAAAACCATAATTGTGAGGCCCATAACAGTAGAAGGTTTAGAGAGTTTCCAACTGCTTCTTTCTTGTATTGATTGGCATGGTTTTTGCACAGACTCTGTAGAACAAACATGTTTTTCAAGTTTTTTAGGTAATTTCCTAGGCATTTTTGAGCAATGCTTTCCTAAAAAAATTCCTAACTCTATCCCCACTAAAAATAAAAAAAATCTCTGGTATGCTGGGGAGTTATTAGCTCTTAGAAATGATTTACTTAGTTACTACCACTCTTACAAAACCAGTGGAAGCCAGCATGACAAAGAGGCTTACTTGAAATACAAAAGAGATTATTATAATTTAGTTAGGTGTGCAAAAAATAATGCTTACAAGGATTTTATATTGAATGCAAAAAATAAACAAAAGGCAGCATGGAGTATAATCAATCAAGAAGTTGGTCATGGTAATGGAAAAGAAAATCTTCCTTTCACCCCAGATGCTGTAAATAATTTTTTCTTAAAAGCTGTTGAAGACAATTTGTTCTCTCGAAAAGTTGATGCTGCCAATATTGGTAATATGCTGCAAAATCTTCCTCCGAATAATTTAAATTTTAAATGGAATTTTGGTACTCACCTTGATATTATATCGACTGTTAAAAAATTTAAAAAATCCAACAGTAAGGATATTTATGGTCTTTCTAACTCCCTAATAAAGGACATTATTGTGCTCATAGCGGAACCATTAGCAATGTTAGTCAATTTATGTTTTGAGACAGGAGATTTTTCAACAGCTCTAAAATATTCCAAAACAGTACCTGTTATAAGAAAGGTGATAAAGATGATTTAGCTAACTACCGCCCCATTTCCAAGGCCCCCGTTTTTGGTAAAATTTTTGAAGCTATTATGAAAGATCAAATATGTAATTTTTTTGAGTTAAATAATCTGTTTTCCAAATCCCAGTATGGCTTTCGATCTGGGAAATCTACAATTTTGGCAGTAGAGTCCATAGTTAATTATGTCATTAATGCATTTGAAGAAAAGGAATCAGTCTCAGTGACACTATGTGATCTTAGTAAGGCCTTCGACTGTGTTAATCATTTAATATTACTAACAAAGCTAGAATATTATGGTATTAAGGGAGTTGCACTGAAACTAATGAAGTCATATTTGGATGATCGCCACCAATTGGTTGAACTTGATGGCTGTCAGTCTGCAGCTCTTAAAGTAAAATGTGGTGTACCACAGGACTCTGTGCTTGGCCCAGTACTTTTCATTATCATGATTAATGATTTGCCCTGTAATATGAAACCTAGATCTGTTTTATATGCTGATGACACTACTTTTGTGCAAAAGTGTCAACATCCAGAAGATGCAAAGTTACGATCTAGCGCTACCCAAAAACCGGCTAAGGAATGGTTTGATGTTAATCATTTACAATTAAATACTAACAAAACTCAGCATATTGTGTGCAGTCTTAAATCAAAAACAACTGATATTGAAACTGCTAAAATACTAGGAATTTATATTGATACAAAACTTATTTGGGAGACTCACATCAGTCAGACCTGTAATAAACTTAGTAAAGCTGTTTATATGTTAAGAAAGCTCAACTTTATCATTTCAAATGAGTATCGTTTATCACTTTACCATGCCTTCTTTCAATGTCATTTGAATTATGGTGTTGAGTTATGGGGTCATTCCCCTCATGTTAAACAAATTTTGCTATTGCAAAAGAGAGCTATTCGCTCTCTTGCTAATATACCACCACGTGATTCCTGCAAACCTTTTTTTATTAGGTATAGAATCATGACTGTATTTCGTTTGTATATCTTTAAGGCTCCGACTCATGTGAAAGTTAATCTAGAAACTTACCAATTAAGATCCAACCTCCATAAGTATTCCACAAGAGGTAAATCGAATCTAAATACTACTTATTGTAGATTGTCATTAACTTACAACACATTTCACAATATGAACATACCACTGTATAACCATCTGCCTACTCAGTTGAAATCAGATGCTATCCAGAGTTTCAAGAATAGGGTATATACCTGGTTACTTACTCACCCACTATACTCATTGGATGAATTAGTTTGTGGCAATTTTCATCAGTGGGCAACCCTGCCTTACACCTCTTCCTAACGCTACCCATCAGGACTCTTCATTTCCCACTCGCACCTGAGCAGTCTGAGACATATACAGGTTGCGGATTAGCCTCCTTTCCCGCCAATCTATTCCTATTTCCTGCAATATACTCATTAGTTTTTCACAATTCACTCCATCAAATGCTTTTTCGAAAGCTACAAAACAGGCAAATACATCCTGGTTGTGTTCTATATTCCTCTCGATTAATAATCTCATTTCTGCAATGGCATCACACGTACCTCTCCCCTTCCTAAACCCTGAAAATGTCTCGCAAGTTTGATGGGCATTTAAACAAAACAGAGGGACAAGGTTAGAATAAAATTGATGTTGACTGATTGTCATTAATAATTATGAAGAGTTCACGGATTAAATGTTTAATTTTGTGTGTTCCGGGGAAGAAAGTGGTGATAATATTAGGGCTTTTTGGAAAGTTTGGTTTGATGAGGGGAGTGTATTTGGTTGAGGGTTAGGATTTTACTGCTCAGTAGCATTCATGGTACCTACATTTTCTCAGAGAGTCCTGTAGCTGATACAAGTACTTCTGTTGGGAGGGGATGTTGTTGCAGAGACTGAAGCCACGGACTGAGAGAGAAAGGGATGGAGCGCTTTGTAAGAGGTGGATGGCAGCTGTGGAAATCAAGCTATTGTTCTTACTAGTTGGATTAACGTGGACTGAGGTATAAAAGGTATTGTTTTGGAGGTGAATGTTAATATACAGGAAAGTGTTATTCAAGTCGGGTATGGAAGAAGTGAATGATACTAATGAGGATTTGAGAGAGGAAATAAAAGGGGATAAATTTTTGCGTCTGAGGAACCAAAGGAGGAAAATATCATTGATATAGTGGGCCCAGAAGAGTGGTTTGAGGGTTTATTATTGCAGAAAGTCATGTTTTAGTTTACCCATAAAAAGATTGGCGTATGTAAGAGCCATACGTGTTCCCATTGCAGTGCCTTTTATTTGTAAATATATTTTCTCGTTGAATTGAAAAGCATTTTTGGTGAGAACAATTTTACTCTGTTTGATGAGCAAATCTGTGGATGGGGTGTGTTGTGTGGATCGTAGGGAGAGTTAATATTGCAGGGCTTCTCAGCCTTCTTTGTTGGGAATGGAGGTGTACAGAGATGTATTGTCTATTGTGGCCATGAGAATGGTCGTGTTGTTGTGCTGAACCAAGCACACTGCATGTATCGCATGCCTGCCTCCCACCCCCTTGTTCATTTCCCATTGGTCCCTTACCCCTCCCTCCCTCGACCCTACCCTGCACATGTCCCCTCCGCTATTCCACGAGAAGGCCAGTCTGAGGACAACAGCAGAGCCATTGAAACATCAAAACAATATATAGTGAGTGTCCTTTCTTTGTGTCCCTATGGTTTAAAAATCTACATCTGTATTTTTATGTGTTTATATATATTTATGTATATATATATATATATATAAATATATACATATAGAATTATTATGTAATCTACCCGTTAAGGTAGGTTTTTGGATGGACAAAGCTACTAAATAAAACCTTATGTGTCTCGTAAAAAACACAAAATCCAGCATCCTACTCCATCAAGTCCCTCTTCATCTCTGAGTGCTCTCTGCCTCCCTTCATCCCGTCCAACTTCCCTATCCTACTCCTTCCCTTTCCTCGTTGGTCTAACATTCTCCCCTCTATCACAGTCCTCAATATCCCACTGCCGGTAAATACCCCCTTCACTCTTTTTTCGTGCCTCTGTAGGATTGCTCCAAACAAGCCCCTCTCCACGCCCACCATACCAAGTACTTCCTTGTTTGTTTTCTTCTGTGTGCATTTCACCTTCTCCATTCTTCTCCACACCCACATTTCAAAAGCCTCCAGTGTACGTCTATTCTCCTGCTTCAATGACCACATTTCCGCACCGTACATAGCTACGCTCCATATCAGTGTTTTTACGAGTCTTTTTTTAACATCCTTTCTCAACATCCCTGTCATCAACTCCCCCCTCCTTGTGAAAGCCTCTTTGCCTAGCACAATTCTTCTTCTTACGTCCCTACTACTTTGAACGTGTTGGTCCAAAAAACTACCGAGGTATGTAAACTTTCTATCTGCTCTGGTTTTTGCCCTCCTATTTTAATGTTTAGCTTAGCATTTTTCTTTCTGGACAATCGCTTAACCTTTGTTTTATTAATATTGATTCTCAAAACATTCTGTCGCACTGAATTTCCAATTCATTAAGCAATGCTTGCAACCCCTTGGCTAACTGACAAACTAAAGCTTGGTCATCGGCAAACCTAACTGATTTTAAAAATTCCCAACCCACTTTCATTCATTCCTCCAGTTCTTCCCATGCCACTTTCATCATTTCCTCAGCATATAGGTTGAACAGTAACGGTGATAATGAGCAACCCTGTCTTACACCTGTTCCTAACCCTGCCCAACCGAATTCCCAATTCCTCACTCGCATCTGAGCAGTCTGAGACATATACAGGTTGCGGATTAGCCTCCTTTCCCGCCAATCTATTCCTATTTCCTGCAATATACTCATTAGTTTTTCCCAATTCACTCTATCAAATGCTTTTTCGAAAGCTACAAAACAGGCAAATACATCCTGGTTGTGTTCTATATTCCTCAGAATTAATAATTTCATTACTGCAATGGCATCACGTGTACCTCTCCCCTTCCTAAACCCAAACTGATCCTCCCCTAAGTAATCATATGCCCCATTCTCCATCCTTTTGTTTATGATCCTGAGAACAACTTTAGCTGCATGGGATATCAAACCTATCATCCTGTAGTCCTCACATGATGTTCCCCTATCCTCTTTAGAATTGGAATTAAAAATGATCTCACAATGTCTTCCGGCCAGATTCCCTCCTCATAAATACTACGGATCAGCCCATATAGCCTCTTCCTCCCACATTTTCCTAAGCCTTTTAAAAGTTCGGCGGAAATGTTATCCATCCCCACAGCCTTATTTAGTTTCATCTCCCTTAATGCCCTTTCTATCTCATTGTCTAGTATGCCTGGACCTAAGCCATCTTCCTCTACGTCATGTTCCTCTTCTATGTCTAACCTTGTTGGTCTAAGTTCTTTATTATTCCTTCCATCTCTCTTGGATCTTCCCTGCATCCAATATTACCTTACCCACCTTATCTCTAACTGCGATCGTTGATCTCCCTTTCTTACTTCCCGATAAAGAGTTAACTTTGCTGTACAGCGCACCGATTTCACCCTTCCTCTACAGACTTTCCATATCCTCGCACTGTCTTCCACCATGCTTCTTTTGCTTTATTTGTTGCCCGCCTCAATTTATTGTTTAATTCTTTGTACTTCATTTTGCCTAATTCTGTATTTACATTCTTCTATTTTCGCCGGTCATCCATCTTTGTAATCATCTCATCCGTGATCCATGGTTTCGTGGTCCTTTTAGCGTTAACGATTCCAATAGAGTCTTTTGCAACTTTAGACAACCATTTCTTGATACATTCCCATTTTTCCTTGATAGTACGTAGCTTTTCACCATCCGCCATGATTTCCTCTACCACCTGTTTGAATTCCTTCATTTTCAAACCATTTAATGCTTCTACATTCCATTTTCCAACTCGCCGCCCCTGCTGTATCTTTTCGAAACGGACGCTACAGTTCATAATAATTAATTGTGGTCTCAGTCCGCATCCGCTCCCGGGAAGCTGTGCGAATTTATCACACTGTTGCTAAACCTGTGCCTAACCAGGATATAATCTAGCTGATACCTCTCTGAGTCACCTGGCATTTTCCATGTATACCTGCATCTTTTGTGGTGTCTAAACCAAGTGTTGGTGGTGACTAGCCCGTCTCCAGCAGAACTTAACTGCTTTCTCCCCGCGGTCATTCCTTGTGCCTAAACCGTAGTCCCTGACCTCATCACCATCTCTTTCTTCGTCTACCGTCGCATTCTAATCCCCCATCACCATCAAATGTTTCCCTGCAGGAACACACGCGATTATGTCTCCTAACTGATCATATATCCAATCGACCTCCTCTGCCTTCTGGTTGCTCGGTTGCATGTATACCTGAATAATGACCAAGTTCGTCGGCTCTATTTTTATCTCAACTAGTAGTATTCTATCCGGTACCTGCTCTATATTGACTACGCTTCTCCCTACTTCTTCATTTAATACTATAGCAACCCCTCGTTGGCTCTTGTCCCCGCCGCTGTATATTATTCTATACTTATCACTCCAATAATTCCCGCTATCTTTCCATCTCACCTCGCATAGACCTAAAATATCGATATTTCCCCTTTCCATCTGTCGCTTATCATTCTCCAGTTTCCCTGTCCTCATCATTGTCCTAACATTCCACGTTCCTATTCTAATTAATTTGGTCTTCTTCTCCTGCGTCTTCTGTCCTGCTGCTGCCGGTTTTCTCTTGCAAGGGTTTCGTGAGATGACGACCGCGGAAGCCTTGCCTCTCCCGCTGCCGGCTACGACACACGGCCGATTGGGCCGAGCCCCATAGTTGCCAGGACTCAAAATCTTTGTCATGTTAATCTTTGGAATGGTAATTGAGGTAGTTTCCCGTTGCCTTCCTCAATAGTTTTTTTAACGTGACACCATGACTTCTTGGCCGCCACACTTGGGTCCGACGCCATCGCAGCCGCCTCACTGAGGAACAGACGCTGCGTGGACTACCTATCGTCTGGCTCCTAACCTTCGACCTATCTGGCATTGGTGACCCTTCCAGGAGCAATTATTATTACTCCCGCCAGCACAGCTCTAGGGGTCATCGGAACGCGCGAGCCATTCCACCACGTCATGATTGTAGTCCGGGGAGGGTTATATATATGTATACATATATATATATATATATATATTTCCAACAGGAATATTTTATTAGTTGAATAATATATCGGTCCTTTCTATTTTATAATTTCCATTTCATCTGTACTTATCGTCATTTTAGAGATAGCTTCACATACCTGTGATTATAAATATGAAAAAATAGCAGTCTTAAGTTATGTGAATATTTATTTATAAAATGAAAATGTTAAGGGGTTAAGAACCAATTTCAATTATATTTTGCAAAAAAATTAGTCTCCATTCATGCGGTAAATAATTGATAGTTACGACCAATGAATGCATTGAATCATAAATGCTTTTTACTATATCTACCGTAGGTATGCAGAAGATTAGAGCCAGGCGATTGAAATCAATTCCAAAGATGAGAAAGATCAAAATATCAAAAAAAACTATGAACGCGACGACAAAATATGTCGCCTCACTGCTTTTACGCTATGATTTGAAAGTCGAAACGAGACAAAGAGACTGCGGGAGATGCCGCAACAGTAACTTTTAACGGACACATCCGGAATCTCCCGCAGTTTATTTGGAATTTGTCAAGGTGTAAACAGATAAGTGTTTAAAAGTTGGCTCTTTAACCGTGTGGCGCATCCCGCACACGACTACAAATACCTGTGGCATTGTATGTACGGTATTTCGTCACAACATCTTGTTCCTTTTAAACCCTCAAAATTTCTGAGTTTAAGAGGAGGCCTCGATAGCAGAGCACAGGCATGTCCTGCCTGTGTTCACCGAGTGTCTCAATTTCGCCGGGGTCCGAGGCTTCGGCCGCCGGGATTCGGAGAGCGGCGCTGCCGGACTCTCTCGGAAGTCGAGGTTCCGATCGTGTTTTGTGTCGAGCGGCGGTTGACCGCCTAGTTCATCAAGAAGCGTGCGGTTTGACTCTCGACTTCTGCTGCCGGGAAGGCCGTGCTTTCGTTCTGTTTACTGGATCAAGACTGGCCTTGACTTTTGGTGTAGAGCTTAGGCTCATTTTTATTTGCTACCAACGGTCGCGTGTAGCGGGGAGGGAGTGCGCAATAGTGTTTATTTCTTTCTTGGAGTGCTTTCGGTGCACTCTCCATGTTTTCGCGCTGGCGTGCTCAATTTGATTTGTTTCAAAATGGTCGTACATCACGTGGACACGCTCGCCTTGCAAATTGACGATAAGGCGAAGGCCCCTGCTCCGTTGGAGGTCCACCTCCTTACACTAGAGTTACTGGGCCTCACACCAGAAGAGATTGTGGATATCTAATTTGGATATAACCGCCATTTGGTATTCCTGAAGTTGGCAACTGAAGCTACTATGAAGAGGATTCTATATTTTATCCCACGAAAGCTACCGTTTCAATCCCTAACGATCCGAGGACGACGATTACCATTGACGAGACCTTCGGTAGCCTTTGTAATGTCTGGGTTCTTCGTCTTCCCGTGGAGACCCCATTGGAAGATATAACAAGTGAGCTTCAACGTTTTCGAAAAATCCATCGCTCGTGGGAGAACAGGTGGGAGGGCGACAAAATGGCGCGCGTGCTGACAGGTACGACAGTGGTGCGGATGACGGTGGAAAGAAATATCCCGTCGTACCTCCACATTGGCAGCAACCGGGCCATCATTTAATCTACGAGGGTCAGCGACGCACCTGCGCCCGTTGCAACCAAGAAGGCCAAGGTGGAGGAAAGCCAAGGTGTCGGCAATATTCCCAGGGGTCCTCTAGAGGTGGACCAATTCGATCGATCTCCTCCGGTTTCTCTCAACGGAGCCCCTTCGGCAGATGACCTCCAGTCCACTCCCGGCCCCCCACGAGGCCACCTCCTGGGTTGGGCCGGTTACCAGCTGTGCTGCTTAAAAGAAGGCCCCCCGTTGAACGCTGCCGAGTTACCCGCTCTTCGTAGAGACCACGGCTGGGTCTTCTTCTTCGGACGAGGTCGAGGGGGAGGTATGCAGTGACAACTTGGGGCCTCGATCGTCGGCCCGTCGGACGAAACGCCCCGGGAAACGGCGAAGCTGTTGTCGCCTGGGCTCGAGCGGCGACCGAAGCGACGTAAGCCAAGACCAGGACTCTGGTAAGCGATGTCCGGTGCCCTTAGCTGTCCTCTCATTCCACCAATTAATATTATTTCGCTTAATATTGCTGGAGTTTATAGCGCTTTAAAAATTGCAGTCCAACGTTTTCTCCGCGATCTCAGGGCTGATGTAATCCTCCTTTAAGAGGTAAAAGAGGACATACTCTGGGATACAAACATCTTTCAGGCTTTCGGCAATTTCGCCGAAAGTCATTCTGGCACCACCACCCTAGTCCGAAATGGCATTCCGTTCTCTCATGTTCGCCGTCACGCTTCAGGCCGAAAAACGTTCGCAATCGTGAATGGTATCCATATCACGAACCTTTACGCTCCCTCCGGTGAGCGCGCGAGGGCAGAGTGCGAAACATATTTTAATGAACTCCTTCTCCCCAACCAGTATTCTTTCTTTGGGAGGGCCATATTGGGCGGAGATTTCAACTCCATCTACCGCCGAGGGGTAAGTGCCTCGAAAAGGGATGGGGTGACATACTATCCAAGCCGGGCACTCTCACTGATTCGAGCGATTGACGCAGTGCGTTCTTATTGTGCCGGTCCCACCCCCTTCACGCATTCAGTGCCTAACTCTCGGATGCGGATTAACTGCCTCTTCGTCTCGGCATCCCTAAAGAATGATGTTTAGAGAGTGGACACGTGCCCCTACGCGCGGAAGGATCTGGCCAGAAGTTTTCGCCCTCAGCGTCTACCCAGTTAGTGAGGGGTGCCTGAACTTCCTCCCGGAATGGCGCCACCTCAACTACATAGCCCCTTTTTACCTTTTGTTCGCTGCTACGAATGTTACAAAGTAATATGGGGACATTGCCTTCAGGTGACACCGAAGCAATGCTCGGCAGAATAAATAAATCTCTCTCGCTTCCAATGACTTGCACTCCATTGCCTTCAACCATCTCACTCTTTATCTTCGACAACACAACGGATAACGGCGCTACTCTAATAGATTCCACTGATACAATTTTGCTCGATCGGCCAATCCCATTATTAGCGCCGGTCTGAGTTTCGCGAACTTTGCCATCGCACAAGGGGACAACAAATCTATCCTCTCTTACTGGCGAAAAAACACAATCATCACCCAACTTCTTTATCCCAAACCGGGAGTCGGAGGAAACCTCGAAGACATCGCCATTAACTTCGTACCTAGCGGTGCAGCTTGCTTGCGACGCGGGTGGCAACCTCTCTATGACTCTTTCGGCCTTCGCCACCTCTGCTAATTTCTGTGAATACTTATTTAGAGATCCGATATCCTTATTCCCTTCTGTCGATTCCTCCGTCGTTACTTGAAAACAAATTCCCTCCATACTACCGTTTATTCGCGAGTTACATTTCATTATCTCTGCCGGAAAAGTACTTTGGTTTTTAGTGTCGCTTATCGTTTTTTCCTCAAGGGATGCTAAATTATACGTGGCCATTTGCGAATCATTGCCATTAATTATACCATAAATGAAAGAATCAAACGCCTTGACCTCTTCGGAAACTCCAATTTCATGGGCGCCTATGGGCTCGTCCATCTGCGATGTTACGCCATTAGATTTAAGGTCTGTCTCGTTTCCCTCACCCATTCTTATTTTCCGTTTATTGAACGATATACTTTTCCCGTAACAAACCATAAAATCAAGGCAACAATTTCAGAGCGTTTAAATCATTCGCCTTGACTGGGATTCAAACCCAGATCCCGCAATATCCGGTTGAGTGCTTTAGCCACTTAAGCTACCGAGGCGTCCTCTTAAACTCTGAAATTTTGGGGCTTTTAAGGGAACAACAGCACTCGACCGGATATTGAGGGATCTGGGTTTGAATCCCAGTCAAGGCGAATGATTTTTACACTCTGAAATTGTTGCATTGAAATGCACATTAGCGGATGACTCCGTTAAAAGTTACTGTTGCGGCATCTCCCGCAGTTTCTTTGGAATTCATAAAATCAAGGCCTAGAAGACCGTCATAGTTCGTTTCCCCCAAATCCACTACTAAGATGTCATGGGGATATAATTTATGATCAATCAAAAATTGCACGAACTCTCTCCGATGATTGGCAAGGGATGACCTGACGCGCTTCGCACCCGAGAATTGTAATCAGAATTCCTTAATTGGCCAAAAGGAAATTTTTTACTATCAATGATGGTAACGGCTGCTCTCGTTTCCACTAGAAAATTGTTATCTTTCCTAAAATTATACACTACTATTGTCCATCCTGCTTCTTGAGTTACCACTAGAATTAAATCTGTCCCGACCTCCCAGTCGGGAGATCGGCGTTTCCCGCCACGAAGGGATTTTCGCGCCTCGGGCAGCGTCTGGGAAGATGGCCATTCCTTTGACAAATGCCGCATTTCAAGAGCGGGCAATCTTTAGCCATATGATTTTCATTTCCACAATTTAAACACAAAGACGGCCTCGTTCCCCTCTCCCTCTCTCTACACGCTCGACCAATGTGACCGGTTTTACCGCAGCGAAAGCAAACGCGTGCGCCGTGATTATCTATCCTTCGGAGTCCCTACTTTCACCGGGGGAACCAGTCTTACTTTGGAACCCCTCCTGACAGTTTGTGCGGCGTTAATTTCTTCCACGGGAAACTACCAAGGTGCAACATTTGGCGGATTCGCGTTCATACCCTACCAAGGCGTTATATTTGGAGATGGCGGCCACCTAGGGGGTTACTGACACAACCACGCATTAGACTGTTGTGGTGAATTTACGTCTCTGTTGACGGCGTAATTTCTGACACTAGCTTCTTAAACGCTTGCGAACCCTTCTGTCTTAATCAAGTTTGTTGGATTACGAACCAACACAAACGTACCAATCTTTTCCTTCAGCCCAATTAAAAATTGCACAAGAAGTCTACCTTGAATTCTTCGCTGTTTCTGAATCAATCTCGCCCCATGACTCGCGTAGCCTACGGGCGACATGGCGCAATCTGGTTGGAAATTCTGCGACGCTCTCCAGCGGTTTTTGTGCGCAAGTGTTAAATATTTTTTCTAACATGATTGGAGATGCCTTTAGTGAAAATATCCTTTTGAGATTAATGGAAAAGTCCGCGTATGAACCTGATATGTGATGATTTGCAGAGACAAAATCCGCGGCGGTTCCTCCAAGCCGAAGTTGAGGGACTCCTAAGGTCTGTGCTTCATTCCAACTACTAAGATGACTTTCAATACGAACGCTTTCATAAAATTTGCCAACCCCAATCTCATCTTCCCCGCTAAACGTTGGAATTAAATGAATCTGGCTGCCAATAGCGGCGGTTTGCGCTGCTTCTCCGCAACCATTTTGCGGACTCGCGCTACTTCCCGGCTGATCTAACACATTAACCAAAGGTGTGAAGTTGAGTGCACTGCCGAATTTCAATCCATTTGCGGTTTCTTGATAATCGAGAAAAGGGTTAGGGTTCCCTAGTCTATGAGGGTTAAGGTCATCCATCGAGAAATTCAACCCAATGCTAATTACATTAAAATTTCACTGCGCTTAATTAATTTATTTTTTCATACTCCGAGTGTATCCGATACCCATGGTGGGCGCGTAATGGGCTAATTGATGGTTCCTGATGAAGTGACGCTTAGTTTAATTGCGCGCAGAGAATCGCGATGAGGTTATAGCACGTGTCTTAAAATAATAATTCGTTAGGTCAGCACAGATTAGAATATCCCACCTGTCAGAGAAAATACGGAACTTCCGATTTAAAGACGTAGACGGGCACATGATAATCTATGAGACACTGTCGCATACACTGAATAAATCACTAGTCCAACCGTGCAACCCCTCACCTGACACCAATATGTCGCAAGAGGGGTTTCTATAAGCGACACAAAGGGTATCGGGGAAGGTTAGAGTAACTACACCGAGTATTACCAAAGCAGCCGTATATTACCCAACATCAGTCATAATGCACCATTTACATAAGTATAAGCAAATTATGGATGGCTAGACCCTCGGTAAACCAACGCGAGTACGGACAGAATTAAAATGGCAGAAAATTACCTGGGACGGGGTAAATGCAGGGTGGACGCGGTCACGAAACACATAACCTAGGCAGAGCCCTCTTCCGTCGGAAAAGAAGGGAGTATGGCAGTGTGGACGCGGTTACGACACGCATAACCTAGGCGGAGCCCTCGTCCGTCGGAAAGGAAGGGAGTATTGCAGGGTGGACGAGGTCAAACGAACGTAACCTTGGCAGAGCCCTCGTCCGAAGTTTAGTCAGGAAGAGGACACACTGTCGCAACAAGCGCAACATAGCCGAAGCATCGTGCCCTACCGGTCACCGCCAGATAACCAACTAACTGCTTTTTGCCCGGCGACCAGGGCTTTTATACCCAATTTAAGATTCAGGGGAGGAATACTTAAGAAACGTTGTCTTTGGTCACGTGGGACATTCGGAGGAGCCAGGGAAGGAGTACCATGTCGCATACTTGCGACAATAATTATTAATTTTTGCAAAGTTACCATCTAGAATTTCGTTTAAGTACGAGGGTCATCCGGAAAGTAGTACCCGTTCGTGAAATAAAGACACAAAAGTAAATATTAACAAACATAAAAAATTTTATTTGAAAGAGGATACTTTAAACTACTTCTCAACATAATCTCCAAGCAAATTAAGGCATTTGTCATAACGTGTGACAAGTTTCTGTATTCCTGCTGCATAGTCCTTCGCCGCCAGCTCATTGAGATACGCGAGGGACCCATCTTGCACAAATTTTTGCATAATGCAGATGGTGTTTAACAATTTCATGAACAATTGTTCGAGAAACATTGGGAAAATGCTCACAGATGTCATCAATTGTGACGCGCCGATCGTTCCTCACGAATTCGTCAACTGAGCTCACCAGTTGGTCTGTAATGACAGACGGTCTCTCCGAACGCTCATCGTCGTGTGTGTTCCCCCTCCCCATGTTGAAGTTGCGACACCACCGCCGAACAGACGACTCGTCCATTACATTGTCTCCATACACCTCCTTTAATTGGCGATGAATATCACATGGGCGAACGTTTCTTGCATTGAGGAATTTAATCACTGCCCTCACTTCACAACTGGCGGCGTTCTCAATTTTTTTAAACATTGTAAACAATCACAGAAACAACACAGGCAATGCTAGCGTCACGCAACTTGGCTCAGAGAAGGCAGACAAGCCACTGAAGCTATCTGACCTCGTCCAACGGCTACTCGCGTCGTCAGCACTTCATGCGGCACGAACGGGTACTACTTTCCGGATGACCCTCGTATATTGAGCTCTGTTGTTTGAAATATTAATTAATCTTACTTCTAATGATTTAAACCGAATAGAAATAATTTTAAAATCAAATATTTTCTCAAACAACATTGTTTTACTATTTTTACATTATAAACGAATATATTAAGAGCAAATAACTTTAAAGAGCATACTGTATTTCATTAATGAAATAAGACTGGATCTGAACTCCAATTTGAAACCTTTCGTTCTTCACTTCTTTGTTACTATTGCCATGGTGACGTCGTCACCAAATGTTCAAACCAATCAAACTTAATTCTCAAGTAATGTATTAGATTGTTCTGTCACATTTTAAATTTCACATATCGCTAATGCCTTTGAGCATATTGTGCTTACCTGTAGAAATACACAATACACGTTCATTAAGGCTATATAGTATTCATTCTCAGATTCAGAATGCACAAATTATTTGATTGCATTGTGAATTAATGGGTGACATTAAAGGATCAACCGTAGCCAAAAGTTGTATTGCACTGTTTGGAAGAATACATCTCCTCTTTGAGGTGAACTGTCTCATTGTCTATTTTAAGGTTATTTATGTGTATTTGAACTTCTTCCTATTTACGCCACACATGGAAAGAATGGACTGGTGATATCTTTTATGAAACATATATATTTTAAATTCTGGAGAACGCCTAATTACATTCACGACAAGATTACCAGCTGCTGAGATAGTTGTCTTTTAATTTGTTCTGATGATAAACTCTGCTTGAATTGACTGGAGTATCCATCTAAGCGTAGAAAATATATATGTTAATGCTCCTTTTTGAAGTAATTATGGTCTATGTTTTGGATGGAATTGAACAGGAATCAAGTGCCAACCTACAGCTGTAAATAGTGTCAATATAAATTGAAAATAATACTTAATAATATATTCCATGATCAACCAATACATTGGGACCAAATTATTCAAAGTGGATTTTTAAAATACAATTTATTGAAAGATTCAATATTGAAAAATTAAACATAAAATAAACTGTATTTAATACTCGCTCGGTAGAAGATAGGGCTTCTTAAGAATTTCCACAGCCATTTTGCAATTACCCAATTGGGTGCCACAAATCCCATATTATGAAGCACTCCTTTTTAATTACAGTGTTTTAAAATGAATTCATTTCTTCATCTGCATTATATTTGAATGGCATCTATTGGCTTAGAAATGCCATTTATTTTAGAATATATGTATGACATATATAAGTCAATTGTTTTAAATGCACGAGATTTCAAAGCCATTTAATAATGATTGATTCCATGCAGGTTCATTGAGTTTAATTTATTTATTTTTATAGGCTTTATTTTCAAAAAAAATTCAGAATCAATCAAAACAGATTTCGATGAAATATTGGAACAGTTTAAGATGATGAGAAGTCTCCTGGAATTATAAAGTTTGTGTTCAAAAATTATAAAATATCAAACCAATTTAATGGCAGACTCATTTAAAAAGTTATTAATTCATTTATGCATTCATTGTCATTTAATTTTGGACAATTTATCAACCCAAATTAACATAAACATATTAAATATTAATCTTCATTACCTCAAAATAAAACATCCAGAAACGGACATTTTCCCAGATTTATGAAGAAGGTTCGATTGCCCAATTGCTTGATGCGTGAGTGTTTTGGTGTCCGATGGATTCCCAGCAACATCACTAGTCAACACTTCCAAGATTTCCTTTGACTGCTTCTCATCCTGTTTATTTAGAGATTGATGAAACTGCTGGAATTCTTCAATGCTTTCGGGCATTAATTGATCATTACTCAATTGAACTAATACCTGTGGAAATCAAGTTATATGCTGACCACTGTACTGATTCTTTTGTTTAAAAAAATCAAGTTTTATAGATTGGTAGTGAATAAATACTAATGAAATTAGTGTGTTGTTTTCCATTGATCATTCTTCATAAAACTATGAGCAAACCAGTTCAAGAATGATATTTGTCAAAGAGATTCTCACTCCATTCTCTTCAAATGTTATGCCACAGCATAGATATGTGCTCGTCAAACACTATCTGCATTTTGCAGACAATGGTACCTTTATGAGGGATATAAATCCTTGTGTCAAGCTGAATGAAATTAGCCCTCTGCTTGTATTTCTCAACAAAAATATCTCAAGTTTGTTGACACCTGAGAGGAAGATTTCTATTGATAAAAATGTTATTCTGTACAAGGATGAGCTCTCACTGATGCAGTATGTTTCCTTGAAAGGAGCCAGATTTGGGGTGGAAACGTTTAGATTTGCTAAGCCTATGTCTGGATATATATGGTCATTTATTATTATTTCTACAGGAAAAAGGTGGGTCATGATAGTCAAGGAGGGTAGAGCATTGGACTATTGGTCCTGAGTTCAAACCCCAGGCAAGGCACTCAGGGCACCTGATGCTCCAGTCAAGCTATGTGATTTTTCCTGGTACCAATCTTCCTGGTAAACCTTATCTGCCACAGTGAAAGTAACTGGCTCCCCTTAATACCCTGATGTGTGAATTTCACAGACTGTATAGAGCTAAGTACTGGGTGAACTCTACCTTCACCCATAAAGCGACCTTCCAGCATTGATTACTGTGCTTATGGTACACAGGAAATGGTCAGTATTGAACGTGGAATATACCAATCTTCCTAATACATCCTTAGATTGTGCTAGCAGTAATGAAACCTCTGCTAGGTCAAAGAACATTGCCTGACTGCAGACAACTATTACACCTCCTCAGAGCTGGCTGATTTATTGGTTTCGAAAGGAACCGATAGACATGGGACATTGAGAATTAGAAGGAAGGAAGTACTAGATGACGTATAGACTGAAGAAGTTTAAAAAGGAGGAATTGACTGCCCTCCAGCAAGGCAAAGTGATTGCTATGAATTGGGAAGATAAGATGGGCGTTAAGTCTCTGTACCCTTTACAGTACATAATACGGAATTTGTGGAATATAAATGAAAAGGATATGGTGCTATAAAAGCCAAAAGTTGCTGTTGTGTACAATAATACAATAGGTGGAGTAGAAAGGGAAGATCAGCACCTGACAAATTTCCCCATTATGAAAAAGGGGTTCAAATATTATTTAAAACATTTTTCACTTGTTGGACCAGGGCACATGGAATGGATTTCTGTTGCAGAGAAAGGGTGGTGGACCAAAGGGTAAGTTCAGAATTTAGAATCAAACTAGTGGAAGATGTAATTGAGAGGTACATTGCATATGATATAACATGTGAGGGTGGAAGGCCTTCAGTAGAACCAAATCCTTGATCCTCTATTTAAGTTACAATTTCCCAAGTATATTCCGCCTACAGAGAAGAAGGAAAAGCTTTGTAGGATGTGTGCAATTTGTTGTGCCAAAAGGGATGGAACAAGCAAAAAGATTGGAAAAGAAGCGAGGTGGCATTTCCAAGCATGCCACAGCCCCTAAGAACAGACATGTGATTTTATGAACGGGTGGAGATTTTCGTGTGTTTTAAAAATATGGTTAAAAGAATTCGTAAATCATGCCTTAAGTTTCTACGTCATATCATTTTAATCGCCATGTTCTTTCGTCATCCTGTTTTTCAACAGGAATTAATAATTCTAAATCCTCGATGACTTTATTTGCGTGTGAGAGATTCTGAGCAACTTTCTTTTGCCGCTGTGTTTGTAATTAAAAATTCGAAAATTATGAAGAAATGTTGCTGTTTCTCTCGCTTTTAATACACAAAACATTCTATATAAAAATAATTTAATTAGAATGAGCCAATTGCGACATGCCATACATCTTCAATCGTTTTCTCTCTGAATATTTTGATTATGCTGATTAAATCGTAAACAATTTCTTTCACTTTTTCCACGTTTTTTCATTGGTCGTTGTTGATGCGAAAGAAGAATGAGGGTCCTGCTACCGACCAACCAATCGATGCTTATGGACTGTGCCGTTAGCTGCATCTTATACCAATATCCAGCTATGCTGATCAATGGTCGTAGGATATAAGTGGTTTATGGGCGAAGTTAAGCTAGTGAGTATATTTTATTGCAGTTTGTGACAGTATTATATTTGGAGATTATGACTGCCTATTTATGCTTGCTTTAGCACAATTGTATCTGATATGGGGATTATCAGGATAATTCCATAAAGGTTCTAATAATGGGTTACCAGTATTTCCTATTGCTTGTTGAAATGACATGGCTAGGTCGCTTAGATATGTTGGAAGGTCCGGTATTTTTAGATCCGTGTGAATATCTGAGTTTCTTACAAACCAGGCGTCATTAGCAAGGGTTCGTAGAGTATTATTTTGGAAGCATGTCATTTTCTTCAATTTGGTTGCGGCTATTGAACCCCATGCTGGGTAGCCTTCTGATAGGTCGTATCATAGATTTAAATAACAGTACCTTGGTGAGAAGACGGAGGGGACTAGTGCGTTTTATGAGGGGATAGAATAAGAAAGCGGCTGAATTGGCCTTGTTGAGTGTGTGCTTGCCAAGTGAGTTTACTGTCCATTTGTACACCAAGAAATTTAGCTGATGATGCCTGGAGGATTATTTCCCTGCCATAGTAGATATCAGTGATGTGAGGATTCTTCCATTTTCTGGCGTAGTTTACGTTTACGCATTTTGTGGTGTTAATGGTTAGTTTCCAATTGGTCATCCACTCTGCTCTGCTCTTAAGGTGTTCTTGGACATTTTTTGCGGCATGATTTGGGTCAAAGGAAGTTGACGCTCTAGCTCAGTCATCCTCATAGCGGTAGCTTTTGGGTCGGAGGGGAGGTCGTTAATATAGAGGTGTAATAGGACGGGTGACAAAATTGATCCTTGAGAAAAGCCTGAGGATATGGACCGGGTAGTTATTTGGCATTGTTAAGGGCTACAAAGAACGTGCGGTTTGAAAGAAAGGAGGGTATGGTCTTATTTAGGTTTACTGATATGTCGGTTTTAAGCAGTTTATGTATTAAACCAGTTCGCCAGAACTTGTCAAAAGCTCTTTGGAGATCAAGGAAGACTACGTGGGTGTGCTTGTGGATGTGGAAGCCGAAAGTGATCTGTTCAACCAATCTTGTTATTTGCTGAGTCATGGAATGGCGACGGCGGAAGCCAGTGTTCTCAGGTCTGATCATGTCTAGGGCCGTGATTTCTTCTTGTAGCCTGTTTAAGATGCATTTTTCTAGAAGTTTGCCCATGCAGGGGAGCAGGCCACTGGGTCTATAGTTCAGGATATAAGAAGGATTTTTATCGGGTTTTGGAAGGAGTATTATCTTAGCTGTTTTCAATGCCTTTGGGAAGTACGATTGGGAAAGACAGGCGTTGAGGATAGAGAGTAGGTGTTTGATAAAAGATTTAGGAAGGTTGTTCAGGTGAAGGTAGGAGATTTGATCGGGTCCTGGTGATGACTTGGTTTTGGAGTGGGACATAATGGAGTAAAGTTCTTGAGGAGTAATTTACAGGAATATGTGGAATGGGCAAAGTGACAGGCCATAGACACTGATTAATGCTTCTGAATCCAACAAGGATGTATTATTGTTTTTAAAAATGCATTCGAAGGAGTCGGCAGAGGTATTTGCTTTGTTGCTGTCATGGTATAGAGCTCTCCCATTATGTGGTATTGGCGGGCTAGGTACCTTTTTCCTTCACAGACAGCGGGCTAGGGTCCATACGGAATTATCCCTATGTTGGAGTGAACTTATTTTCTCATGTCAAGCTTTTTCTCCAAGTAGTTGTAGGGCTTCTCTAGTGTTCCACAGTTTGAAGAGAAGTTCACAGTGAACAATGCCTTCTCTGTAATTGGCTGTGTGTGGACCACCACAGTTCATGCATTTGGCTGGGGAGGTTTTGTGTTTCTGGCATTCTCTATAATGGTGAATGCCAGCACATTCGGTGCATTGAGGTGGGAGGCCGCACGTCTTGTAGGTGTGCCCATTGCATTGGCAACTTAGGCACTGTGGAGGTTCAGGTGGAGGTTTGTATGGTTCCACCAAAGTCTTAAGGTGGAGAACCAAATTTAGCTCTAGAAATTCTTTAGAGCAGGAGGAGACCTGGATTCGGACTTGGTAGGGCAGGAGAGGGATGGGGACGATTCGTGGGAGCTCGGCATTAGGGTTGGCGCCCTTTCTGCACTCCGAAAACAGTTTGGTCGGGTGGAACGCAGTTGAGAGGTATTCTCCGCAGAGAAGCCAATGTCCGCCAGAGCTTCTTCAATGTCTTCTTTTGGGATATTTGTGGGTATTCCCCTAAGGACAAAATGAGGATTTTTGTTTGATTGAAGTTGGTACGTACCTGTATAGTATGCGTAGTTACTGGTGGTGAGTTTTTTAGTGACAGCTCTGAAGTTGGAGATGGTTTGGCATTGAACTCGAATCTCATTGCGAAAGAGATTTGCCACAGGAGGAATTGTGCAGGCTTGCCGGATTTCATTGTATTTAATTTGCCAGTTGGTTATGTCCCAGAGAAAAATGGGAGGGATACGGGGTTTAGGAGGTGGAGTGGGCTGAGCTTCAGTGTCTGCATCTTCACATGAATTTTCCTCATTTTGGTCATCCTAGGGGGAGGGGGAGAGATAGGTGAAGCGGTTACATGTGGAAATTAGAGAGAATTGCTGGGCAGATTGGTTTCTGGGCTTTCGTTTGGTGGAGACCGTTTGGTAGGGCTAATCGGCAGGAGCAGAGCGCTTGATTGTAGGACTTTGGGTTTGGTATATAGGTTAGGCTCTTGAGTGGATTGAGGAGGAGTTTTACTCCCAGCGCACCTTGGCAAGTGGGCTGACGAACTGGGGGGGTCCTGCTCCAGGAGCGTCACGCTTTATATAGCATCGCGCCTTTTGGGGGATGACATTACATTGGCAAAAGTAGTGAATGAAAATCATACAAAAATAATAATTAAAAAAACATTTATCTTCACATTGTTCACTTGTGAAATTCGTAACACTACATTAATGCAGTAACGTCGGCATTTTCTTAGCCTGAGTGTTCGTAAAAAAAGTCATAGAATTACAGCAAACATTAAAATATAAGTACATGTGACTAGGGTTAAAATGAAGGAGCACTACGTCTTTGTTTTCCTCTTTCCTCAAAGCTTGCACTAATATTCACGTGAGCACTATACACACCGTCTGGAATAATAGAGCGAGGAGCATGCAGAGTCCGCTTGTCCAGCCGGTCTTCTCCTCCAGGAACCACGTTAACTCCTCAATGCAGCCATAGAAGAAGGTCATAAAGTTGAAGGACTAGCATACTAGTAACACAGTTATTGGCACTTCTGAAATTCGGTTTCCGGGCGGCGTTTGCGGCTCTTTGCCTGCGATTGTGCTTGCGGTGGGTGTGGTGGAGAGGTTTCCTGGCTCTCGGGGAATTTCCTGGGTGCTCAGGGAGTGTGGCAAGGGACCTTGGGATAGAAAGGGAGTAACTGTTGCAGGTAACTTGTCGCATCACCGAATTGGGTGGGCGCATTAGGGGCCAATCGATGTCCTTCCAGGTGTCGAGGCCGCCAGGTGGTTGTGGTCGCGACAGCAACATTGCGTCCATCGTCTTCCGTGCATCGGGCATCTTCTTCCCATGTGGAGGCGGTCATGGTCATCAAAGGTTGGGTCAGGGAAGGCACCAAGTGCAGATCCTTTCCAGGGATGGGCGCATACTCGGGGGTGAATGGGATACTCCATTCTGCATCGGCGTCCAAACTGCATCTCCGCCTCTGAGAGTCCTCGCACTTGCAAGTCGGACACATCACTTCCAAAAATGGCAACTAATTTCCTCCTCTGGGGTACCATTGCTCCAGGCAGTGTCAATCCGTGTGCTGGTTAAGAATGGATTTTAGGATTAGAGGAAAGTTCTCTACTAGGTAACGGTCGGAGAATATTGGGGAAAGAGGGATTGGAAGGAGGACTTGGAGTTGCAATATAATCTTCAAGGCCTTCGAAGTTGGATGGTGATAAGGAGACACGAGCGGGTTCTTTTGGAGAGGGGTATGCTGGAGGTTGCTCGGCGTCTTGTGGTGCAATGCCGTCACCTAAAAACAGGGGTAAGGGATTATCTGGCGGTGAGGGTAAAAGGTTACGCATATAAGCTAGGAGACGTCTTCCGTGTTTCAGGTCCTCTATGTCTGCGATAACCGAGCGTCTAACTTTAATTGTTTTGGAGGGTCCTCTCCAACGGGAAACTACCTTCCGTGCTTGACCACTTGGTGCTTGCTTGGTGCTTGCTGTTTCGATAAGTGAGCAATGCAAAGCCCAGTTGTTCGTCCCAATCAGAGTGGTCTTGGGCTGTATAATGGGGATGACGGAAGCAAAGGAATGGTGTCCATGCCGTAGACGACCATTTGAGGCAGGGTTAACTGGAGAAAAGTGAAGATAGATTTTATTTTCAGTTCCCTGCAAACGTTTTTCATTAGTTCTGAAGTGAAGTTTGCACCTCTGTCTGCCAGTAAATATTTAAGCACACCGTGACGGCAAATTATGTGCTCGACAAAAAATCCTGCTACTGTTTTGGCCGATTGATCTGGAATCGTAAAGGCTTCATGATATCTTGTGAAATAATCTTGGCGAGTTAAATGATATCGGTTTACGGATAGGGGTAGTGGTCCAACAATATCCAAAACTAATTTCTCAATTGGGTAGGCGGCTTCAACCAGTGGCTGTAATGGAATATTATTCACGCGTAATTTGCTCTTTTGGCATTCGATGCAATGCTGAACGTACTGGAGGGTGTCCGAATAACAGCCTTTCCAGTTGAAGTTCCGCTGGACGATTTCCACCATTTTCTCGTTTTCGCGATGATTCCTGATAGGGGATTATCGTGGCAACGAGTCAAAATGAATTTCCGCATATTTTTGGGTGCACTTATTATTAAAATTGGCACAATCTCCGAAGGGTCAACTTTCTATAGCACATTTTCCTCATCGTAAAAGTAGCCGGACTAATGGGAACTCCTTGAACCCGTCCCATCGCTATTCTCCACGAAGTCATTCAGTTTATGAAACAGTTTTGCACCGTGTCGGCCTCTTCGAAGGGTCCTAATGGGGGATTCTCGCACGAAATGAAATCTTCTTCCTCACCTTTACTGCATACAGATTCTAAAGACATCATGTGGTCAGGTTCTAGTTTAATGGTCTTGTTCTCAAAATAAATCTAGCTACGATACTTTTTCATAAAATCCAAGCCAAATATGCCTTCATTGAGTGGGTCCCCTAGATTTATTACTAAAGCATCATGAGGGTAAACACGATTGTCTATACAGAGAGGTACGCGACTCTGACCGTTTGTCATCAATACATGACCTGAGGCGCTTCTCACTCACGCGCGGTCGTACGGGGCTATTCCTAATGTATCTAAAAGGAACACTCTTTCGTGAAGTATCGTGACCGCCGCGCCTGTGTCTACAAGGAAGTTACGTAATTTTCCTATAATCTGCACGCTAATCGTCATTCCTTTCACTGGAGTGATGGATAGGATGAGGTCTTCCCCAACCCGCTGGTCGGGGTCATCCCGTTTCCCGAGGCCATTCGGTTTGAGCGCTCTGGACAATTAATTGGAAGGTGGCAAACTTCCTTACATATTCCGATGCATAGCGGGGGACAGTCTCGGGAAATATGTCTCCTGGCTTCGCAGTTAAAACTAGCTCGAGTTTTAGAGCGACAATCGCGAGCTTTGTGGCCCGCGCACCCACAGGAAAAGCATTTTGCAGCATATCCGGTATTTGAGGTGTTAGCTGTAGCATTCGGCCGCATAGGAGCTTCGTACCAGGCGGGTTTACTACCGGCAGAGTTATTTTGGGGCAAAAAGTGAGCGCTTCTTGAGTTCTGCAGCGTATTAACTTTTGCTGAAGCCAGTAGTTGAACGCAATTTGAAAACATCCTTTCTAGGGAGAGGAGGGAAACGCGAGCTAAGAACTTCTTACGCGGGTTTCTGGAAGAACTTTTCAGCCTCTCTAGAATGTGAGGATTGGCCAAAGCATATTCTGCCGCCGTCCCATGCAGGTGTAAACGGGTTACGCAAAGAGTATAAGTTTCATTCCAAGAGCTAAGGTGCCTCGTGATTTTTAAGCATTCTAAAAATTTTTCGACCGTCACATCATCGTCACCGCTAAAATTCAGAATGAAATAGACATGGTTCCCCAATGTGTTGCTTGTGAATGGATTATTCCCTGTAGGAGAGGCTGCGGTGGCAGGCTCAATTGAGTGCACAGAAGGATCGAAATCATCTAGGTTAGTGGAACCCCTTAGTGAAGTCGACTCAAAATGGGGAGAGAAATGGTTTAGCGGGGAATAACTAGGCATAGCCATGACGGTAAACAGTAGCACGCGACACAGAAATATGAAAATGAATGCAGGTTACACTAGATTAGCCAGAGCAATAAGTTCAAACTACATACACAAAAGGGAAAAAACAAAATTATCAGTGGATAAGATTCCAGTAGTTTGATGAGGAATTGAAAAATTATCTTGGAATGTTAATGAACCACTTGGGGGATTAAGTTTTAGGTTACGGGTTCGAGACTCAAAATTTGACATTCGATCTCCTATTTGACATTACAATGACGCGAACTTATCCTTACTACCCCAATGCCTATGTCATGCAAACAGACGACCCGCCAATCTCAAAAACCTTCTTAGATCCACCAACCCTTTGGCACCCCCCCCGTAACAAATTTCCTGATATTTCCCCTACATGCAACCATCCCCGATGTAAAACCCGTCTTCTTATTGGGTCTACTCCCCACTCCCTACATTCTCTCATTGCCCCCTCACCACGTTCCCACACTAATTGCCTATCAAAAAACATAATTTATCTTTCTCCATGCAGACATTGCACTTCCTTTGACAGAGGCAAATGCATTACCCCCTTATCTATTCGAATGAATAATCACCGGTACTCCTGCAATTCTGCCTCACTCTCTACTCTTCCTATCCCTTCACACGCCAATTCCCATACCCTTTCATTCGACCAGCCTTTTGCCCATTACTGTGCCGCTCGTGGAAAACTTTCCGTACAATCGTTATATATATATATATATATATATATAAATAAATATCTCACCGTCCGTCCTACCTTAGCGTCTGCCACATAGACAAATATTAAACAATTGAACACGGGTGAAAATTTCATCATTCTTAAAGGGTCATGCATACCAACATAATAAAAACAAAATCTTGACTATCGGACTGTCCAAATCCGCGAAAAAAAACATTTCCCGTTATTTCCTGAACACACAGCTCAGTAGACAGTTATATCTAAATGTGTCACATTAACTAACATTCAACAGGAAGAAATGTTAGAGTTCCTGAAATTTGACATGATACAAGTCCTATTAATTAATGTTTAAATAAATTTTCATCGTATTCTTAATGAAATGAAACCAAAACTGTTTCATTAGTTCCTACATAATATTAATAACTACTTACAGTTGTATGAAGTCCTAAAATCGCAACCATATACTAACCTGGCGGCATTTTGAATGATGGGTACGGTTATCACTAAGTCACGCTATCACATTATGCATGAGAATAGTGGTCACTTTATATGATGATTCAATCACTTCCAGCTCCTCGGTCCAATCCCTTTTTTATTCATAATATCTGGGATTTTACACATCCTCTCAATGCCCAGTTTCCTATTTTATTTAAATTCTGAATTAATCGTCTGTGTAAAGAATTATATAAAAAATAAATATTGAAGGCACGATGTTTGGCTGAAAACCAAAATCCACACACGTGCTTGTAGACTATGCAAACAAAATTACCTCTAGAAGCACTCCTGGTCAATAGACATGTGGAAGCTGCATTACCTCTCAACAGGCATGCTAAGGTTTGAGGTCGTTAAACTATTCATACATTGTATTTCGAGAAGCGGATGAAGTATGGAGACATGTTCTAGGGTAAAAAAACAAAATGACCTCCATAAGCAATCCTGGTCTCTAGGCTCTTGGAAGTAACATTCCGAGGCATGCGAAGGTATGAGAGCGTTGCGTTCATTTGGTGTATTTTGAGAAGCGGAAGTTTGGAGATGTGTTCTAGTACTTCAAGCGAAATGCCCTTCAGAATCACTTTTCGTCTTGGCATATGAAAGTAACATTCCCCTCCAACACGCATGCCCAGGGTTGAGGTCGTTGCATACTTCCAGATGGTTTTGAGAAGCGGAAGTATGGAGACGTGTTCTAATTCTGGAAAATGAATGACCTGTAGATGCACTCTTGGTCTTCAATCGTGGAAGTAACATTCGCACACATTACGCATGCCCAGATTTGAGGTCTATGCAGTATTCATCCAGTGTTTTTTTAGAAGCAGAAGTATGGGGACTGGTTGTAGTATTACAAAAACATGACGGTTAGAATGACTCCTGGCCTGGGCACCAGAAAGTAACATTCGTCCAAACACGCCAGCCCAGGTTTGAGGTCGTTGTAATTTATATTCAACCAGTGTATTTTGAGGAGGGGAAGTATGGAGACATGTTCTTGTAATACAAAGAAAATGTCCTTCAGAAGCACTTTTTGTCTTGGCATATGGAAGTAACATTACCCTCCAACACGCATGCGCAGTTCTGATATCGTTTTATTCATCCCAGGTATTTTGAGAAGCGGAAGTTTGGAGACGTGTCCTAGTACTACAAACAAAATTACTTTCAGAAGCACTCCTAGTCTCGGCATGTGGAAGTAACATTATTCCACTACACGCATGCGCAAGTTTTAAGTCGTTTCATTCACCCAGTGTATTCTGAGAAGCGGAAGTATAGAGACGTGTCCTAGTACTACAAACACAATGACTTCCAGGAGCACTCCTGGTCTGGTGGCATGTGGAAGTAACATTCCCCCTCTAACACATTTGCGCAGGTTTGAGGTTGTCACGTTAATCAAGTGTATTTTGAGAAGCAGAAGTTTGGAGATTTGTTCTAGCGCTATGTCAACACGATTTAAACCTTGCTCTGGTAAAACTTTCAACTGCTGGAAAAGTGATTCCTATTGAGGTTTATCATCGGTTAAGGGCCCTTTATGGAGACAATGCTGGCCATAGGTGAGACGAGGGGACGTGTTCCTGCTCTATGTCAGCATGGCGAATTTAAACAGCGCAACTTATAGAAGTGACTCCTACTCAGATTCAACCGTCGTTTTAAAAGGCTGTTCATTACGATGATGATGCTGTATGTAGAGCTCCTGTTAATGGATGGGTGGTAAAATTTCGTGGTTGTGAGCCTGGAAAAGCCAATAATTGGTCAATGAAACCGGCAGCGGACCTCCGATAACTGACCCACAGGCAATATAAACATTGCAAACTCGTCATTGAAGATTTGATTGAAAATGACCAAACGCGAATCACTGATATCAAAAGCATATATCGCAAACCATATTTTTAGAATACAAATACTGTTGTACGTGTCGGCTTCATAATTGAAAATTTGGGACATTGTAAAATCTGTGTTCACGATGGGTTCACTTAAAGAGAAGAAACAAAATCCTCCTTGATCCCTTATGCGATCTTGTGCCATGCAATTTTGGTTTTTTTCCCTCTGAACTCAAAAGAAACCTCAAAGGGTAATCAATACACCTCGGACGATGAGGAGGCGAAGGCAAAAATTTGATAACAGCACACTGTTCAATCTCGCCATGTAGACATATAGCACACACTAGAACACGTCTCCATACTTCCTCCGCCACTCAAAATACACTGGATTAATGTAAAGACCTTAAACCTTCGAGTTTGTGTTCGAGAGGGAATGATACTTCCACAAGCCCATGCCAGGAGGAACGTGGAATGTTAGGACAATGATTATGACGGGTAAACTGGAGAATATTAAGCGAGAGATGGAAAATGGAAGAATAGATATTTTAGGTCTATGTGACGTGAGATGGAAGGATAGCGGGGATTACTGGAGTGATAATTATAAAATAATATACAGCGGCAGGGACAAGATGCCATGAGGGGTTGCCATAATATTAAATGAAGAGGTAGGAAGAAGCATAGTAACATAGAGCAAGTAACGGATAGATTATTACTAGCAGAGATAAAAGCAGAATCGACGAACTTGGTTATTATTCAGGTATACATACCACCGAGCTACCATAAGGAAGAAGATGTCGATAGGACATACGATCAGTTAAAGGACATACTCGCGTGAATTTCCGCAGGGAAACATTTGATAGTGATGGGTGATTCGAATTCGACGGTAGGCGAGGGAAGAGATGGTGATGAAGTGGGGGACTACGGTTTAGCCACGCCGACGCCGCCGTCATGCCTTGACGCCGCCAAGCCATGGAAATTGTCTTCCTTTAAATAACAAAAAAACGGATCTTATTTGGATTCCATCATTTGTACTTCAAGCATTTATACTTCAAGTACTCTGATATCTATGTGAACAGGGGAGACTTGCACTTTCACAAACTCACAGGGCAATCAAATATTTGGCGGAGCCAAGTTACACAAAGATTGTGAAGTTGGGAACATAACGCTTTATTTAGTTGGCACAGGAAAGTACGCAGCAATTACAGGACAATCTAATTGACATTAATTTCAGGTAAAGCTGTAGAACACATAATTACCACAACTATTAGGGGGCAGAACGACAGTATTGTTTGATCAAGACTCGGGATGTCCCTACAGTGGACAGATTTATTATTCCGAAGAGCAGAATAGCTAAATTATAGTGCTGCATCAAAATTTTTCTTGACTATAAATCGTCCAATATTTTTAGCCATAAACTGTCCTTGGCTCTGTGAAATGACATCGGAAGTTAATTCTTTAAAGGTATCATTGATGCCAGTTGAGTGTCTGGCCGCAGATGCCATGGCATTATGGCATCCCTGAAATAGCATCGACAAACGAATTGATATGCAGTAGTCATTTGTCAAAATCGTCCAACAAAACAATCTAAACATGAGACTTAAGAGTTAATTCAGGAAATTTTAATGCACCTGATTTTTATTCCGTTTTTACTCATTGTGAAAATTTAAGTTTCAACAATTCTAAAGTTGAGCCAACGGCATTAATGAATTTATATTCGCAACATGGGACGATTATTGTCCATTGCTTTTGAGTTCTCTTGAGAATATTGAAGACTGTGATTGATGGGCAGATTGTTAAGTAAGCCAGAAAACGGAAAGAAAAGAGTTGGGATTGAATGAAAGAAGTGTCCATTATGGACACAATGCACAAAGATGCAAAGGTGCGATTTAGAGCAAAGGTACTTTCCTTTCTCCACAAATATATGCTGGCAATTGAAGATGTGCTATGGATGCTATATTTTCGTTTATTAGGTATAAAGATCAAATACTGAAAAGGAAAATCAAATTATTGGACATGTGCGGAGACATACAAACGTTTGACCTTCCTTTCTCCACAAATATATAATGGCAATTGAAGATGTTTTTCTTTCTTGCAAGCAAGAAAGTCATTTCATGATGTATCTGGGCTTCGTTTTGGTAATATAATTTAATAAATAAGTGAATGAATAAATAACCATACATGAGAAGGAGTATATAAAATACGTAAAATATGTAATTATATTTAAGAATGCGAACCATTGCCTATTAGTGTACACGCCTGGGCTATATTTCCAGCAATGCAAGTTAATACCTCGTAGCTTCATTCTGGCTCGATTTCTTCTTTGTTTCCAAATTTCCGCGTACTTTGATTACACTTGGATCACTGCAGAACGGATAATAATAACAATTATATGGGGACAGTTTACCGCAATGCGAATAATCACAGTAGTAAATGGGGCGACTGGATAAATAACGAAGAGAGAACGGAATCTTAGCTTAAACTTGAAAAGTGAATACTACAAGTACTAATTAAGTACTTTTTCGGGTAAGTACATTGATAAATACCCAAGAATATTACCGAAGTGACAAGTCACGAAGCTATATTTACCCTTAGTTTTGAAACTAAGAGATTCGTTAGACATCGGTCTACATGACATAAACAAATCGAAAGACGAACATATCAAAACGCATGCTTTTGGCACAATTACGCGGAAATCTCTGTCGTTCTTCATTAGTATTAGGCTGGAAACACACACGCACGTCTTATTTCCGTTATTCACTTGTTTCAAAATAACAACAGTTTTAACGCGCAAAAATGATACGGTTCACCAAAACATTACAGATGCAAACAATGCAATTCTCTCAGGATACATTCAGTAAAGATTTATTACTCAAATATTCTAGAACTATTTATACACCCTAATACATAGGATTTATTACGAATACGGCACATGTCTACGTGTCAATTAGCATACTGTCATGCTATTGAGAACGAAATTAGATGTTCTACAACGCTGAATGTAAATATTTTAAATAGTAGTATAATATTGTAGTAATGTAAATATTTTAAATGCCTTGCTAAATGATGTGCTATCAGATATGCTCTATTGTTCTAAACATGTTCATTCCTTCTCCAGGAATTCCAACATGCCTAAACTATACATTTGGCACTGATTCCAAACTGTGCAGTTCATGTGTGAATTCCACACGACTAGAACACCGAACTTGGGGTTGATTACTGCTTTTATGGTCTCTCTCCCCCCATCCCCCTCTCGCCATTCCCCCCCACATTTATTTGTACATTTATTCTTATTTATTAATTCCTAAATAAAATAGATTTGAGATTTTTGTCATCTTGTCAGTGGTGCAAAATGACCTTAGCACTTGATGTACCCTATAAACCCTTAATACTACTACCAGGATAACGTGATGTAACATCTATCTGCTGGTGGGTGCCAGGTAGCTCATTTACTCTAGAAGCCCCTGTCCATCAGCTGCCTCTGACATTTATATTGATGCCCATGATCCTTTATTGAGAGGGCCAATGACCCTTAGTAAAAGGAGAGGACCAAAATTAGAATCCGCATGTGTCCACGTGGTGGTCTCTCACTACAATGTAATCCTGAGGGAATAACTGACCATGTTTTGCAGGAATATTCACAGCCAAACTGTCAGCTATCAAGAGGGCCCTAAAAGACTTAAGAGAATGTAATGGCTCTTCTTTCATCTGTTCGCACTCATTGAGCTCCCTATAATCCATAACGGTCTTGTCATCAATGCACCTGATGGTTCAGGAGATCTATTATACCCTGTGCTCCCGTCAGATAAAGGGGAAGAAGGTATCCTCCATATGGACTGCTGGTCATGTGGGAATACCAGGCATTGAAAAAGCTGGAAAGCAGCAAAGGAAGCCCTGGTCAAACTCAAAACCGACTCACCATTGCTTCCTGTGGTGGACGTCGGGGAAAAAAATTATAAAAGGCCAGATACCTTTTTTAAAATAAGAGGTAATTTAAGCAAAAGTTTAGGGGAGGACCCCCACTTTTTAAGTAAGGTTTACAGGTTTTTAAAGGAAACTGACCTGATCGGACAACGTGAGTTTCCGTTTCTTTTTTTTAAATAATTTTGTTTTTAACTATTTATATGTTTTTTATACATTGATGTATTTATCAAAATTGGATTGAGGTTTTAAATGTTTTAAAAAGTGGTGCAAAAACAAACACAGTGGTTGATAAATCCAAAAACCACAACTATTACTACGGGTTGGTTTCTTTGGGTAAGACCATTGCCTTCAGCTGAGAGATCTCAATGAAAATGTTGGGTAATACGGAAGAGAGGGTTGATCCCATGGCTGCACTTTCATGATGTTTAATGTACTTATCATTCTAAAGGAAATATGAGTTCCTGAGGCAGAATTTGCGAGATCCAGGTTAATCCCTAGCTAAACCCTGTGAGGTGAGGATTTTGATGAGTAGCATGTAGTCATCAATGGGCGTATTTGTGAACAAGGAGATTACATCAAAGGTCACCAGCATGTTGACTTCTTGGACTTCAGCATTCCGAATAATGTGAATGAAATCCATGGAAGTTTTAGCAAAAAAGTCAGTTTTTCTGGCGAAGAGTTGAAGAGCATGCGCAACAAATTGCGGTAGCTTGTGGGTTGGTGCATCGATGTTGCTGACGATGGGTCGTCAGCAACATCGATGCGTCATCACCTTAACTGCCATCAAAGCACGCCGATATTTGGAAACTAAGAAGAAAAAGAACCACAATGAAACTACAAGATATTAACTTGCATTACTGGAAAGATAGCTCAGGCGTGTACACTAATAGGCAATGGTTCGCATTCTTAAATATAATTACATATTTTATGTGTTTTATACACTCCTTCCCATGTATGGTAAATTTATTCATTCATTTATTTATTATATTACCAACACGAAGCCCGGATACATCATGAAATGACTCTCTTGCTTGCAAGAAAGAAAAACATCTTCAATTGCCATTATATATTTGTGGAGAAAGGAAAGTCAAACGTTTGTATGTCTCCGCACATGTCCAATAATTTGATTTTCCTTTTCAGTATTTGATCTTTATACCTAATAAACGAAAATATAGTATCCATAGAGCATACTTTATTTCTATTTAAAATTAGATCTTATTCTCAATCTAATTCGAAACATTTCATTCTTCACTTGTTTGTTACTGTTACCACGGCAACAGTGTCACCAAATGAACGAATCAAAACAAACATTATTGCGTACTTCAGAAACAGCATTCTTTACACACTCACAGACCATAGGCTTTCCTTTCTAACTGAATGTCATGGAGCAAATTCTTATCGGTATGGCTTCTCATTTGCGTAAACAAGGATATATTGTTTCAGGTTGCTAATCTTAGCGAATGTATTTTGGAAAGAATGGACGGGTGAGATCTTTTGTGAAATATATGCCTTTTAAATTTGGAGAACACCTAATTACATACACAACAATAATACTTGCTGCTGAGATAGCCATGTTTTAATTGCTTTGGGCTCTGCTTGAATTGACTGCAGTATCAATCTCTGTAGAAAATATTTTTGTAAATGTTCCTTTTTGAAGTAGTTAAGATCTATGTTTTTGTTGTGAAATACTCCTTTTTAATTATGGTGATTGTGACCTGAATTCATTTCTTCTTCTACATTCTGTTCGATTGGCATTGCTTTTATTCTTGAAAATGCCATTATTTAAGGATACAAGTGTGACCTTTATATTTCAAATGCAATTAATGTACTCACTTTCTCAGCAAACCGATAATAGTTATTATATGCAGTTTAATTGAGTACACTTTGCATTTAAACAGGCTTTATTTTTATGCAAATTCAGAATCAATGGAAACAAAATTTAATTAAATATTGGAGCAATGTAAGACAATAAGAAGTCTCCTTGAATTTGAGTGTTTGTGTACAATAATTAAAAAATGTTTAACATCACCAATATAATGGCACGCTCATTTAAACTGTTAAATTCTCATTATGTATGATTAAGGATCATGCATCAATTGTCCTTTGATAATGGAGAATTTAGTAGACCAAAATGTGCAAACATAATAAAATGGCAGCCATCATAATTTCTGTCAAATTTCCTTGAAGAATTAGCAGTTTTAATGTAGCGTTCTTGGATTTATTTTGATGAATGCACCAAACTCAAAGGATTTCATTTCCACCTTACTCATCTCTCAATAAACAATCAGTGTTACAAAAACAGTGTAAAAAAACATACAGTTTTACATTTGAATGTCCACTATATGAAATGCGCTGTAAGTTGATCAAATTCCACAATAAATAGTATTATTTAGATTTGCTCTACCCCTCATGGTGTACAATCATGACTCCACAGCTAATTAACAATGGTCTGCAGAAATCACGTTGTGGTGTATTAGCAAGGGAGGAAAAATCTCTCTTGGGTAGTAGCAAGATTTGAATGATATGTTTAGGGAAATGACCCCATAATTCATCACTGTAATTCAAATGACATGGAAAGAAGACGTGGTCAAGTGTTAAATGATACTCATTTGAAATGAGAAAGTTGAGCTTTAATCAGTTCATTACAGATCTGACTGATGTGAGTCTCCCTGTTAAGTTTCCTATCTATATTAATTCCTAGTATTTTAGAATTTTCAACATCAGTACATTTTTATATACTATAACTGCATACAATATGCTGAGTTTTGTTAGAATTTAAACGTAAATTATTAATATGAAACCTGCCTTTTAGCCTGTCTTTTAGTGGCTCTGAATCGTACCTTATTTCTAATATATGTATTTAAGATTTTTTTCAGCCTTTTAACTATGTAAAAATCCCACGGGGATATTCCTTAACAAAGGTGTCCGATGCTATTTGCTTAAGGATGGCATTTGGCACGTGAAATTGTATCACAAACTTTTTCATAAAAATTCACGATAGCCATTTCTAGGTTCTTTTGAGTGTCAGACTGCTGAGCCAGGGACATAATGGCCTCAACAAATGCGTTGCTTTGTGATTGTCATTTGTCGAAATTGCCATTCAAATCAAACAATGCAAACAAGAAATTTGCCACTTATTTCCTTCACAAACCCACCACAAACTCGAGCCCTCATGCTGACGGCATTAACTTCATTCTTCCCTGATTCTATCAAAGCATCAGAATGGCATCGGTCGTATCTAGGGTGAACCAAACCATTGAAGCTGATGAGACGTTTGACAAAAAACATAAGGTGCGCATTATTTATGTTCACTGAATAGCTAGTTTAATGTACATTAATGAGGTAACTACCATGCAAATGGGAAACAGAAGGAAAATAGAAACCTGATTTAACAAAGTTCAAGGATGCAACCTCTCGCAAGCAATATTCAACACATGCATCTATGGAAGAGACAAATTGAAGGAAACACAAAAATTGGGCGTCAAAGGAGCCAAGGATAAATGACGAAGCAATCAACATGCTCCGGTTTGCAGATGAAATAGCAGGAGTGACGAAAAAGCAAGAGGACCTGAAAGCAAATCTGATTATTATGGACCACCTACTTGGGGAATATAATATGAGCACAACAAGAAGAAAACAAAATTCTTGTGCGTGTGGAAGAGAGAAGCTGAATCCAGATATCGCAAATTGAGGAGTGAAACTGGACCAAGTGGAATCCTTCTTTCATCTACTTGTTGGGCAGTAATATAGTAACATGGGATGGAAGAAGTTCGACCGACGTTAAGCAAAGAATAGCCCAGGCAAAGAGGACGTTCATTGAGAAAAGGCTATTACTATGTTCAAACAATATAAGATTGCAAACAAGGAAACAGATGGTCAAAACGTTTGTGTGGAGCATTGCATTCTATGGATCAGAGCCATGGAATAGCAAAAAGGATCCCGCAAGGATGGCCAAAATACCAGTACATAGAAGGTCAAATTAAGAAGAACGTAAAACAGCAAACCTATCAAAGGGAAATGATGCTTAATAGCAAAGAATGGAGGGCCTGCAGTAAACCAATCTTAGGATTGTTATACTGATGTTGATGATGATTTGTTAGTTAACTTTTTAAAGTCAAATAATTCACATTTACCCCGTGTTTCATAATCATCATTTCTATATCACAGTACCATATCTATATCATACCTAATAAATATTTTATTACTCCAAACAAAACAAAAAATCCCGCATTCTCCTCTACATCAGGTCCCTCTTCAGCTCTGAGTACTTCCTTCCTCCCTTCATCCCGTCCAACATCCCTATCCTGTTCCTTCCCTTTCCTTGCTTGCCTCACATTCTCCCCTCTATTACCATCTTGAACAGTCCCCTGTCGGTCAATATGCCCTTCATCCATTTTTACTGTCTCAATAGGATTTCTCCCAACCAACACCTCTCTTCACCCACCATACCAAGTACTTTCTCATTGGTTTTCTTCTCGGTCCATTTCACCTTCTCCATTTTCTCCACACCCACATGTCAAAAGCCTCCAGTCCACGACTATCCACCTGCTTCAATGACCACATTTCCACAACTTATATAACTCTGCACCATATCAAAAATTTCCCGAATCTTTTTTTAATATCCTTAGTCAACGTGCCATTCATTAACTCTCTCCTCCTTATGAAAGCCTCTGTGCCTAGCATAATTCTTCTCCATACGTCCCTACTACTTTGACCGTATTGGTCCAAAACACTACCGAGGTATGTAAACTGTTCTACCTGCTCTAGTTTTTGCCCTCCTATTTTAATGTTTAGCTTAGCTTTTTTCTTTCTAGAAAATTGCACAACCTTTGTTTTATTAATTTTGTTTCTCATCCCATATCTGTCCTACTGGATTTCCGATTCACTATGGAGTGCCTCATGCTCTTGGCTGACTGACAAATTAAAGCTTGGTCATCAGGAAACCTAACTGATTTTACGAATTCCCCACCCACCTTCATTTCTACCTCCAATTCTTCTTATGCCTCTTTAATCATTTCTTCTGCATACAGGTTGAACAGCAATGGTGATAGTGGGCAACCCTTCCTTACACCTCTTCTTAACACTGCCCAACCGGACTCCCCGTTTCCCACTGGTACCTGAGCATCCTGAGACATGTACAGGTTGCGGATTAGCCTCCTTTCCCTCCAATCTAATCCTATTTTCTGCAGAATACTGATTAGTTTTTCCCAATTCACTCTATCAAACTCTTTTTTGAAAATTACGAAACAGGCAAATACCTCCTGGTTGTGTTCTATATTCCTCTCAATTAATAATCTCATTTCTGCAACGGCATCACGCGTACCTCTCCCCTTCCTAAACCCGCACTGATCATCTCTAAGTAATCATTTGCCCTACTCTCTATCCTTTGGTTTATCATCCTGAGAACAACTTTAGCTGCGTTGGATATCAAACTTATCATCCTGTAGTCCTCACATGATGTAGCCTTTTCCTCCTTTGGAATAGGAACTAAAACTGATCTCACATAGTTTTCCGGCCAGATTCCTTCCTCATAAATACTGCGGATCAGCCCATAAAGCCTCTTCCTCCCACATTTTCCTAAGCCTATTAAAATTTTCGCGGGAATGTTATCAACCCCGACGGCCTTATTTAGTTTCATCTCCCTTAATGCCCTTCCTATCTCATTGTTTAGTATGCCTTGATCTAAACTATCTTCTTCTACATCATGTTCCTTTTCTATGTCTAACTTTTTTGGTCTAAGCTCTTTACTATACAGTTCTTCTATATACTATATTCTTTCCATCCCTCTTGGATATTTCTTGCGTCAACTATCATCTTACCCGCCTTATCTCTAACTGCTATCGTTGATCTCCCTTTCTTACTTCCCGATAAAGATTTAACTTTGCTGTACAGCGCACCGATTTCCCCCTTCCTTTGCAGACTTTCCATATCATCGCACTGCGTCTTCCACCATGCTTCTTTTGCTTTATTTGTTGCCCGTCTCAATTTATTGTTTAATATTTTGTACTTCATTTTGCGTAATTCTGTATTTAGATTCTTTCATTTTCGCCGCTAATCCATCTTTGTAATCATCTCATCCGAGATCCATGGTTTCCTAGTCCTTTTAGCGTTAACGGTTCCAATAGTGTCTTTTGCGGCTTTAGACAAGCCTTTCTTAATACTTTCCCAATTTTCTTCAATATTACTTAGCTCTTTACCATCCTCCATGATATCCTCTACCGCCTGTTTTTATTCCTTCCTTTTCAAACCAGTTAATGCTTCTACATTACATTTTCTGACTCGTCGCCCCTGCCTTATCCTTTTGAAACGTACTCTACATTTCATAACCACTAAATTGTGCTCAGAGTCTGCATCCCCTCCCGGGAAGCTGTGCAAATTTATCGCACTGTTCCTAAACCTGTGTCTAACCATGATATAATCTAGCTGATACCTTTCTGAGTCACCTGGCATTTTCCATGTATACCTGCATCTTTTGTGGTGTCTAAACCAAGTGTTGGTGGTGACTAGCCCGTCTCCAGCAGAACTTAACTGCTTTCTCCCTGCGGTCATTCCTTGTGCCTAAACCGTAGTCCCTGACCTCATCACCATCTCTTCCTTTGCCTACCGTCGCATTCCAATCCGCCAACACTATCAAATTCTTACTGCAGGAACACACGCGATTATGTCTCCTAACTGATCGTATATCCAATCCGCCTCTTCTTCCTTATGGTTCTCGGTGGCATGTATACCTGAATAATAACCAAGTTTGTCAGTTCTGCTTTTATTTTTTATTATTTACTAGTAGTATTTTATCCGTTACCTGCTCTATGTTGACTACGTTTCTCCCTACCTCTTCATTTAATACTATGGGACCCCTCGTTTGCTCTCGTCCCCGCCGCTGTATATTATTCTATACTTATCACTCCAGTAATCCCCGCTATCTTTCCATCTCACCTTGCATAGACCTAAAATATCAATATTTCCCCTTTCCATCACTCGCTTAACATTCTCCAATTTCCTTGTCCTCATGATTGTCCTAACATTCCACGTTCCTATTCTAACTAATTTGGTCTTCTTCTCCTGCGTCTTCTGTCCTGCTGCTGCTGGTTTTCCCTTGCAAGGGTTTCGTGGGATGACGACCGCGGAAGCCTTGCCTCCCCCGCTGCCGGGCACGACACACGGCCGATTGGGCCGAGCCCCATAGTTGCCAGGACTCAAAATCTCAGTATAGTCCAACTTGTTAATCTTGGGAATGATAATTGATGTCGTTTCCCGTTGCCTTCCTCAATAGTGTTTTTAACGTGACACCATCACTTATTGGCCGCCCCAGTGGGGTCACATGCCATTGCATCCGCCTCACTGAGTAACAGACGCTGCGTGGACTACCTTTCGTCTGGCTCCTAACCTTCGACCTGTCTGGCATGGGTGACCCTAACAGGTGATATAATTATTACTCCTGCCAGCACCGCTCTAGGGGTCATCGGAACGAACAACCCCTTCCACCACGTCAAGGTTGTAGTCCGAGTAGGGATATATATATATATATAATATATTTAAATGAATATATAAATATTTACACACACATATATATATGTGTGTGTGTGTGTGTGTAATATTGTGTGTGTGTGTAATTTATATATATATATATATATATATATATATATATATATATATATATATATATATATATATATGTATTAACATATACATTTAAATGAATATATAAATATGTACACGTGTATGTATAGTATATATATGTATTAACATATACAGGATCCTACCCAAAAGTGGTAGGACTGTTTTTCTCTGGTACGAACGGTGTGATAGAGGAGGGTGCGCCTGGCAGGGTAAGGTGGAGGGGGCTCTTAGCAACAGAGCAACTCCAACCTCAGTCACCTGCGGGCTGTCGTTGAGTGAGGAGACCGTTTTAGTGAAGCAAGTTTTCTGCCCGCGTCGAAAAACAAAATGAATCTGAATTTAGAGCAATGTTATTCCGTGAAGATTTGTGCGAACTTGGGAAGACGGCACCTAAACCCTCGATATGATGAAGCAGGCTTATGGGGAAACTCCTATAAGCCGTTCCATAGTATTTGAGTGGCACAAGTGGTTTAAATAGGGTAGGGAGCTCGTTGAAGACGACCATCGCTCCGGACGGCCGTCGACGGCAAGAACCGACACGAATGTGGACAGAGTGAGGACACTGCTGAACACAGACCGACGCTTAACTAGTGAAGAAATGGCAGACCAGTTGGGTCTGTCTGCATCCAACATCCAACGCATTATTACACAGGATTTGGCCATGCTCGAGGTGTGCGCCAAGATGGTGCCGAAAATTCTGAGTGTCGACCAAGTGATAAATAGATAAAGAACATACTACGGCCGAGTGAATGGAAAGAATATAAAACCCAAAGCCTTACACTTAAGGGCACTTTTAGTGGGAATAAAGAAGGGGGTTTACAGGGAGTGAGAAAGTTATAGCAATCACTCAACCATTCCGGTATATGTAGACACATTGACCGTCGTGAATCGCAACCACACACACACTCAGGGTTTACGGGGCGGGAAGCCCGACGCCAGTGACCCGTCATTCAGACCAATGAAGTATAAAATAAAAAAATATAACACTTACGCCCTCGCTCAGGTATTTGCAAACAAATTGACCTTCGCAAGTGACAAACACAGACACACTCAGGGTTTACGGGGTTGGAAACCCGACGCCAGTGACCCGTCACTCAAACTAGGAAGACACTGTAACTCTAACACAGTGCTGGTGGGGAAATAGTGCCGAAAAAACTGACACCAGGTGTTTCGCATGCTAAGCAGGCCTCTTCAGAGAAGAATGATGAAATTAGTTGGAGCCAAAATATATAAGTAAAAGTTAAGTAGGGGAGGGGGGGATGGTAATGGACAGGGGAAGGTTATGGGGGGGGGGAGCACTGGTGGGTGGGCGAGGGGCCAACAGGAAAAGGTTCAATTCTTGGGAAATTTGAAGGTCAAAGGGGGGGGATGGTCGTTTGACCGTTGGGGAAGGGACGGTCATGATTCCGGAAGGGAGATTGAAAACAAGGATGACGATATTGGGCCTTTGTCACTGTTCATGAGTTTTTCTTTCGTTTTGTTAATGTACAGACTTTCGTAATGGTCGAGTAGGTGATTAGGCACATGTTTCAATAGCTGTAGGTCTTCAATTGTGATGTTGTGTGAGTTTTCGTGTATGTGTTGGGCGACAGATGATTTGTTGAAATTTCCCAGTCTGTAACATGCAGCGTGTTCTTTAAAGCGTGTGCGAATATTTCTGCGAGTTTGCCCGATGTAAGAAAGGCCACAATGTGGGCAGGAGATTTTGTAGATTCCAGATTTGTCTAGGGTCTCAATAGGATCTTTGGGATTAACAAATAGGTGTTTCAGTTTAGTTTGACTTACAAATGCGGGTGTGTATTTGATTTTTTTGAAGATAGAAGGAAGAACCTTTTGTTAGTTGTGGGTGGTGAGGTAGTTTGACAAATTGCTTGTCACCTGGTGTATACAGTATAGTGTTATTTTGGAGATGTCTTTTGTTCCTGTGTTTTTTTAAGATGTTATCAATGAGCTTTTCAGAGTAGCCGTTCACCACGGCCGTGTGTTTTATGTGTTTTAATTCTGTTTGGAAATCCGCTTTGGACAAAGGTACATTGAGGAGCCTATGTACTAGGATGTGGTAGGCAGCGAATTTGTGTGTTTTGTGATCGAAAGAAGATTCGTGTATGTAATTGTTGGTGTGGATTGGTTTCCTGTAGATGTTGAATGAGAGGTGGTTGGAGGGGGTCCTGGATATCTTAAGATCAAGAAAGGGGAGGGACCGATCTGTTTCAGATTCGACTGTGAACTTAATTGAGGGATATTGGTTGTTGAGTTGTTTTTGGAATGCTTCTAAAGAGGATGAGTTAGTATCGAAGACTGCGAATATATCATCGACATATCTGAACCAAACCTTTGGGAAATAGGTAAATTTTTCTTGACATTGCTCTTCAAAGCGGGACATGAACAGGTTTGCTAGAAATGGAGAAAGGGAATTTCCCATCGTGGTGCCGAAGTCTTGTTTGTAAAATGAATTGTTGAAGGAGAAATAGTTGTTACTCATAACAAGGTTCGTCAGGAGGATGTATTCTCTAATTTCTTCCGGGGAGATGTTCTTAGACTGGAGCCACTCCGCCACAAATGTTATGGTATCCGGGATTGGAACACTTTGAAAGAGTGACTCTACATCAAAGGACAAGAATTTCATGGTCTGTAAGAGTGATGTTTTTGATTTTTTCAATGAAATCGATGGAATTTCTGATATTGGATGAACTTTGAAACCCAAACTTGGAGAATTCACCCGTAAGCCACTTGGATATTTCGTAGGTGGGAGAATTGATGGCGGACACAATGGGGCGCATGGGGCAATCTGTTTTATGTATTTTTGAGAGTCCGTATAGGCGTGGGAGGTGTGGGTTCGAAACATTAAGCCTGAATTTAAGTTTTTTATCGATTAGGTGCTTGCAATTAGTTAATGCAGACTTATAGCTTAGGATCATTTTGTTGAGGGGGTTTTTTAAGATTTTGGTGTAGGGACCATTGTCAATAAGAGATTGCATTTTTTGAAGATAGGTGTCTTTGTCCAGAATAACACAGGAATTCCCTTTGTCAGATTTTAAGTAGAAGCAGTTTGTGTTACGAAGTGAGCGGATAAGAGGAAAGAGGTTACTCGGAGGTTGTACACTCTTGTTGGGGACTTGCGTAAGGTTTTTCCTAATTTGGTTCCCACAGCAATCCCGGATTTGATTCTTGGTTCCCATATCAAGGTATTTAATGGCAGATGCTATGTGTGCAATGAGATCATTCCAGGGTGGTTTTGGGGGTTTAACACTGAAAATCAGGCCCCGGTTTAGTAAAATTAACTCCTCACGGGAGAAGCTGGTCTCGGAAAGATTAACTACAAAAGGGAATTGCTTCGCCTTGGCGACATGAGGATGGGTGCTTTCGTCCTTGAGGGAGAAGAATTTCTAGGAAATTGAGAATTGTTTTGGCCGTAGCTTATGGATGCTGACTGAATGGACTTTCCTATCATATTCTAACCACTCGGTAAATTCAATTGAATCCAGACCTGCCGTTAACTTAAGATGAATATTGTAGGCTTCAATTTCAAGTTTTGATCTTTTTGCGTAAAGGAATTGGATTTTAGACTCCAAAAATACGGCTTTTTATCATGGAATCATAGCGGAAAAATTGGTTTTTCCGAAGGTGGTCGAGGAGATGAATCGGGGGAGAATTCCGTTACTTTGGCAGTCTGTAACATGCAGCGTGTTCTTTAAAGCGTGTTCGAATATTTCTGCGAGTTTGCCCGATGTAAGAAAGGTCACAATGTGGGCAGGAGATTTTGTAGATTCCAGATTTGTCTAGGGTCTCAATAGGATCTTTTGGATTAACAAATAGGTGTTCCAGTTTAGTTTGACTAACAAATGTGGGTGTGTATTTGATTTTTTTGAAGATAGAAGGAAGAACCTTTTGTTAGTTGTGGGTGGCGAGGTAGTTTGTAGTGGTGGGTAGTTGAGGTAGTCACTTACAGTGTCTTCCTAGTTTGAGTGACGGGTCACTGGCGTCGGGCTTCCCGCCCCGTAAACCCTGAGTGTTTGTGTGGTTGCGACTTGTGAAGGTCAATTTGTTGTGCAAATAGCTGATCAAGGGAGTAATTGTTAGAACTATTTATTTTATATTTCATTTGTTTGAGTGACGGGTCACTGGCGTCGGGCTTCCCGCCCCGTAAACCCTGAGTGTTGTGTGTTTGCGATTCACGACGGGCAATGTGTCTACATATACGGGAGTGATTGAGTGATTGCTATAACTTTCTCACTCCCTGTAAACCCCCTTCTTTATTCCCCCTATAAGTGCCCTTAAGTGCACGGCTTTGGGTTTTATATTCTTTCCGTCGACCAAGTGATCGTGCTCGTCGTGAGACAGCTCCTGGCCAAATACGGCGTTGCCATGTATCCGCACCTGACCTATTCTCCCGATTTGGTACCATAGTCAGACGTTTAATGAAAAATCAATATTCCCTGAAAATTGAGAGATACAAGTATATAGTGCGGCGACAGTGGAGAAAATATGGGAAACATTCAACATTCAGAGAACTTCATCAGTATAACAGCACCAAATAGCTTACTGCCCTCGACAAACGGTATTATCGTGGAGGACTCATATTTTGTGAAAAAATAAGGAGGATGAGGAAAAAAGAGTCAGTGGGACCGGATAATATCTCAATTGACATTCTAAAACAGGGTGATACCGCAATAGCTTTGTACCTGAGTCATCTATTCAAAGTAACTTTAAATAATGATGCCTTGCCCAGTGATTGGAAAAAAGCAAATATTACACCAATTTCAAAGAAAGGGGATAAAACAATTGCCAGCAATTATAGACCGGTAAGCATTACCTCAGTTGTTTGCAAAATAATGGAAAAAAGAATTGCTGACTACATTCGGTAATGGGTATTCAAACACAAACATGGGTTTAGAACGCGATACTCGAGTGAAACGCAGCTTTTGGGATCGGTGACGCAATAGACGAAGGAAAGGATGTGGATGCAGTAATTGTTGATTTTTTGGCAGGTTTCGACCGAGTGCCTCACGATAAATTATTGTTAAATTTGGATTCGATACCATTGGACTTGAGGGTAAAACAATGGATAAAAAAATTTCTTAGAGGCAGAACTCAAAAATTAAAATTAGGGGATACATTTTCAAATGAGGCGAGCGGTTTAGCAGGAGTTCCACAAGGCAGTGTTCTAGGGCCATTACTCTTCCTAATTTACGTAAACGATCTACCAAACAATTTACATTCCCAAATAAGACCCTTTGCTGATGACTGCATTATGTACAGACGGAAAGAGCATGTAAATGACCACGTAATACTACAAAATGACATGGATCGCCTTGGTGACTGGGTTAAAAATAATAATATGGGCATTAATATAAGTAAAAGTAAGCATATACATTTTTCAAATAAAAATAATGCAGAAAAGGAAATTTACACCATCTTTGGAGAAAGAATCCCATGTACCAGTCAATGCAAATATTTAGGCATTTATTTAACTAGGGAGTCCAAGTAGATAATTTGACACGGAAGGCATTTAAATTATATCATTGGGTGATGAGAAATTTAAAAGGAGGTAGCGTAGCCACAAAAGAAAAAGCATATAAGGCACTGGTTACCCCTATCCTAGAATACTCCTCCATAGTATGGGATCCATATGAGGTGGGACATATTAAAAAGATCGAAAAAGTTCAAAGAAAGGCAGCAAGATATGTCCTCGGAAGGCACCAAAGAACAGATAGTGTCACAGAAGTGTTAGATATACTGAAATGGGAGAGTTTGAAAAATAGAAGAAAAAGGAGTAGGTCAGGCGCGATGTATAGAATTGTTAAAAAGGACGAAGCGTGGGAAGATTTATTGCAAGGGATAGAGAAGCCTAACTTAAAGGGAAAAAACGACCATAGCCACAAAATAAAAATAAGGACTCAAAAATCAAATAAGAAAAAATACTCTTTTTTAAATAGAACTATAACTGATTGGAACCAGCTGCCTGGAGGTTTGTTTGAGCCCTTTCCATCCAATTTTAGAAGTTTTAAGTATAAATGTAAAGCAGCCACTGTGTAATAAACATTATTGTTGATATTAAAATATTGTTCGTATGTGATGTGGACGGCATTTCGTATGTGATGTGGAAGTTTGTTTGTATGTGATGTGGAAGTGCCATTGTATGTAAAAATATTTTGTCTTTTATCTGTTTTTATGTGTCCGTATGTAATTTTCGTTGTAAGAGCTGTGACCATACTTGACCGTTACCACCAGGAAAATCGCCTAATTCGGTAGTGTTTTGGACCAACACGGTCAAAGTAGTAGGGACGTAAAGAGAAGAATTGCGCTAGGCAAAGAGGCTTTCACAAGGAGGAGGGAGTTGATGACAGGGACTTTGAGTAAGGATGTTAAGAAGAGACTCGTAAAAACTTTGATATGGAGCGTAGCTATGTACGGAGCGGAAACGTGGTCATTGAAGCAGGAGGATAGACGTAGACTGGAGGCTTTTGAAATGTGGGTGTGGAGAAGAATGGAGAAGGTGAAATGGAAAGAGAAGAAAACAAATGAGGAAGTACTTGGTATGGTGGGCGAAGAGAAGGCTTTGTTGGGAGCAATCCTATGGAGGCAGGAAAAGTGGATGAAGGGGGTTTTGACCGGCAGTGGGATGTTGAAGACTGTGATAGAGGGTAGAATGTTGGGCAAAAGAGGAAAGGTAAGGAACAGGATAGGGTTGTTGGACGGGATGAAGGGAGGAAGAAAGTACTCAAAGATGAAGAGGGACCTGATAGAGAGTAGGATGATGGATTTTGTGTTTAGTTAGGAGTAATAAAATTTTTGTTGGTAGTTGTGTCCATCCAAAAACCTACCTTAACCGGTAGATTACTTAAAAAAAGTAACGTATTTGTGGAATAAAAATAAATTAATGTTCTTGTAATATTGTGTTAATGGACACTTTTAGGATTTGCAGAGTATTGTTTAAACTAGGACATGGGTATTTGTTTGACAATATTTGGGATTAAAGCGTAGGTTCTAATCATTAATGGTTACCAGATTAGAATCCAAAATTTCGTGCCAAATGATCCATAAAACGCATATAGTTCTAGGTATTGTATTAAGGTTCGTAAACCTGACTTGTAATCACTGGCATTGTAATGATGAACAATGGTTTTAATCAGCTAAAGCTCTTTTCGCTTTCAGAAAATATTTAATTGTGGTCTGGGGTCTAATTCCGTAAATACAATCAAAACCTTGGAAAGGTTTTCTCGACGATATGGTCTTGTGCTCTTTTGTTGAGTCGTTCGATCGCGGTAAGTTAGTACGTTTTAAATGTTACTGTTCCGAATGTTCCATTTTTGTTTGGTACATAAGTTTCAGATATTTTGAGAAATGCTTTTTGGTTTTCCGAGTCTAGCATTAGATACGGTGAGTCTTCGAATTGCTTCTCATTCGAACGCTGGTTTTTGGAATGAAGGGATGCTGTCTTTTGTTCACGGTTTTCGTTGTGAAAGTACGGAGTTCCAGTAATCTCACCTTGTTGGGGTTCACCTTTGTTGATTGATTGGAACACCTGTTGGATGCTGTGACCTTAGTAACCATTAGTCGCTTCAACTTCCCCCTTCGGACGCCGTATATTATCACACTGCTCAGTTACAAAATGTGAGTAGGTGCGGACGGAGCGAGCTGCTGCTTGTTGCGATATCTCTTGCTGCCGACTGCCGGCTAATTGGTTTATGCGCCTTCGTCTCCGCACTCTAGTACTTTCCTCTGGTGGGAGGACTAGGAAGACTCCGTAGTTGACAGATGAAATGTGGTAACCGCTGCATAACCCCCCTTGCAGTGGGTAAGCCTTGCCAACAGGAGATGGAAAGAAAGGAAAAACAAATAAAAAACAATTTACAAAGCAAAATCCCTCAGATTCCGTGGGAACTGGACCCGGCGGCCACTCCGGGTGCTCAGTACCGGGGGCATAGTTGTTCCGGGCTTTAGCCTCTTGGGATTCGGAGGGACTGGACGTAGTAATCATCCTATCTCGATGGCTGTCATCTTTCAAAAAGAATGCTGGCTTAAGTCTATCAATAGACACCGTTGTATCCTTCCAATTGACTCGAAGGGTGAAATATTTTTCCGTCCTATTTAGCAATTCGAAAGGTCCATCATATGGTGGCTGGAGGGCACGCTTTGTCGCCTTGTGGCGCACAAACACTTGAGATGAGGAGGCAAAATCACGGTGCTGAAAAACAACCTTCTCTCCATGACGGGTGATGGGAAGAGGGTGCAGCTGCTGCATATGACCTCTCATGTGTGCGGCGAAGTGGGTCTCAGCAATAGGAGGATTCGTTTGAGGTGAGAATAACTCTCCAGGAAGGCATAATGGTTCTCCATACACCATCATGGCAGGGGTGGCCTTCCGGTCCTCTCTCCATGCTGATCGAATGCCGAGTAGTACCCATTGGAAGGCATCTGACCAGCTTTGATCGGAATGCCACATAAGGGCTGCCTTTAAATGGCGGTGGAAACGTTCCAGCAATCCATTAGCGGCAGGGTGGTAGGCTGTTGTTCGTAGGTGTTCTGCACCGGAAGTCTTTGCTAAGTCCTGAAATAGAGAGGAGGTGAACTGCGAACCACGATCAGTGGTTATTCTCTGAGGAACTCCGAAACGGGCAAACCATCCAGAAACCAGCGTCCTTACCACGACTTCCACTGAAATATCTGTGATGGGAAATACCTCCGGCCATCGTGTGAATCGGTCAACGATCAATAAACAGTAGCGGAAACCGTTGGACTGGGGCAGGGGACCGATGATGTCCACATGCATATGATGAAACCGTCCTGTGGGAAGAGGGAAACTCCCGACAGGTAAATGGACGTGGCGATGAGTTTTGCACTTTTGGCATTCCAAGCAGGATCGGGCCCAATTGCGGCATTCTTTACGTAGGGAGGGCCACACGAAATGATCGGCAACCAGCTGGACAGAGGTTCGGATGCCAGGGTGGGCAAGGGAATGTAGCATGTTAAACGCACTTTTGCGGAATGGGGCTGTCAGGTATGGTCGTACCGTGGTGGATGAAGTGTCACAATATACTTCCATTTTCCACCGGGGACCTTTAACTTTTTAAGACACAAAGGGGAGTTGGGTGTCAAGAATTGCTGCATTTCTTCATCACACGTTTGGGAGGCTGCCAGTGCCTCATAGTCAATGGGGGCACTAATTTCTGTCACTCTGCCGAGAGCGTCGGCGACCGCATTTTCCACCCCGGAGACATGACGGATGTCCTTGGTGAATTGGGAGATAAAGTCTATGTGACGAAATTGTCGAGGGGAGCACTGATCGGCCTTCTTTTGCAAGGCAAACGTTATAGGCTTGTGATCCGTATAGACCGTGATTGATCTCCCCTCCACCATGTGGCGGAAATACTTAATGGCTTTGTACACGGCAAGGAGTTCACGGTCGTACGCGCTGTAACTTCGTTCAGTTGGTGTCAATCTCGTTGTGTCAAAGGCAAGCGGCTGCCACTCTTGCCCGCATTTCTGCTGTAAGGCTGCACCGAGTGAAATATCTGACGGGTCTACGACGAGAGCAAGTGGAGCGTCGGGGTTGGGATGGGCTAGAAGGGCAGCTTTCGCGAGGCTGTCTTGGCAGTTGTTGAATGCATGTCGCCTCTCCGCAAGATCTAGCCTGGAAAACACCGAATTGCTAAATAAGGCGTGCGCAAAATCCTGTTTGTGGGGCACCGGATATTTATCAGGTAAGGTGCATTGAAGGCTCTGTAGTCCCCGCAGGGCTGCCACTCGCCGGTTTTCTTTGGGACCAGATGGAGGGCAGACGACCAGCTGCTTTCGGACCGACGCACAATCCCTTATTTGGGCATTGCATCGAATTCGCGTTCCGCGATGGCAAGCCTGTCTGTTGCCAAACGACGTGACTTACACGAAACGGACTTACCTGGCGTGGTGCGAATATAATGCATTGTAGTATGGTCAACGCTATGAGGGACGCCTGGGGGTCTCGTGATTTCTGGGAAGTGGCAAGCAATTCGTGGTTACGAGAATGACCGCTCACAGATTTCACTTGATCGGGAGAAGGCTGGGCGAAACTCCCGGGGACTGAAATGGTAGTGAGTCCATCAACCAATCTCTGGTTGAGCATGTCCACCAATAACCCGTAGAATTTCAGGAATTCCGCCCCAATGATAGGTTGTGACACGTCCGCGACAGCGAAACGCCACGAAAAATCGCGACGGAGGCCGAGGTTAAGGCTAAAGGTCATCCGACCATACGTAGAAATAACACTGCTGTTCACTACAAACAGCTCGTAATCAGTCTTGGAGCGGGGCCTTTCCACTTTGACTCTAGGAAAAACACACAAATCGGACCCAGTATCTATCAAAAACCGCACCTTTGTGTTTCGGTCTGTCACGTACAAGCGGCATGGTTCGGGACTACCATCGGAGGCTGCTATCACCGACTGCCCTAGGGGTTTTCCGACGCATAGGAGCACGGAGTCGTGCACTTCCGGGCATCGGCGCCAAACCGACGGTGGTACCAGCAAACGTCTCTTCTCCCATCCGAATTTTGTGAGGAATGAAATTCCATTGATTCATGTCCACAGTTTAACCCAAATCATATTTCTAAAGGACGGTTATATGTATACAAAGCATTGAAATATTTCTTTCATCATCTTTAGAACTTGTAAATCAACTAAGTCCGAAACAAACATCATCGAATGTAAATATGATCTTGGACTTTATCTTGACTTGCGTCCTCTTTGATTGCATTTATTAATATTGCAACCGGAATGTATACGCATACATACTCTCAGGTAAGTTTCATTCAAAATGATTTACTTGGGCTAAAGTCTGAGTGAACGTGTGTGGACTAAGCCAATAGTATTGCCTACATGCTACGACACGGTTTACCAAACTCGAGAATCGGTTTGATGAATTATTTTGGAAATGTTATTTAAATATTTTTAATCGGTTTTAGGAGAGTCATGTCAATATGTTTAAAGAGATGAATTGTAGAAGAGATTTAGTCATTTTACAATGATGAGTTCCCCCTTTAAAAAAAGGGAATCAGAAAAACATTCTATCTTACGGACCCACTACTTTGGCTCAAAATAATATAAGTTGTAATAGACTAAATAATGACGACAAAAGACTGATATTAGCAAATTGCTATAAACAAAAGTTTAAACTCTTCTCCTTTAATTAAAACTTTGGCCTTCTGTGTACTCTACTAGCAAAATTCAAAACTGGATGAGCATTATATAGTCACCAATTTCATATTTAATACGACAATATTCATTGAAAACATCATTATTCTCACCTTCTGAGCAGAGATTACATCTGATATCTCTAACTACACTTCAAAAAATAAACACATTTTCTTCATATATTTTAAGGTAATCGCAAAGGTATTCGGAATGGAAAACTTTTATATTACCTCTTAAATTGAAGGATAGTGGGGATATATTCATTTAGAAAGGAGAAGTTTGAAGATATTGCAAGTAAATCATCCTTTCGTGATCGCACAAGGTTGAATATATATCTGTCTATATATTGTTTATCAATCTTTACCGAAACTGCAACTGGGGCCAATGATAAAATGGGGAAAATACTTTCAATTTTACACAGTAATTTAGACTAGACTCTTCAATAACATATAGAATCTCCTAAGGTATTTTAAATATCGAGGCTTATTGACCGAGAATGTAAACCGCATAGCTTTCTTCAATACTATAATAGCAGACACACGACCTGCTGTCAACAAAATGTCAAAGTGCAGTACCAAAACCCAGCAATGGACATTAAGGTCATAATGCCGAGAATAGTCATCTCGACCCTGAATGATATCACACTGAGACCGGTGAAGTTCTAAGAAGTAGTCGAGGGCTTTCTTCTTCTTCTGGCCATTGCTCTTGCTCTTCACACCCTGTGGGTGCACCTATGCAAAGAGGTACTTCATTTCCAAGGTCACTAAATGCTCATACCCCAGACGATTCATGAAGAAATGATGAACTTGCTTGAAGAAGTTCAGCACATCCTTCCCATTAAGGTCACATTTTCCTGAACAACCTAAATGGACAAACAATGCTAATGCCACTTGGCAAATGCATTCATTCACAATTCAAACTGCTTTCTCCCCCAATCCTGCCGTGACCCATCAGTTGAACGGTCTCTCTGTGCCAAAGGTCCTTCCTCTTGGAGAAAATTTGCTGGAACCTTTGAGAGAAACTTACCAGCAAACCTGACCTTACCCTGGCGAACATGTCCATGAATTATGTTGATTGTCGCCCTAAAAGCAGGACGTTTGATACTCAAGGATCCCCTAGTCTGGCAAACGCAACGTATTCCATGCGCTCTTCCTATCAACCCAAACAATTCAATGCAAGTCCTAGCACATGTTGAAAACCTTTAGATATAGGTTGCATAGTCGGATTGCAATCCTGATCCAACTCCCCTTCAGTCAGGTGGAGTGCTATTTGATGTAGACCTTTGAGAGTCGCGTTGGATGCCAAATTCATTCAGATCTCCCTCGTCTTCAAGTGTTTCCCGCCCAAATTCATGACAAGACCGTGACGAACACAATCGTAATGTAGGCGTCTTTATTTGGCTAATTGATTCTCAATTCTCCCTGTAAAACAACCCCTTGGGCTGTCAGTTGAACACCAATCTTTGAATCCTCGCTCACCCATGATTGCCTAACAGAAGCATTTCATTACGATATCCTTTTCCATTGGATGGTAGTCTATCTCTGGACATACTGAAGCCGAAATCTCTATCGACCCTTGCGTTTGTTTTACCCCATCCAGAAACCCAGTAACAGTTTATTCCGTGGAAGAAATATCTACCAGGCATATTACTATTTAAACATCTGGACAAAATACTAGCCAACTTGTAGGAAGAGTGATGACCAATATTAATTTTATTGTTTTTAGGCTCAAAACTAATGGCAATTAAAGTAAATAAGTAATTGGCAATTACTTGAGTGCCATTCGGCCACTCTTTCCGAGGGACCAAGTGAGAGGAACATCGAGGTCTTTGAGCGACGAATACACATTTTTCTGAATTCTGCCAATGTTCCACAAAAGGTGCTCTTTGCCCGAGTCCCAATGAGGAACCATCTGCGCTTGGCGTATCGCCGAGCTGTGCGTTATGGTGCCAGTTATGTTAGACTCTGTTGTCCTTGCTTTCACCTTTTGTTGAAAATGGTATATCACGGAACAACGAATCAACAACAAGTTTTTTGTGAAGTGCTGAGGTAGAAGTTATCAAGAAATTACTGAGATGTTAACAGCTTTTTACGGTGATGATGATCTAAAGGAAATATCCGTTATCAAATGGATTAAGCGTTTCAAAATGGCCGACAAGACACCACGGATGATGAAAGATGCCGGGACGACCTTCAACCCTCTCCTGTGATGACATTGGAAACATCGATCGTGTGCGGTCCCTTGTCCTTACCGATCGTCATAAATAAACTGTTTATTCGAATAATAAACGAAAAAGGAGTTTGATTAACTTAAATTGAAGAAATTTAGAAAAAGTACGCGTTTTCATCCAAAATACGATCATTGGATATACGTGTTGAAATTAAACGACATATTTTGCGATTGAGAAATGAACGAATGATGAAAGAAGGAGTTTGATATTAAACGATGTTACCGAAAACACGGAAAATAACTAAAAACGAGCTGTTTTCTTTGAAAACTCCACTTCAAATACTTGTTTAAATTAAAACGAAATTTTTAGCGAAGGAGATATAAACGAAAAAGGAGTTTGATTTATTTAAATTGAAGAAATTTAGACAAAGTACGCGTTTTCAGAAAACATGCGCGCTTAGAATCATTACACCAATTTCTGCGATTGAAAATGCAGCGAATTTTGAAAAAAGTAGTTCGACATACTTGAAAGGAAAATATTGCGAGAAAATTAACGAATACATAAAAAACACGAAAATTAAATAAAAACGAGCTGTTCTCTGTGGAAATACCAATTTAAATGCGTGTTAAAATTAAAACGACATACTCTGCGATGAAGAAATCATCAAATGATGAAAAAGGTGTTTGAATTACTTAAATTAAATATATTTAGAGAAAAACGCATTTAATCGAAAATACGAAGATTGATAATAAGGTAGCAGTTTTCAGTATACTCGCCACTAAACATTCGTGTTTTGAAAATTACCCATATTTTGCGATTGAAAAGTAAACGAATATCGAAAAAAGTAGTTTGAAACTCTTGCAAGGAAAATATCGAGGGTAAAATAACGATTGCATCGAACACACGAAAAATAAATAAAGACGAGATTTTTTCCGTTTAATTTCCACATAAATTACGTGTTTAAATTAAAACTTCATATTTTGCGCTGGAGAAATCAAGGAATGATGAATAAAGGGGTTTGAAATTTAACGTTATCATCGAAAACACGGAAGAAAATTAAACGAGTTTATTTATTTGGAAATACCACAAAACACGTGTTTACATTAAAATAACGAATTTTTCGATGGAGAAATTAACAAATCATGATAAAAGGAGTGTAAAATTTAATGATTTCATTTAAAACACGGAAAATTAAGAAAAACGAGCTGTTTTCTGTGAAAACACCACTTCAAATACTTGTTTTAATTAAAACGACATTTTTAGCGAAGGAGATATAAACGAAAAAGTAGTTTGATTTACTTAAATTAAAGAAATTTAGAGAAAGTTTGCGTTTTCATCCAAAATACGATCATTGGATGAAAACTAGCCGTTTTAAGTAGACACACCGCCAAAAAACATGCGCGTGGAAAATCATAACACAAATGTTTGCGGATAAAAAACCAACAAACTTTGAAAAATGTAATTTAAAAAACTTGGAAGGAAATAATTGAGAGAAAATTTACGCTTTCAGCTTAGACACAAAGAAATCCATAAAATCGAGGAAATACCATTTTAAATGCAAGTTACAATTAAAAGGACATACCCTGCGATGAAGAAATCATCAAATGATGAAAAGAGGTGTTTTAATTACTTAAATTAAATATATTTAGAGAAAATACGCATTTCATCGAAAATACGAAGATTAATAAAAAGCTAGAAATTTTCAGTGTACTCGCCACAAAACATACGTGTTTTAAAAATTACCCATATTTTGCGATTGAAATTTCTAGGAATACCGAAAAAAGTAGTTTTAAACTCTTGAAAGGAGAATATCTAGGGTAAAATAACGATTGCATCGAAATCACGAAAAGTAAATAAATACGAGCAGTCGTCCGTTTAAATACCACATAAATTACGTGTTTAAATTAAAACTACATATTTTGCGGTGGAGAAATCAACATATGATGAAAAAATGAGTTTGAAATTGACTATATCATCGAAAACACGGAAAAAAATTAAACGAGTAGTTTGATTTGGAAATACCAGAAAAATACTTGATAACATTAAAAAAACGTATTTTTCCAAAACCAACGAATTATTAAAAAAGAAGACTTGGAAGAAAGTAATTGAGAGAAAATTTACGAATTCACCAAAAATACAAAAAATTCATAATATCGAGGAGTTCTCCGTGGAAATCCCACATCAAATTCTAGTTTAAATTATAACGATATAATTTGCGATGTAAAAGACAACGAATGAGGAAAAAAAAGTTTGAATAACTTGTATTGAAAAAATGTTGAGAAAATACGTGAATGCATAAAAAAAACGATGATTGAATAAAAACTAGCAGTTTTCAGTGGACTCGCCACAAAACGTACGCGTTTAAAACAATCAAACCTACATCCGATTGAAAAATCAACGGATTTTGAATAAAGTAGTTTGGAAATACTACATTAAATACGTGTTGGAATAAGACAACATAGTTTGCGATGGAGAAATCAACGAATGATGAAAGAAGAAGTTTTAAATTAAACGATGTTATCGAAAACACGGAAAATAAATAAAAACGAGCTGTTTTCTGTGAAAACTCCACTTCAAATACTTGTTTAAATTAAAACGACATTTTTAGCGAAGGAGATATAAACGAAAAAGTAGTTTGATTATCTTAAATTGAAGAAATTTAGAAAAAGTATGCGTTTTCACCCAAAATACGATCATTGGATGAAAACTAGTCGTTTTCAGTGGACACGCCGCAAAACATGCGCGTGGAAAATCATAACACCAATGTTTGCGGTTAAAAAACTAACGAATTTTGAAAAATGAAGTTTGAAAAACTTGGAAGGAAATTTTATAGAGAAAATTTACGATTTCAGCAAAAACACAAAAAATACTAAAAAAGGAGAAGTTATCTCTGGAAATACCACATCAAATACTAGTTTAAATTATAACGATATAATTTGTGATTTAAAAGACAACGAAAAGAAGATAAAGTAAACACTTGCAGTTTTCAGTGGAATGGCAACATAACGTACGCGTTGATAATAATAACAACTTTTTTTCGATCGAAAAATCAACGGATTAAAAAAAAAATACGCGATTTCTTCGAAAATACGTAGATTGAATAAAAACGAGCAGTTTTCTGTGGAAATACCACATAAAACCCATGTTCAAATTAACGAACATATTTTCGATAGATAAATCAACGAATGAAGAAGAATGGCGCTTCAAACAATGAAATTGAAAAAAGTTAAAGAAAATACGAGATTACATTGAAAATACGAGGATTAAAAGAGAACTAGCTGTTCTCAGTGAACTCGCCACAAAACATGCGCGCTTAAAATCATCACACCAATTTCTGCTATTAAAAATTCAACGAATTTTGAAAAAAGTAGTTCGATATACTTGAAAGGAAAATATTGAGAGATAATTAACGATCACATCGAAAACACGAAAATCAAATATAAACGAGCTGTTCTCTGTGGAAGTACCAATTTCAATGCGTGTTAAAATTAAAACGACATACTCTGCGTTGAGAAAATACGTGAATGCATAAGAAATACGATGATGGAATAAAAACTACTAGTTTTCAATGTACTCGCCTCAAAACATACGTGTTTAAATAATTAACCATATTTTGCGATTGAAAATTTAACGACTTTTAAAAAAGTAGTTCGAAATACTTAAAAAGAAAATATGGAGAGAAAATTACCTATTCCATCAAAAACACGAAAATTAAATAAAAAGAGCTGTTCTCTGGGGTAATACCAATTTAAAATGCGTGTTAAAATTAAAACGATATATTTTGCGGGGGAGAAATCAACGAATGATGAAAAAATGGCTTTGAAATTTAACGATATCATCAAAAACACGGAAAATAATTAAACGAGTTGTTTTATGTGGAAAAACCATAAATACGTGTTTACATTCAATATAACGTATTTTTCGATGAAAAAATTAACAAATCATGAAAAAAGGGCTTTAAAACTTAACGATTTCATTGAAAACACAAAAAAAAGATAAAAACGAGCACTTTAATGTGGAAACTCCACTTCAAAAACTTGTTTAAATTAAAACGACATTTTAGCGAGGGAGATATAAACGAAAAAAGTGTTTTATTTACTTAAATTGAAGAAATTTAGAGAAAGTACGCGTTTTCATCCAAAATACGATTATTGGATGAAAACTAGCCGTATTCAGTGGACATGCCGCAAAACATGCGCGTGGAAAATGATAACACCAATGTTTGCCGGTAAAAAACCAACGAATTCTGAAAAAAGTTGTTTGAAAAACTTGTAGGAAAGTAATTGAAAGAAAATTTACCATTTCACAAAAAAAACATAAAAACAAGGAGTTCTCTGTGGAAATCCATCATCAAATACTAGTTTAAATTATAAAGATATAAATTGCGATGTAAAAGACAAAGGTTAATGAAAAACGTCGTTTGAAAACCTTGAATTGAAAAAATGTTGATAGATTGATTTCATCGAAAATAAAAAGAGAAACTAAACACTTGCAGTTTTCAGTGGAATGGACCAAAACATACGCGTGGATAATATTAACAATTGAAACGATTGAACGATTGAAAAATCAACGGATTAAAAAAAATACGCGATTTCATCGAAAATACGTAGGGAGATGAAATCGAGCAGTTTTCTGTGGAAATACCACATAAAACAAGTGTTCAAATTAACGGACATATTTTCGATAGATAAATCAACGAATGATGAAGAAAGTCGCTTGAATCAATGAAATTGAAAAATGTAAGAGAAAATACTAAATTACATTGAAAATACGAAGATTGAAAGAGAACTAGCGGTTCTCAGTGAACTCGCCACAAAACATGCGCGCTTAAAATCATCACACCAATTTGTGCGATTGAAAATTCAACGAATTTTGAAAAAAGTAGTTCTATATACTTGAAAGGAAAATATTGAGAGATTATTAACGATCACATCAAAAACACGAAAATTAAATATAAACGAGCTGTTCTCAGTGGAAATACCGATTAAAATGCGTGTTAAAATTAAAACGACATACTCTGCGTTGAGAAAATACGTGAATGCATAAAAAATACGATAATTGAATAAAAACTACCAGTTTTCAGTGTACTCGCCTCAAAACATACGTGTTTAAATAATTAACCATATTTAGCGATTGAAAATTTAACGAATTTTGAAAAAAAAGGTCGAAATACTTAAAAGGAAAATAATGAGAGAAAATTACCGATTCCATCAAAAACACGAAAATTAAATAAAAAGAGCTGTTCTCTGTGGTAATACCAATTTAAAATCCGTGTTAAAATTAAAACGATATATTTTGCGGTGGAGAAATCAACGAATGATGAAAAAATGGGTTTGAAATTTAACGGTATCATCAAAAACACGGAAAATAATGAAACGAGTTTTGTTATGTGGAAAAACCATTAATACGTGTTTACATTCAATATAACGTATTTTTCGATGGAGAAATTAACAAATCATGAAAAAAGGGCTTTAAAACTTAACGATTTCATTAAAAACACGGAAAAAAGATAAAAACGAGCACTTTTATGTGGAAACTACACTTAAAAGACTTGTTTAAATTAAAACGACATTTTTAGCGTTGGAGAAATAAACGAAAAAGGAGTTTGATTTACCTAAATTGAAGAAATTTAGAGAGAGTACGCGTTTTAATCGAAAATACGAACATTGGATAAAAAATAGCCTTTTTAGTGGACATGCCGCAAAACATGCGCCACCAATGTTTGCGGTTTAAAAACAAACCAATTTTGTAAAAAGTAGTTAGAAAAACTTGCAGGGAAATAATTGAGAGAAAATTTACGATTTCACCAAAAACACAAAAAATACATAAAATCGAGGAGTTCTCCGTGGAACGCCCACATCAAATACTGGTTTAAGTTATAACGATATAATTTGCGATGTAAAAGACAACGAATGAGGAAAAAAAGAGTAAAAATGACTTGAGTTGAAAAAATGTTGAGAAAATACGTGAATGCATGAAAAATGCGATGATTGAATAAAAACTAGCAGTTTTCAGTGGACTCGCCACAAAACATACGCGTTTCAAATACTCCAACCTATATTCCGATTGAAAAATGAACGAATTTTGAATAAAGTAGTTTGGAAATACTACATTAAATACGTGTTGAAATAAAACGACATATTTTGCGATTGAGAAATCAACGAATGATGAATGAAGGAGTTTGAAATTTAACGATTATATCGAAAACACGGAATTTAAATAATAACGATCTATTTTCTGTGGAAACTCCACTTCAAATACTTGTTTAAATTAAAACGACATTTTGGCGAGGGAGATATAAACGAAAAAAGTGTTTTATTTACTTAAATTGAAGAAATTTAGAGAAAGTACGCGTTTTCATCCAAAATACGATTATTGGATGAAAACTAGCCGTATTCAGTGGACATGCCGCAAAACATGCGCGTGGAAAATGATAACACCAATGTTTGCCGGTAAAAAACCAACGAATTCTGAAAAAAGTTGTTTGAAAAACTTGTAGGAAAGTAATTGAAAGAAAATTTACCATTTCACAAAAAAACATAAAAACAAGGAGTTCTCTGTGGAAATCCATCATCAAATACTAGTTTAAATTATAAAGATATAATTTGCGATGTAAAAGACAAAGATTAATGAAAAACGTCGTTTGAAAACCTTGAATTGAAAAAATGTTGATAGATTGATTTCATCGAAAATAAAAAGAGAAACTAAACACTTGCAGTTTTCAGTGGAATGGACCAAAACATACGCGTGGATAATATTAACAATTATTTTTCGATTGAAAAATCAACGGATTAAAAAAAATACGCGATTTCATCGAAAATACGTAGGGAGATGAAATCGAGCAGTTTTCTGTGGAAATACCACATAAAACAAGTGTTCAAATTAACGGACATATTTTCGATAGATAAATCAACGAATGATGAAGAAAGGCGCTTGAATCAATGAAATTGAAAAATGTAAGAGAAAATACTAAATTACATTGAAAATACGAAGATTGAAAGAGAACTAGCGGTTCTCAGTGAACTCGCCACAAAACATGCGCGCTTAAATTCATCACACCAATTTGTGCGATTGAAAATTCAACGAATTTTGAAAAAAGTAGTTCGATATACTTGAAAGGAAAATATTGAGTGAAAATTAACGATCACATAAAAAACACGAAAATTTAAAAAACCGAGCTGTTCTCTGTGGAAGTACCAATTTCAATGAGTGTCAAAATTAAAACGCAATACTCCGCGAAAAAATCATCGAATGATGTTTCAAAAAGGTGTTTGAAACTCTTGAAAGGAAATTATCGAGGATAAATAACGATTGCATCGAAAACAGGAAAAGTAAATAAAGACGAGCAGTTTTCCGTTTGAATGCCACATAAATTACGTGTTTAAATTAAAACTTCATATTTTACGTTTGGAGAAATCAAGGAATGATGAATAAAGGGGTTTGAAATTTAACGATATCATCGAAAACACGGGAAAAAATTAAACGAGTTGATTTATTTGGAAATACCACAACACACGTGTTTACATTAAAAGAACGTATTTTTCGATGGAGAAATTAACAAATCATGAAAAAAGGAGTGTAAAATTTAACGATTTCATTGAAAACACGGAAAATAGATAGAAACGAGCTCATTTCTGTTGTAACTCCACTGCAAATACTTGTTTAAATTAGACCGACATTTTAAGCGATGGAGAAATAAACGAAAAAGGAGTTTGATTTACTTAAATTAAAGAAATTTAGAGAAAGAACGCGATGTCATCCAAAATACGATCATTGGATGAAAACTAGCCGTTTTAAGTGGACACACCGCAAAACATGCGCGTGGAAAATCATAACACCAATGTTTGCGGTTAAAAAACTAACGAATTTTGAAAAATGTAGTTTGAAAAACTTGGAAGGAAATTATAAAGAGAAAATTTATGATTTCAGCAAAACACAAAAAATACTAAAAAAGGAGAAGTTATCTCTGGAAATACCACATCAAATACTAGTTTAAATTATAACGATATAATTTGTGATTTAAAAGACAACGAAAAGAAGATAAAGTAAACACTTGCAGTTTTCAGTGGAATGGCAACATAACGTACGCGTTGATAATAATAACAACTTTTTTTCGATCGAAAAATCAACGGATTAAAAAAAAATACGCGATTTCTTCGAAAATACGTAGATTGAATAAAAACGAGCAGTTTTCTGTGGAAATACCACATAAAACCCATGTTCAAATTAACGAACATATTTTCGATAGATAAATCAACGAATGAAGAAGAATGGCGCTTCAAACAATGAAATTGAAAAAAGTTAAAGAAAATACGAGATTACATTGAAAATACGAGGATTAAAAGAGAACTAGCTGTTCTCAGTGAACTCGCCACAAAACATGCGCGCTTAAAATCATCACACCAATTTCTGCTATTAAAACTTAACGAATTTTGAAAAGAGTAGTTCGATATACTGGAAGGGAAAATATTGAGATATAATTAACGATCACATCGAAAACACGAAAATTGAATATAAACGAGCTGTTCTCAGTGGAAAAAGCGATTTTAATGCGTGTTAAAATTAAAACGACATACTCTGCGTTGAGAAAATACGTAAATGCATAACAAAATACGATGATTGAATAAAAACTACCAGTTTTCAATGTACTCGCCTCAAAACATACGTGTTTAAATAATTAACCATATTTTGCGATTGAAAATTTAACGACTTTTAAAAAAGTAGTTCGAAATACTTAAAAGGAAAATAAGGAGAGAAAATTACCTATTCCATCAAAAACACGAAAATTAAATAAAAAGAGCTGTTCTCTGTGGTAATACCAATTTAAAATGCGTGTTAAAATTAAAACGATATATTTTGCGGTGGAGAAATCAACGAATAATGAAAAAATGGCTTTGAAATTTAACGATATCATCAAAAACACGGAAAATAATTAAACGAGTTGTTTTATGTGGAAAAACCATAAATACGTGTTTACATTCAATATAACGTATTTTTCGATGAAAAAATTAACAAATCATGAAAAAAGGGCTTTAAAACTTAACGATTTCATTGAAAAACAAAAAAAAAGATAAAAACGAGCACTTTAATGTGAAAACTCCACTTCAAAAACTTGTTTAAATTAAAACGACATTTTTAGCGTTGGAGAAATAAACGAAAAAGGAGTTTGATTTACCTGAATTGAAGAAATGTAGAAAGAGTACGCGTTTTAATCCAAAATACGATTATTAAATGAAAACTAGCTATTTTCAGTGGACATGCCGCAAAACATGCGCGTGGAAAATCATTACACCAATGTTTGCCGGTAAAAAACCAACGAATTCTGAAAAAAGTTGTTTGAAAAACTTGTAGGAAAATAATTGAAAGAAAATTCACGATTTCACCAAAAAACATAAAAACAAGGAATTCTCTGTGGAAATCCATCATCAAATACTAGTTTAAATTATAACGATATAATTTGTGATTTAAAAGACAACGAAAAAGATATAAAGTAAACACTTGCAGTTTTCAGTGGAATGGCAAGAAAACGTACGCGTTGATTATAATAACAACTTTTTTTCGATCGAAAAATCAACGGATTAAAAAAAAATACGCGATTTCTTCGAAAATACGTAGATTGAATAAAAAGGAGCAGTTTTCTTTGAGAAATACCACATAAAACTCGTGTTCAAATTAACGAACATATTTTCGATAGATAAATCAACGAATGATGAAGAAAGGCGCTTCAAACAATGAAATTGAAAAAATTTTAAGAAAATACGAGATTACATTGAAAATACGAAGATTGAAAGAGAACTAGCGGTTCTCAGTGAACTCGCCACAAAACATGCGCGCTTAAAATCAAAACACAAATTTCTGCTATTAAAAATTCAACGAATTTTGAAAAAAGTAGTTCTATATACTTGAAAGGAAAATATTGAGAGATTATTAACGATCACATCAAAAACACGAAAATTAAATATAAACGAGCTGTTCTCAGTGGAAATACCGATTAAAATGCGTGTTAAAATTAAAACGACATACTCTGCGTTGAGAAAATACGTGAATGCATAAAAAATACGATGATTGAATAAAAACTACCAGTTTTCAGTGTACTCGCCTCAAAACATACGTGTTTAAATAATTAACCATATTTAGCGATTGAAAATTTAACGAATTTTGAAAAAAAAGGTCGAAATACTTAAAAGGAAAATAATGAGAAAAAATTACCGATTCCATCAAAAACACGAAAATTAAATAAAAAGAGCTGTTCTCTGTGGTAATACCAATTTAAAATCCGTGTTAAAATTAAAACATTTTGCAATGTGAGTGAAAAAAAACAATTAATTTTGCGGTGGAGAAATCAACGAATGATGAAAAAATGGGTTTGAAATTTAACGATATCATCAAAAACACGGAAAATAATGAAACAAGTTGTGTTATGTGGAAAAACCATTAATACGTGTTTTCATTCAATATAACGTATTTTTCGATGGAGAAATTAACAAATCATGAAAAAAGGGCTTTAAAACTTAACGATTTCATTAAAAACACGGAAAAAAGATAAAAACGAGCACTTTTATGTGGAAACTACACTTAAAAGACTTGTTTAAATTAAAACGACATTTTTAGCGTTGGAGAAATAAACGAAAAAGGAGTTTGATTTACCTAAATTGAAGAAATTTAGAGAGAGTACGCGTTTTAATCGAAAATACGAACATTGGATAAAAAATAGCCTTTTTAGTGGACATGCCGCAAAACATGCGCCACCAATGTTTGCGGTTTAAAAACAAACCAATTTTGTAAAAAGTAGTTAGAAAAACTTGCAGGGAAATAACTGAGAGAAAATTTACGATTTCACCAAAAACACAAAAAATACATAAAATCGAGGAGTTCTCCGTGGAACGCCCACATCAAATACTGGTTTAAGTTATAACGATATAATTTGCGATGTAAAAGACAACGAATGAGGAAAAAAAGAGTAAAAATGACTTGAGTTGAAAAAATGTTGAGAAAATACGTGAATGCATGAAAAATGCGATGATTGAATAAAAACTAGCAGTTTTCAGTGGACTCGCCACAAAACATACGCGTTTCAAATACTCCAACCTATATTCCGATTGAAAAATGAACGAATTTTGAATAAAGTAGTTTGGAAATACTACATTAAATACGTGTTGAAATAAAACGACATATTTTGCGATTGAGAAATCAACGAATGATGAATGAAGGAGTTTGAAATTTAACGATTATATCGAAAACACGGAATTTAAATAATAACGATCTATTTTCTGTGGAAACTCCACTTCAAATACTTGTTTAAATTAAAACGACATTTTGGCGAGGGAGATATAAACGAAAAAAGTGTTTTATTTACTTAAATTGAAGAAATTTAGAGAAAGTACGCGTTTTCATCCAAAATACGATTATTGGATGAAAACTAGCCGTATTCAGTGGACATGCCGCAAAACATGCGCGTGGAAAATGATAACACCAATGTTTGCCGGTAAAAAACCAACGAATTCTGAAAAAAGTTGTTTGAAAAACTTGTAGGAAAGTAAGTGAAAGAAAATTTACCATTTCACAAAAAAACATAAAAACAAGGAGTTCTCTGTGGAAATCCATCATCAAATACTAGTTTAAATTATAAAGATATAATTTGCGATGTAAAAGACAAAGATTAATGAAAAACGTCGTTTGAAAACCTTGAATTGAAAAAATGTTGATAGATTGATTTCATCGAAAATAAAAAGAGAAACTAAACACTTGCAGTTTTCAGTGGAATGGACCAAAACATACGCGTGGATAATATTAACAATTATTTTTCGATTGAAAAATCAACGGATTAAAAAAAATACGCGATTTCATCGAAAATACGTAGGGAGATGAAATCGAGCAGTTTTCTGTGGAAATACCACATAAAACAAGTGTTCAAATTAACGGACATATTTTCGATAGATAAATCAACGAATGATGAAGAAAGGCGCTTGAATCAATGAAATTGAAAAATGTAAGAGAAAATACTAAATTACATTGAAAATACGAAGATTGAAAGAGAACTAGCGGTTCTCAGTGAACTCGCCACAAAACATGCGCGCTTAAATTCATCACACCAATTTGTGCGATTGAAAATTCAACGAATTTTGAAAAAAGTAGTTCGATATACTTGAAAGGAAAATATTGAGTGAAAATTAACGATCACATAAAAAACACGAAAATTTAAAAAACCGAGCTGTTCTCTGTGGAAGTACCAATTTCAATGAGTGTCAAAATTAAAACGCAATACTCCGCGAAAAAATCATCGAATGATGTTTCAAAAAGGTGTTTGAAACTCTTGAAAGGAAATTATCGAGGATAAATAACGATTGCATCGAAAACAGGAAAAGTAAATAAAGACGAGCAGTTTTCCGTTTGAATGCCACATAAATTACGTGTTTAAATTAAAACTTCATATTTTACGTTTGGAGAAATCAAGGAATGATGAATAAAGGGGTTTGAAATTTAACGATATCATCGAAAACACGGGAAAAAATTAAACGAGTTGATTTATTTGGAAATACCACAACACACGTGTTTACATTAAAAGAACGTATTTTTCGATGGAGAAATTAACAAATCATGAAAAAAGGAGTGTAAAATTTAACGATTTCATTGAAAACACGGAAAATAGATAGAAACGAGCTCATTTCTGTTGTAACTCCACTGCAAATACTTGTTTAAATTAGACCGACATTTTAAGCGATGGAGAAATAAACGAAAAAGGAGTTTGATTTACTTAAATTAAAGAAATTTAGAGAAAGAACGCGATGTCATCCAAAATACGATCATTGGATGAAAACTAGCCGTTTTAAGTGGACACACCGCAAAACATGCGCGTGGAAAATCATAACACCAATGTTTGCGGTTAAAAAACTAACGAATTTTGAAAAATGTAGTTTGAAAAACTTGGAAGGAAATTATAAAGAGAAAATTTATGATTTCAGCAAAACACAAAAAATACTAAAAAAGGAGAAGTTATCTCTGGAAATACCACATCAAATACTAGTTTAAATTATAACGATATAATTTGTGATTTAAAAGACAACGAAAAGAAGATAAAGTAAACACTTGCAGTTTTCAGTGGAATGGCAACATAACGTACGCGTTGATAATAATAACAACTTTTTTTCGATCGAAAAATCAACGGATTAAAAAAAAATACGCGATTTCTTCGAAAATACGTAGATTGAATAAAAACGAGCAGTTTTCTGTGGAAATACCACATAAAACCCATGTTCAAATTAACGAACATATTTTCGATAGATAAATCAACGAATGAAGAAGAATGGCGCTTCAAACAATGAAATTGAAAAAAGTTAAAGAAAATACGAGATTACATTGAAAATACGAGGATTAAAAGAGAACTAGCTGTTCTCAGTGAACTCGCCACAAAACATGCGCGCTTAAAATCATCACACCAATTTCTGCTATTAAAACTTAACGAATTTTGAAAAGAGTAGTTCGATATACTGGAAGGGAAAATATTGAGATATAATTAACGATCACATCGAAAACACGAAAATTGAATATAAACGAGCTGTTCTCAGTGGAAAAAGCGATTTTAATGCGTGTTAAAATTAAAACGACATACTCTGCGTTGAGAAAATACGTAAATGCATAACAAAATACGATGATTGAATAAAAACTACCAGTTTTCAATGTACTCGCCTCAAAACATACGTGTTTAAATAATTAACCATATTTTGCGATTGAAAATTTAACGACTTTTAAAAAAGTAGTTCGAAATACTTAAAAGGAAAATAAGGAGAGAAAATTACCTATTCCATCAAAAACACGAAAATTAAATAAAAAGAGCTGTTCTCTGTGGTAATACCAATTTAAAATGCGTGTTAAAATTAAAACGATATATTTTGCGGTGGAGAAATCAACGAATAATGAAAAAATGGCTTTGAAATTTAACGATATCATCAAAAACACGGAAAATAATTAAACGAGTTGTTTTATGTGGAAAAACCATAAATACGTGTTTACATTCAATATAACGTATTTTTCGATGAAAAAATTAACAAATCATGAAAAAAGGGCTTTAAAACTTAACGATTTCATTGAAAACACAAAAAAAAGATAAAAACGAGCACTTTAATGTGAAAACTCCACTTCAAAAACTTGTTTAAATTAAAACGACATTTTTAGCGTTGGAGAAATAAACGAAAAAGGAGTTTGATTTACCTGAATTGAAGAAATGTAGAAAGAGTACGCGTTTTAATCCAAAATACGATTATTAAATGAAAACTAGCTATTTTCAGTGGACATGCCGCAAAACATGCGCGTGGAAAATCATTACACCAATGTTTGCCGGTAAAAAACCAACGAATTCTGAAAAAAGTTGTTTGAAAAACTTGTAGGAAAATAATTGAAAGAAAATTCACGATTTCACCAAAAAACATAAAAACAAGGAATTCTCTGTGGAAATCCATCATCAAATACTAGTTTAAATTATAACGATATAATTTGTGATTTAAAAGACAACGAAAAAGATATAAAGTAAACACTTGCAGTTTTCAGTGGAATGGCAAGAAAACGTACGCGTTGATTATAATAACAACTTTTTTTCGATCGAAAAATCAACGGATTAAAAAAAAATACGCGATTTCTTCGAAAATACGTAGATTGAATAAAAAGGAGCAGTTTTCTTTGAGAAATACCACATAAAACTCGTGTTCAAATTAACGAACATATTTTCGATAGATAAATCAACGAATGATGAAGAAAGGCGCTTCAAACAATGAAATTGAAAAAATTTTAAGAAAATACGAGATTACATTGAAAATACGAAGATTGAAAGAGAACTAGCGGTTCTCAGTGAACTCGCCACAAAACATGCGCGCTTAAAATCAAAACACAAATTTCTGCTATTAAAAATTCAACGAATTTTGAAAAAAGTAGTTCTATATACTTGAAAGGAAAATATTGAGAGATTATTAACGATCACATCAAAAACACGAAAATTAAATATAAACGAGCTGTTCTCAGTGGAAATACCGATTAAAATGCGTGTTAAAATTAAAACGACATACTCTGCGTTGAGAAAATACGTGAATGCATAAAAAATACGATGATTGAATAAAAACTACCAGTTTTCAGTGTACTCGCCTCAAAACATACGTGTTTAAATAATTAACCATATTTAGCGATTGAAAATTTAACGAATTTTGAAAAAAAAGGTCGAAATACTTAAAAGGAAAATAATGAGAAAAAATTACCGATTCCATCAAAAACACGAAAATTAAATAAAAAGAGCTGTTCTCTGTGGTAATACCAATTTAAAATCCGTGTTAAAATTAAAACATTTTGCAATGTGAGTGAAAAAAAAACAATTAATTTTGCGGTGGAGAAATCAACGAATGATGAAAAAATGGGTTTGAAATTTAACGATATCATCAAAAACACGGAAAATAATGAAACAAGTTGTGTTATGTGGAAAAACCATTAATACGTGTTTTCATTCAATATAACGTATTTTTCGATGGAGAAATTAACAAATCATGAAAAAAGGGCTTTAAAACTTAACGATTTCATTAAAAACACGGAAAAAAGATAAAAACGAGCACTTTTATGTGGAAACTACACTTAAAAGACTTGTTTAAATTAAAACGACATTTTTAGCGTTGGAGAAATAAACGAAAAAGGAGTTTGATTTACCTAAATTGAAGAAATTTAGAGAGAGTACGCGTTTTAATCGAAAATACGAACATTGGATAAAAAATAGCCTTTTTAGTGGACATGCCGCAAAACATGCGCCACCAATGTTTGCGGTTTAAAAACAAACCAATTTTGTAAAAAGTAGTTAGAAAAACTTGCAGGGAAATAATTGAGAGAAAATTTACGATTTCACCAAAAACACAAAAAATACATAAAATCGAGGAGTTCTCCGTGGAACGCCCACATCAAATACTGGTTTAAGTTATAACGATATAATTTGCGATGTAAAAGACAACGAATGAGGAAAAAAAGAGTAAAAATGACTTGAGTTGAAAAAATGTTGAGAAAATACGTGAATGCATGAAAAATGCGATGATTGAATAAAAACTAGCAGTTTTCAGTGGACTCGCCACAAAACATACGCGTTTCAAATACTCCAACCTATATTCCGATTGAAAAATGAACGAATTTTGAATAAAGTAGTTTGGAAATACTACATTAAATACGTGTTGAAATAAAACGACATATTTTGCGATTGAGAAATCAACGAATGATGAATGAAGGAGTTTGAAATTTAACGATTATATCGAAAACACGGAATTTAAATAATAACGATCTATTTTCTGTGGAAACTCCACTTCAAATACTTGTTTAAATTAAAACGACATTTTGGCGAGGGAGATATAAACGAAAAAAGTGTTTTATTTACTTAAATTGAAGAAATTTAGAGAAAGTACGCGTTTTCATCCAAAATACGATTATTGGATGAAAACTAGCCGTATTCAGTGGACATGCCGCAAAACATGCGCGTGGAAAATGATAACACCAATGTTTGCCGGTAAAAAACCAACGAATTCTGAAAAAAGTTGTTTGAAAAACTTGTAGGAAAGTAAGTGAAAGAAAATTTACCATTTCACAAAAAAACATAAAAACAAGGAGTTCTCTGTGGAAATCCATCATCAAATACTAGTTTAAATTATAAAGATATAATTTGCGATGTAAAAGACAAAGATTAATGAAAAACGTCGTTTGAAAACCTTGAATTGAAAAAATGTTGATAGATTGATTTCATCGAAAATAAAAAGAGAAACTAAACACTTGCAGTTTTCAGTGGAATGGACCAAAACATACGCGTGGATAATATTAACAATTATTTTTCGATTGAAAAATCAACGGATTAAAAAAAATACGCGATTTCATCGAAAATACGTAGGGAGATGAAATCGAGCAGTTTTCTGTGGAAATACCACATAAAACAAGTGTTCAAATTAACGGACATATTTTCGATAGATAAATCAACGAATGATGAAGAAAGGCGCTTGAATCAATGAAATTGAAAAATGTAAGAGAAAATACTAAATTACATTGAAAATACGAAGATTGAAAGAGAACTAGCGGTTCTCAGTGAACTCGCCACAAAACATGCGCGCTTAAAATCAAAACACAAATTTCTGCTATTAAAAATTCAACGAATTTTGAAAAAAGTAGTTCTATATACTTGAAAGGAAAATATTGAGAGATTATTAACGATCACATCAAAAACACGAAAATTAAATATAAACGAGCTGTTCTCCGTGGAAATACCGATTAAAATGCGTGTTAAAATTAAAACGACATACTCTGCGTTGAGAAAATACGTGAATGCATAAAAAATACGATAATTGAATAAAAACTACCAGTTTTCAGTGTACTCGCCTCAAAACATACGTGTTTAAATAATTAACCATATTTAGCGATTGAAAATTTAACGAATTTTGAAAAAAAAGGTCGAAATACTTAAAAGGAAAATAATGAGAGAAAATTACCGATTCCATCAAAAACACGAAAATTAAATAAAAAGAGCTGTTCTCTGTGGTAATACCAATTTAAAATCCGTGTTAAAATTAAAACGATATATTTTGCGGTGGAGAAATCAACGAATGACGAAAAAATGGGTTTGAAATTTAACGGTATCATCAAAAACACGGAAAATAATGAAACGAGTTTTGTTATGTGGAAAAACCATTAATACGTGTTTACATTCAATATAACGTATTTTTCGATGGAGAAATTAACAAATCATGAAAAAAGGGCTTTATAACTTAACGATTTCATTAAAAACACGGAAAAAAGATAAAAACGAGCACTTTATGTGGAAACTACACTTAAAAGACTTGTTTAAATTAAACGACATTTTTAGCGTTGGAGAAATAAACGAAAAAGGAGTTTGATTTACCTAAATTGAAAGAAATTTAGAGAGAGTACGCGTTTAATCGAAAATACGAACATTGGATAAAAAATAGCCTTTTTAGTGGACATGCCGCAAAACATGCGCCACAATGTTTGCGGTTTAAAAACAAACCAATTTTGTAAAAAGTAGTTAGAAAAACTTGCAGGAAATAATTGAGAGAAAATTTACGATTTCAACCAAAAACACAAAAAATACATAAAATCGAGGAGTTCTCCGTGGAACGCCCACATCAAATACTGGTTTAAGTTATAACGATATAATTTGCGATGTAAAAGACAACGAATGAGGAAAAAAAGAGTAAAAATGACTTGAGTTGAAAAAATGTTGAGAAAATACGTGAATGCATGAAAAATCGATGATTGAATAAAAACTAGCAGTTTTCAGTGGACTCGCCACAAAACATACGCGTTTCAAATACTCCAACCTATATTCCGATTGAAAAATGAACGAATTTGAATAAAGTAGTTTGGAAATACTACATTTAAATACGTGTTGAAATTAAACGACATATTTTGCGATTGAGAAATCAACGAATGATGAATGAAGGAGTTTGAAATTTAACGATTATATCGAAAACACGGAATTTAAATAATAACGATCTATTTTCTGTGGAAACTCCACTTCAAATACTTGTTTAAATTAAAACGACATTTTAGCGAGGGAGATATAAACGAAAAAAGTGTTTTATTTACTTAAATGAAGAAATTTAGAGAAAGTACGCGTTTTCATCCAAATACGATTATTGGATGAAAACTAGCCGTATTCAGTGGACATGCCGCAAAACATGCGCGTGGAAAATGATAACACCAATGTTTGCCGGTAAAAAACCAACGAATTCTGAAAAAAGTTGTTTTGAAAAACTTGTAGGAAAGTAATTGAAAGAAATTTACCATTCACAAAAAAACATAAAACAAGAGTTCTCTGTGGAAATCCATCATCAAATACTAGTTTAAATTATAAAGATATAATTTGCGATGTAAAAGACAAAGATTAATGAAAAACGTCGTTTGAAAACCTTGAATTGAAAAAATGTTGATAGATTGATTTCATCGAAAATAAAAAGAGAAACTAAACACTTGCAGTTTTCAGTGGAATGGACCAAAACATACGCGTGGATATATTAACAATTATTTTCGATTGAAAAATCAACGGATTAAAAAAAATACGCGATTTCATCGAAAATACGTAGGGAGATGAAATCGAGCAGTTTTCTGTGGAAATACCACATAAACAAGTGTTCAAATTAACGGACATATTTTCGATAGATAAATCAACGAATGATGAAGAAAGGCGCTTGAATCAATGAAATTGAAAATGTAAGAGAAATACTAAATTACATTGAAAATACGAGATTGAAAGAGAACTAGCGGTTCTCAGTGAACTCGCCACAAACATGCGCGCTTAAAATCAAAACACAAATACTGCTATTAAAAATTCAACGAATTTTGAAAAAAGTATTTCTATATACTTGAAAGGAAAAATATTGAGAGTTTATTAACGATCACATCGAAACACGAAAATTAAATATAAACAAGCTGTTCTCAGTGGAAATACCGATTAAATGCGTGTTAAAATAAAACGACATACTCTGCGTTGAGAAAATACGTGAATGCATAAAAAATACGATGATTGAATAAAAACTACCAGTTTTCAGTGTACTCGCCTCAAAACATACGTGTTTAAATAATTAACCATATTTAGCGATTGAAAATTTAACGAATTTTGAAAAAAGGAGGTCGAAATACTTAAAAGGAAAATAATGAGAGAAAATTACCGATTCCATCAAAAACACGAAAATAAAATAAAAAGAGCTGTTCTCTGTGGTAATACCAATTTAAAATCCGTGTTAAAATTAAAACGATATATTTTGCGGTGGAGAAATCAACGAATGATGAAAAAATGGGTTTGAAATTTAACGATATCATCAAAAACACGGAAAATAATGAAACGAGTTGTGTTATGTGGAAAAACCATTAATACGTGTTTACATTCAATTTAACGTATTTTTCGATGGAGAAATTAACAAATCATGAAAAAAGGGCTTTAAAACTTAACGATTTCATTGAAAACACGGAAAAAAGATAAAAACGAGCACTTTTATGTGGAAACTACACTTCAAAAACTTGTTTAAATTAAAACGACATTTTTAGCGTTGAAGGAATAGAGGAAAAAGGAGTTTGATTTACAATTGAAGAAATTTAGAGAGAGTACGCGTTTTAATCGAAAATCGAACATTGGATAAAAAATAGCCTTTTTAGTGGACATGCCGCAAAACATGCGCCACCAATGTTTGCGGTTTAAAAACAAACCAATTTTGAAAAAAAGTAGTTAGAAAAACTTGCAGGGAAATAATTGAGAGAAAATTTACGATTTCACCAAAAACACAAAAAATACATAAAATCGAGGAGTTCTCCGTGGAACGCCCACATCAAATACTGGTTTAAGTTATAACGATATAATTTGCGATGTAAAAGACAACGAATGAGGAAAAAAAGAGTAAAAATGACTTGAGTTGAAAAAATGTTGAGAAAATACGTGAATGCATGAAAAATGCGATGATTGAATAAAAACTAGCAGTTTTCAGTGGACTCGCCACAAAACATACGCGTTTCAAATACTCCAACCTATATTCCGATTGAAAAATGAACGAATTTTGAATAAAGTAGTTTGGAAATACTACATTAAATACGTGTTGAAATAAAACGACATATTTTGCGATTGAGAAATCAACGAATGATGAATGAAGGAGTTTGAAATTTAACGATTATATCGAAAACACGGAATTTAAATAATAACGATCTATTTTCTGTGGAAACTCCACTTCAAATACTTGTTTAAATTAAAACGACATTTTAGCGAGGGAGATATAAACGAAAAAAGTGTTTTATTTACTTAAATTGAAGAAATTTAGAGAAAGTATGCGTTGTCATCCAAAATACGATTATTGGATGAAAACTAGCCGTATTCAGTGGACATGCCGCAAAACATGCGCGTGGAAAATGATAACACCAATGTTTGCCGGTAAAAAACCAATGAATTCTGAAAAAAGTTGTTTGAAAAACTTGTAGGAAAGTAATTGAAAGAAAATTTACCATTTCACAAAAAAACATAAAAACAAGGAGTTCTCTGTGGAAATCCATCATCAAATACTAGTTTAAATTATAAAGATATAATTTGCGATGTAAAAGACAAAGATTAATGAAAAACGTCGTTTGAAAACCTTGAATTGAAAAAATGTTGATAGATTGATTTCATCGAAAATAAAAAGAGAAACTAAACACTTGCAGTTTTCAGTGGAATGGACCAAAACATACGCGTGGATAATGTTAACAATTATTTTTCGATTGAAAAATCAACGGATTAAAAAAAATACGCGATTTCATCGAAAATACGTAGGAAGATGAAATCGAGCAGTTTTCTGTGGAAATACCACATAAAACAAGTGTTCAAATTAACGGACATATTTTCGATAGATAAATCAACGAATGATGAAGAAAGGCGCTTGAATCAATGAAATTGAAAAATGTAAGAGAAAATACTAAATTACATTGAAAATACGAAGATTGAAAGAGAACTAGCGGTTCTCAGTGAACTCGCCACAAAACATGCGCGCTTAAAATCATCACACCAATTTGTGCGATTGAAAATTCAACGAATTTTGAAAAAAGTAGTTCTATATACTTGAAAGGAAAATATTGAGAGATTATTAACGATCACATCAAAAACACGAAAATTAAATATAAACGAGCTGTTCTCAGTGGAAATACCGATTAAAATGCGTGTTAAAATTAAAACGACATACTCTGCGTTGAGAAAATACGTGAATGCATAAAAAATACGATAATTGAATAAAAACTACCAGTTTTCAGTGTACTCGCCTCAAAACATACGTGTTTAAATAATTAACCATATTTAGCGATTGAAAATTTAACGAATTTTGAAAAAAAAGGTCGAAATACTTAAAAGGAAAATAATGAGAGAAAATTACCGATTCCATCAAAAACACGAAAATTAAATAAAAAGAGCTGTTCTCTGTGGTAATACCAATTTAAAATCCGTGTTAAAATTAAAACGATATATTTTGCGGTGGAGAAATCAACGAATGATGAAAAAATGGGTTTGAAATTTAACGATATCATCAAAAACACGGAAAATAATGAAACGAGTTGTGTTATGTGGAAAAACCATTAATACGTGTTTACATTCAATATAACGTATTTTTCGATGGAGAAATTAACAAATCATGAAAAAAGGGCTTTAAAACTTAACGATTTCATTAAAAACACGGAAAAAAGATAAAAACGAGCACTTTTATGTGGAAACTACACTTCAAAGACTTGTTTAAATTAAAACGACATTTTTAGCGTTGGAGAAATAAACGAAAAAGGAGTTTGATTTACCTAAATTGAAGAAATTTAGAGAGAGTACGCGTTTTAATCGAAAATACGAACATTGGATAAAAAATAGCCTTTTTAGTGGACATGCCGCAAAACATGCGCCACCAATGTTTGCGGTTTAAAAACAAACCAATTTTGTAAAAAGTAGTTAGAAAAACTTGCAGGGAAATAATTGAGAGAAAATTTACGATTTCACCAAAAACACAAAAAATACATAAAATCGAGGAGTTCTCCGTGGAACGCCCACATCAAATACTGGTTTAAGTTATAACGATATAATTTGCGATGTAAAAGACAACGAATGAGGAAAAAAAGAGTAAAAATGACTTGAGTTGAAAAAATGTTGAGAAAATACGTGAATGCATGAAAAATGCGATGATTGAATAAAAACTAGCAGTTTTCAGTGGACTCGCCACAAAACATACGCGTTTCAAATACTCCAACCTATATTCCGATTGAAAAATGAACGAATTTTGAATAAAGTAGTTTGGAAATACTACATTAAATACGTGTTGAAATAAAACGACATATTTTGGGATTGAGAAATCAACGAATGATGAATGAAGGAGTTTGAAATTTAACGATTATATCGAAAACACGGAATTTAAATAATAACGATCTATTTTCTGTGGAAACTCCACTTCAAATACTTGTTTAAATTAAAACGACATTTTAGCGAGGGAGATATAAACGAAAAAAGTGTTTTATTTACTTAAATTGAAGAAATTTAGAGAAAGTATGCGTTGTCATCCAAAATACGATTATTGGATGAAAACTAGCCGTATTCAGTGGACATGCCGCAAAACATGCGCGTGGAAAATGATAACACCAATGTTTGCCGGTAAAAAACCAACGAATTCTGAAAAAAGTTGTTTGAAAAACTTGTAGGAAAGTAATTGAAAGAAAATTTACCATTTCACAAAAAAACATAAAAACAAGGAGTTCTCTGTGGAAATCCATCATCAAATACTAGTTTAAATTATAAAGATATAATTTGCGATGTAAAAGACAAAGATTAATGAAAAACGTCGTTTGAAAACCTTGAATTGAAAAAATGTTGATAGATTGATTTCATCGAAAATAAAAAGAGAAACTAAACACTTGCAGTTTTCAGTGGAATGGACCAAAACATACGCGTGGATAATGTTAACAATTATTTTTCGATTGAAAAATCAACGGATTAAAAAAAATACGCGATTTCATCGAAAATACGTAGGAAGATGAAATCGAGCAGTTTTCTGTGGAAATACCACATAAAACAAGTGTTCAAATTAACGGACATATTTTCGATAGATAAATCAACGAATGATGAAGAAAGGCGCTTGAATCAATGAAATTGAAAAATGTAAGAGAAAATACTAAATTACATTGAAAATACGAAGATTGAAAGAGAACTAGCGGTTCTCAGTGAACTCGCCACAAAACATGCGCGCTTAAAATCATCACACCAATTTGTGCGATTGAAAATTCAACGAATTTTGAAAAAAGTAGTTCTATATACTTGAAAGGAAAATATTGAGAGATTATTAACGATCACATCAAAAACACGAAAATTAAATATAAACGAGCTGTTCTCAGTGGAAATACCGATTAAAATGCGTGTTAAAATTAAAACGACATACTCTGCGTTGAGAAAATACGTGAATGCATAAAAAATACGATAATTGAATAAAAACTACCAGTTTTCAGTGTACTCCCCTCAAAACATACGTGTTTAAATAATTAACCATATTTAGCGATTGAAAATGTAACGAATTTTGAAAAAAAAGGTCGAAATACTTAAAAGGAAAATAATGAGAAAAAATACCGATTCCATCAAAAACACGAAAATTTAATAAAAAGAGCTGTTCTCTGTGGTAATACCAATTTAAAATCCGTGTTAAAATTAAAACATTTTGCAATGTGAGTGAAAAAAAAACAATTAATTTTGCGGTGGAGAAATCAACGAATGATGAAAAAATGGGTTTGAAATTTAACGATATCATCAAAAACACGGAAAATAATGAAACGAGGCTTGTTATGTGGAAAAACCATTAATACGTGTTTTCATTCAATATAACGTATTTTTCGATGGAGAAATTAACAAATCATGAAAAAAGGGCTTTAAAACTTAACGATTTCATTAAAAACACGGAAAAAAGATAAAAACGAGCACTTTTATGTGGAAACTACACTTAAAAGACTTGTTTAAATTAAAACGACATTTTTAGCGTTGAAGGAATAGAGGAAAAAGGAGTTTGATTTACCTAAATTGAAGAAATTTAGAGAGAGTACGCGTTTTAATCGAAAATACGAACATTGGATAAAAAATAGCCTTTTTAGTGGACATGCCGCAAAACATGCGCCACCAATGTTTGCGGTTTAAAAACAAACCAATTTTGTAAAAAGTAGTTAGAAAAACTTGCAGGGAAATAACTGAGAGAAAATTTACGATTTCACCAAAAACACAAAAAATACATAAAATCGAGGAGTTCTCCGTGGAACGCCCACATCAAATACTGGTTTAAGTTATAACGATATAATTTGCGATGTAAAAGACAACGAATGAGGAAAAAAAGAGTTAAAATGAGTTGAGTTGAAAAAATGTTGAGAAAATACGTGAATGCATGAAAAATGCGATGATTGAATAAAAACTAGCAGTTTTCAGTGGACTCGCCACAAAACATACGCGTTTCAAATACTCCAACCTATATTCCGATTGAAAAATGAACGAATTTTGAATAAAGTAGTTTGGAAATACTACATTAAATACGTGTTGAAATAAAACGACATATTTTGGGATTGAGAAATCAACGAATGATGAATGAAGGAGTTTGAAATTTAACGATTATATCGAAAACACGGAATTTAAATAATAACGATCTATTTTCTGTGGAAACTCCACTTTAAATACTTGTTTAAATTAAAACGACATTTTAGCGAGGGAGATATAAACGAAAAAAGTGTTTTATTTACTTAAATTGAAGAAATTTAGAGAAAGTACGCGTTTTCATCCAAAATACGATTATTGGATGAAAACTAGCCGTATTCAGTGGACATGCCGCAAAACATGCGCGTGGAAAATGATAACACCAATGTTTGCCGGTAAAAAACCAACGAATTCTGAAAAAAGTTGTTTGAAAAACTTGTAGGAAAGTAATTGAAAGAAAATTTACCATTTCACAAAAAAACATAAAAACAAGGAGTTCTCTGTGGAAATCCATCATCAAATACTAGTTTAAATTATAAAGATATAATTTGCGATGTAAAAGACAAAGATTAATGAAAAACGTCGTTTGAAAACCTTGAATTGAAAAAATGTTGATAGATTGATTTCATCGAAAATAAAAAGAGAAACTAAACACTTGCAGTTTTCAGTGGAATGGACCAAAACATACGCGTGGATAATGTTAACAATTATTTTTCGATTGAAAAATCAACGGATTAAAAAAAATACGCGATTTCATCGAAAATACGTAGGGAGATGAAATCGAGCAGTTTTCTGTGGAAATACCACATAAAACAAGTGTTCAAATTAACGGACATATTTTCGATAGATAAATCAACGAATGATGAAGAAAGGCGCTTGAATCAATGAAATTGAAAAATGTAAGAGAAAATACTAAATTACATTGAAAATACGAAGATTGAAAGAGAACTAGCGGTTCTCAGTGAACTCGCCACAAAACATGCGCGCTTAAAATCAAAACACAAATTTCTGCTATTAAAAATTCAACGAATTTTGAAAAAAGTAGTTCTATATACTTGAAAGGAAAATATTGAGAGATTATTAACGATCACATTAAAAACACGAAAATTAAATATAAACGAGCTGTTCTCAGTGGAAATACCGATTAAAATGCGTGTTAAAATTAAAACGACATACTCTGCGTTGAGAAAATACGTGAATGCATAAAAAATACGATAATTGAATAAAAACTACCAGTTTTCAGTGTACTCGCCTCAAAACATACGTGTTTAAATAATTAACCATATTTAGCGATTGAAAATTTAACGAATTTTGAAAAAAAAGGTCGAAATACTTAAAAGGAAAATAATGAGAGAAAATTACCGATTCCATCAAAAACACGAAAATTAAATAAAAAGAGCTGTTCTCTGTGGTAATACCAATTTAAAATCCGTGTTAAAATTAAAACGATATATTTTGCGGTGGAGAAATCCACGAATGATGAAAAAATGGGTTTGAAATTTAACGATGTCATCAAAAACACGGAAAATAATGAAACGAGTTGTGTTATGTGGAAAAACCATTAATACGTGTTTACATTCAATATAACGTATTTTTCGATGGAGAAATTAACAAATCATGAAAAAAGGGCTTTAAAACTTAACGATTTCATTAAAAACACGGAAAAAAGATAAAAACGAGCACTTTTATGTGGAAACTACACTTCAAAGACTTGTTTAAATTAAAACGACATTTTTAGCGTTGGAGGAATAAACGAAAAAGGAGTTTGATTTACCTAAATAGAAGAAATTTAGAGAGAGTACGCGTTTTAATCGAAAATACGAACATTGGATAAAAAATAGCCTTTTTAGTGGACATGCCGCAAAACATGCGCCACCAATGTTTGCGGTTTAAAAACAAACCAATTTTGTAAAAAGTAGTTAGAAAAACTTGCAGGGAAATAATTGAGAGAAAATTTACGATTTCACCAAAAACACAAAAAATACATAAAATCGAGGAGTTCTCCGTGGAACGCCCACATCAAATACTGGTTTAAGTTATAACGATATAATTTGCGATGTAAAAGACAATGAATGAGGAAAAAAGAGTTAAAATGACTTGAGTTGAAAAAATGTTGAGAAAATACGTGAATTCATGAAAAAATGCGATGTTTGAATAAAAACTAGCAGTTTTCAGTGGACTCGCCACAAAACATACGCGTTTCAAATACTCCAACCTATATTCCGATTGAAAAATGAACGAATTTTGAATAAAGTAGTTTGGAAATACTACATTAAATACGTGTTGAAATAAAACGACATATTTTGCGATTGAGAAATCAGCGAATGATGAATGAAGGAGTTTGAAATTTAACGATTATATCGAAAACACGGAATTTAAATAATAACGATCTATTTTCTGTGGAAACTCCACTTCAAATACTTGTTTAAATTAAAACGACATTTTAGCGAGGGAGATATAAACGAAAAAAGTGTTTTATTTACTTAAATTGAAGAAATTTAGAGAAAGTACGCGTTGTCATCCAAAATACGATTATTGGATGAAAACTAGCCGTATTCAGTGGACATGCCGCAAAACATGCGCGTGGAAAATGATAACACCAATGTTTGCCGGTAAAAAACCAACGAATTCTGAAAAAAGTTGTTTGAAAAACTTGTAGGAAAGTAATTGAAAGAAAATTTACCATTTCACAAAAAAACATAAAAACAAGGAGTTCTCTGTGGAAATCCATCATCAAATACTAGTTTAAATTATAAAGATATAATTTGCGATGTAAAAGACAAAGATTAATGAAAAACGTCGTTTGAAAACCTTGAATTGAAAAAATGTTGATAGATTGATTTCATCGAAAATAAAAAGAGAAACTAAACACTTGCAGTTTTCAGTGGAATGGACCAAAACATACGCGTGGATAATATTAACAATTATTTTTCGATTGAAAAATCAACGGATTAAAAAAAATACGCGATTTCATCGAAAATACGTAGGAAGATGAAATCGAGCAGTTTTCTGTGGAAATACCACATAAAACAAGTGTTCAAATTAACGGACATATTTTCGATAGATAAATCAACGAATGATGAAGAAAGGCGCTTCAAACAATGAAATTGAAAAATTTTAAGAAAATACGAGATTACATTGAAAATACGAAGATTGAAAGAGAACTAGCGGTTCTCAGTGAACTCGCCACAAAACATGCGCGCTTAAAATCAAAACACAAATTTCTGCTATTAAAAATTCAACGAATTTTGAAAAAAGTAGTTCTATATACTTGAAAGGAAAATATTGAGAGATTATTAACGATCACATCAAAAACACGAAAATTAAATATAAACGAGCTGTTCTCAGTGGAAATACCGATTAAAATGCGTGTTAAAATTAAAACGACATACTCTGCGTTGAGAAAATACGTGAATGCATAAAAAATACGATGATTGAATAAAAACTACCAGTTTTCAGTGTACTCGCCTCAAAACATACGTGTTTTAAATAATTAACCATATTTAGCGATTGAAAATTTAACGAATTTTGAAAAAAAAAGGTCGAAATACTTAAAAGGAAAATAATGAGAAAAAATTACCGATTCCATCAAAAACACGAAAATTAAATAAAAAGAGCTGTTCTCTGTGGTAATACCAATTTAAAATCCGTGTTAAAATTAAAACATTTTGCAATGTGAGTGAAAAAAAAACAATTAATTTTGCGGTGGAGAAATCAACGAATGATGAAAAAATGGGTTTGAAATTTAACGATATCATCAAAAACACGGAAAATAATGAAACGAGTTGTGTTATGTGGAAAAACCATTAATACGTGTTTACATTCAATATAACGTATTTTTCGATGGAGAAATTAACAAATCATGAAAAAAGGGCTTTAAAACTTAACGATTTTATTAAAAACACGGAAAAAAGATAAAAACGAGCACTTTTATGTGGAAACTACACTTCAAAGACTTGTTTAAATTAAAACGACATTTTTAGCGTTGGAGAAATAAACGAAAAAGGAGTTTGATTTACCTAAATTGAAGAAATTTAGAGAGAGTACGCGTTTTAATCGAAAATACGAACATTGGATAAAAAATAGCCTTTTTAGTGGACATGCCGCAAAACATGCGCCACCAATGTTTGCGGTTTAAAAACAAACCAATTTTGTAAAAAGTAGTTAGAAAAACTTGCAGGGAAATAATTGAGAGAAAATTTACGATTTCACCAAAAACACAAAAAATACATAAAATCGAGGAGTTCTCCGTGGAACGCCCACATCAAATACTGGTTTAAGTTATAACGATATAATTTGCGATGTAAAAGACAACGAATGAGGAAAAAAAGAGTTAAAATGACTTGAGTTGAAAAAATGTTGAGAAAATACGTGAATGCATGAAAAATGCGATGATTGAATAAAAACTAGCAGTTTTCAGTGGACTCGCCACAAAACATACGCGTTTCAAATACTCCAACCTATATTCCGATTGAAAAATGAACGAATTTTGAATAAAGTAGTTTGGAAATACTACATTAAATACGTGTTGAAATAAAACGACATATTTTGCGATTGAGAAATCAACGAATGATGAATGAAGGAGTTTGAAATTTAACGATTATATCGAAAACACGGAATTTAAATAATAACGATCTATTTTCTGTGGAAACTCCACTTCAAATACTTGTTTAAATTAAAACGACATTTTAGCGAGGGAGATATAAACGAAAAAAGTGTTTTATTTACTTAAATTGAAGAAATTTAGAGAAAGTACGCGTTTTCATCCAAAATACGATTATTGGATGAAAACTAGCCGTATTCAGTGGACATGCCGCAAAACATGCGCGTGGAAAATGATAACACCAATGTTTGCCGGTAAAAAACCAACGAATTCTGAAAAAAGTTGTTTGAAAAACTTGTAGGAAAGTAATTGAAAGAAAATTTACCATTTCACAAAAAAACATAAAAACAAGGAGTTCTCTGTGGAAATCAATCATCAAATACTAGTTTAAATTATAAAGATATAATTTGCGATGTAAAAGACAAAGATTAATGAAAAACGTCGTTTGAAAACCTTGAATTGAAAAAATGTTGATAGATTGATTTCATCGAAAATAAAAAGAGAAACTAAACACTTGCAGTTTTCAGTGGAATGGACCAAAACATACGCGTGGATAATATTAACAATTATTTTTCGATTGAAAAATCAACGGATTAAAAAAAATACGCGATTTCATCGAAAATACGTAGGGAGATGAAATCGAGCAGTTTTCTGTGGAAATACCACATAAAACAAGTGTTCAAATTAACGGACATATTTTCGATAGATAAATCAACGAATGATGAAGAAAGGCGCATCAAACAATGAAATTGAAAAAATTTTAAGAAAATACGAGATTACATTGAAAATACGAAGATTGAAAGAGAACTACCGGTTCTCAGTGAACTTGCCACAAAACATGCGCGCTTAAAATCAAAACACAAATTTCTGCTATTAAAAATTCAACGAATTTTGAAAAAAGTAGTTCTATATACTTGAAAGGAAAATATTGAGAGATTATTAACGATCACATCAAAAACACGAAAATTAAATATAAACGAGCTTTTCTCAGTGGAAATACCGATTAAAATGCGTGTTAAAATTAAAACGACATACTCTGCGTTGAGAAAATACGTGAATGCATAAAAAATACGATAATTGAATAAAAACTACCAGTTTTCAGTGTACTCGCCTCAAAACATACGTGTTTAAATAATTAACCATATTTAGCGATTGAAAATTTAACGAATTTTGAAAAAAAAGGTCGAAATACTTAAAAGGAAAATAATGAGAGAAAATTACCGATTCCATCAAAAACACGAAAATTAAATAAAAAGAGCTGTTCTCTGTGGTAATACCAATTTAAAATCCGTGTTAAAATTAAAACGATATATTTTGCGGTGGAGAAATCAACGAATGATGAAAAAATGGGTTTGAAATTTAACGATATCATCAAAAACACGGAAAATAATGAAACGAGTTGTGTTATGTGGAAAAACCATTAATACGTGTTTACATTCAATATAACGTATTTTTCGATGGAGAAATTAACAAATCATGAAAAAAGGGCTTTAAAACTTAACGATTTCATTGAAAACACGGAAAAAAGATAAAAACGAGCACTTTTATGTGGAAACTACACTTCAAAAACTTGTTTAAATTAAAACGACATTTTTAGCGTTGAAGGAATAGAGGAAAAAGGAGTTTGATTTACAATTGAAGAAATTTAGAGAGAGTACGCGTTTTAATCGAAAATACGAACATTGGATAAAAAATAGCCTTTTTAGTGGACATGCCGCAAAACATGCGCCACCAATGTTTGCGGTTTAAAAACAAACCAATTTTGAAAAAAGTAGTTAGAAAAACTTGCAGGGAAATAATTGAGAGAAAATTTACGATTTCACCAAAAACACAAAAAATACATAAAATCGAGGAGTTCTCCGTGGAACGCCCACATCAAATACTGGTTTAAGTTATAACGATATAATTTGCGATGTAAAAGACAACAAATGAGGAAAAAAAGAGTTAAAATGACTTGAGTTGAAAAAATGTTGAGAAATACGTGAATGCATGAAAAATGCGATGATTGAATAAAAACTAGCAGTTTTCAGTGGACTCGCCACAAAACATACGCGTTTCAAATACTCCAACCTATATTCCGATTGAAAAATGAACGAATTTTGAATAAAGTAGTTTGGAAATACTACATTAAATACGTGTTGAAATAAAACGACATATTTTGCGATTGAGAAATCAACGAATGATGAATGAAGGAGTTTGAAATTTAACGATTATATCGAAAACACGGAATTTAAATAATAACGATCTATTTTCTGTGGAAACTCCACTTCAAATACTTGTTTAAATTAAAACGACATTTTAGCGAGGGAGATATAAACGAAAAAAGTGTTTTATTTACTTAAATTGAAGAAATTTAGAGAAAGTACGCGTTTTCATCCAAAATACGATTATTGGATGAAAACTAGCCGTATTCAGTGGACATGCCGCAAAACATGCGCGTGGAAAAATGATAACACCAATGTTTGCCGGTAAAAAACCAACGAATTCTGAAAAAAGTTGTTTGAAAAACTTGTAGGAAAGTAATTGAAAGAAAATTTACCATTTCACAAAAAAACATAAAAACAAGGAGTTCTCTGTGGAAATCCATCATCAAATACTAGTTTAAATTATAAAGATATAATTTGCGATGTAAAAGACAAAGATTAATGAAAAACGTCGTTTGAAAACCTTGAATTGAAAAAATGTTGATAGATTGATTTCATCGAAAATAAAAAGAGAAACTAAACACTTGCAGTTTTCAGTGGAATGGACCAAAACATACGCGTGGATAATATTAACAATTATTTTTCGATTGAAAAATCAACGGATTAAAAAAAATACGCGATTTCATCGAAAATACGTAGGGAGATGAAATCGAGCAGTTTTCTGTGGAAATACCACATAAAAAAAGTGTTCAAATTAACGGACATATTTTCGATAGATAAATCAACGAATGATGAAGAAAGGCGCTTCAAACAATGAAATTGAAAAATGTAAGAGAAAATACTAAATTACATTGAAAATACGAAGATTGAAAGAGAACTAGCGGTTCTCAGTGAACTCGCCACAAAACATGCGCGCTTAAAATCAAAACACAAATATCTGCTATTAAAAATTCAACGAATTTTGAAAAAAGTAGTTCTATATACTTGAAAGGAAAATATTGAGAGATTATTAACGATCACATCGAAAACACGAAAATTAAATATAAACGAGCTGTTCTCAGTGGAAATACCGATTAAAATGCGTGTTAAAATTAAAACGACATACTCTGCGTTGAGAAAATACGTGAATGCATTAAAAATACGATGATTGAATAAAAACTACCAGTTTTCAGTGTACTCGCCTCAAAACATACGTGTTTAAATAATTAACCATATTTAGCGATTGAAAATTTAACGAATTTTGAAAAAAAAGGTCGAAATACTTAAAAGGAAAATAATGAGAGAAAATTACCGATTCCATCAAAAACACGAAAATTAAATAAAAAGAGCTGTTCTCTGTGGTAATACCAATTTAAAATCCGTGTTAAAATTAAAACGATATATTTTGCGGTGGAGAAATCAACGAATGATGAAAAAATGGGTTTGAAATTTAACGGTATCATCAAAAACACGGAAAATAATGAAACGAGTTTTGTTATGTGGAAAAACCATTAATACGTGTTTACATTCAATATAACGTATTTTTCGATGGAGAAATTAACAAATCATGAAAAAAGGGCTTTAAAACTTAACGATTTCATTAAAAACACGGAAAAAAGATAAAAACGAGCACTTTTATGTGGAAACTACACTTAAAAGACTTGTTTAAATTAAAACGACATTTTTAGCGTTGGAGAAATAAACGAAAAAGGAGTTTGATTTACCTAAATTGAAGAAATTTAGAGAGAGTACGCGTTTTAATCGAAAATACGAACATTGGATAAAAAATAGCCTTTTTAGTGGACATGCGCAAAACATGCGCCACCAATGTTTGCGGTTTAAAAACAAACCAATTTTGTAAAAAGTAGTTAGAAAAACTTGCAGGGAAATAATTGAGAGAAAATTTACGATTTCACCAAAAACCCAAAAAAATACATAAAATCGAGGAGTTCTCCGTGGAACGCCCACATCAAATACTGGTTTAAGTTATAACGATATAATTTGCGATGTAAAAGACAACGAATGAGGAAAAAAAGAGTAAAAATGACTTGAGTTGAAAAAATGTTGAGAAAATACGTGAATGCATGAAAAATGCGATGATTGAATAAAAACTAGCAGTTTTCAGTGGACTCGCCACAAAACATACGCGTTTCAAATACTCCAACCTATATTCCGATTGAAAAATGAACGAATTTTGAATAAAGTAGTTTGGAAATACTACATTAAATACGTGTTGAAATAAAACGACATATTTTGCGATTGAGAAATCAACGAATGATGAATGAAGGAGTTTGAAATTTAACGATTATATCGAAACACGGAATTTAAATAATAACGATCTATTTTCTGTGGAAACTCCACTTCAAATACTTGTTTAAATTAAAACGACATTTTAGCGAGGGAGATATAAACGAAAAAAGTGTTTTATTTACTTAAATTGAAGAAATTTAGAGAAAGTACGCGTTTTCATCCAAAATACGATTATTGGATGAAAACTAGCCGTATTCAGTGGACATGCCGCAAAACATGCGCGTGGAAAAATGATAACACCAATGTTTGCCGGTAAAAAACCAACGAATTCTGAAAAAAGTTGTTTGAAAAACTTGTAGGAAAGTAATTGAAAGAAAATTTACCATTTCACAAAAAAACATAAAAACAAGGAGTTCTCTGTGGAAATCCATCATCAAATACTAGTTTAAATTATAAAGATATAATTTGCGATGTAAAAGACAAAGATTAATGAAAAACGTCGTTTGAAAACCTTGAATTGAAAAAATGTTGATAGATTGATTTCATCGAAAATAAAAAGAGAAACTAAACACTTGCAGTTTTCAGTGGAATGGACCAAAACATACGCGTGGATAATATTAACAATTATTTTTCGATTGAAAAATCAACGGATTAAAAAAAATACGCGATTTCATCGAAAATACGTAGGGAGATGAAATCGAGCAGTTTTCTGTGGAAATACCACATAAAACAAGTGTTCAAATTAACGGACATATTTTCGATAGATAAATCAACGAATGATGAAGAAAGGCGCTTCAAACAATGAAATTGAAAAAATTTTAAGAAAATACGAGATTACATTGAAAATACGAAGATTGAAAGAGAACTAGCGGTTCTCAGTGAACTCGCCACAAAACATGCGCGCTTAAAATCAAAACACAAATTTCTGCTATTAAAAATTCAACGAATTTTGAAAAAAGTAGTTCTATATACTTGAAAGGAAAATATTGAGAGATTATTAACGATCACATCGAAAACACGAAAATTAAATATAAACGAGCTGTTCTCAGTGGAAATACCGATTAAAATGCGTGTTAAAATTAAAACGACATACTCTGCGTTGAGAAAATACGTGAATGCATTAAAAATACGATGATTGAATAAAAACTACCAGTTTTCAGTGTACTCGCCTCAAAACATACGTGTTTAAATAATTAACCATATTTAGCGATTGAAAATTTAACGAATTTTGAAAAAAAAGGTCGAAATACTTAAAAGGAAAATAATGAGAGAAAATTACCGATTCCATCAAAAACACGAAAATTAAATAAAAAGAGCTGTTCTCTGTGGTAATACCACTTTAAAATCCGTGTTAAAATTAAAACGATATATTTTGCGGTGGAGAAATCAACGAATGATGAAAAAATGGGTTTGAAATTTAACGGTATCATCAAAAACACGGAAAATAATGAAACGAGTTGTGTTATGTGGAAAAACCATTAATACGTGTTTACATTCAATATAACGTATTTTTCGATGGAGAAATTAACAAATCATGAAAAAAGGGCTTTAAAACTTAACGATTTCATTAAAAACACGGAAAAAAGATAAAAACGAGCACTTTTATGTGGAAACTACACTTCAAAGACTTGTTTAAATTAAAACGACATTTTTAGCGTTGGAGGAATAAACGAAAAAGGAGTTTGATTTACCTAAATTGAAGAAATTTAGAGAGAGTACGCGTTTTAATCGAAAATATGAACATTGGATAAAAAATAGCCTTTTTAGTGGACATACCGCAAAACATGCGCCACCAATGTTTGCGGTTTAAAAACAAACCAATTTTGTAAAAAGTAGTTAGAAAAACTTGCAGGGAAATAATTGAGAGAAAATTTACGATTTCACCAAAAACACAAAAAATACATAAAATCGAGGAGTTCTCCGTGGAACGCCCACATCAAATACTGGTTTAAGTTATAACGATATAATTTGCGATGTAAAAGACAACGAATGAGGAAAAAAAGAGTTAAAATGACTTGAGTTGAAAAAATGTTGAGAAAATACGTGAATGCATGAAAAATGCGATGATTGAATAAAAACTAGCAGTTTTCAGTGGACTCGCCACAAAACATACGCGTTTCAAATACTCCAACCTATATTCCGATTGAAAAATGAACGAATTTTGAATAAAGTAGTTTGGAAATACTACATTAAATACATGTTGAAATAAAACGACATATTTTGCGATTGGGAAATCAACGAATGATGAATGAAGGAGTTTGAAATTTAACGATTATATCGAAAACACGGAATTTAAATAATAACGATCTATTTTCTGTGGAAACTCCACTTCAAATACTTGTTTAAATTAAAACGACATTTTAGCGAGGGAGATATAAACGAAAAAAGTGTTTTATTTACTTAAATTGAAGAAATTTAGAGAAAGTACGCGTTGTCATCCAAAATACGATTATTGGATGAAAACTAGCCGTATTCAGTGGACATGCCGCAAAACATGCGCGTGGAAAATGATAACACCAATGTTTGCCGGTAAAAAACCAACGAATTCTGAAAAAAGTTGTTTGAAAAACTTGTAGGAAAGTAATTGAAAGAAAATTTACCATTTCACAAAAAAACATAAAAACAAGGAGTTCTCTGTGGAAATCCATCATCAAATACTAGTTTAAATTATAAAGATATAATTTGCGATGTAAAAGACAAAGATTAATGAAAAACGTCGTTTGAAAACCTTGAATTGAAAAAATGTTGATAGATTGATTTCATCGAAAATAAAAAGAGAAACTAAACACTTGCAGTTTTCAGTGGAATGGACCAAAACATACGCGTGGATAATATTAACAATTATTTTTCGATTGAAAAATCAACGGATTAAAAAAAATACGCGATTTCATCGAAAATACGTAGGGAGATGAAATCGAGCAGTTTTCTGTGGAAATACCACATAAAACAAGTGTTCAAATTAACGGACATATTTTCGATAGATAAATCAACGAATGATGAAGAAAGGCGCTTGAATCAATGAAATTGAAAAATGTAAGAGAAAATACTAAATTACATTGAAAATACGAAGATTGAAAGAGAACTAGCGGTTCTCAGTGAACTCGCCACAAAACATGCGCGCTTAAAATCAAAACACAAATTTCTGCTATTAAAAATTCAACGAATTTTGAAAAAAGTAGTTCTATATACTTGAAAGGAAAATATTGAGAGATTATTAACGATCACATCAAAAACACGAAAATTAAATATAAACGAGCTGTTCTCAGTGGAAATACCGATTAAAATGCGTGTTAAAATTAAAACGACATACTCTGCGTTGAGAAAATACGTGAATGCATAAAAAATACGATAATTGAATAAAAACTACCAGTTTTCAGTGTACTCGCCTCAAAACATACGTGTTTAAATAATTAACCATATTTAGCGATTGAAAATTTAACGAATTTTGAAAAAAGGAGGTCGAAATACTTAAAAGGAAAATAATGAGAGAAAATTACCGATTCCATCAAAAACACGAAAATTAAATAAAAAGAGCTGTTCTCTGTGGTAATACCAATTTAAAATCCGTGTTAAAATTAAAACGATATATTTTGCGGTGGAGAAATCAACGAATGATGAAAAAATGGGTTTGAAATTTAACGGTATCATCAAAAACACGGAAAATAATGAAACGAGTTGTGTTATGTGGAAAAACCATTAATACGTGTTTACATTCAATATAACGTATTTTTCGATGGAGAAATTAACAAATCATGAAAAAAGGGCTTTAAAACTTAACGATTTCATTAAAAACACGGAAAAAAGATAAAAACGAGCACTTTTATGTGGAAACTACACTTCAAAGACTTGTTTAAATTAAAACGACATTTTTAGCGTTGGAGAAATAAACGAAAAAGGAGTTTGATTTACCTAAATTGAAGAAATTTAGAGAGAGTACGCGTTTTAATCGAAATACGAACATTGGATAAAAAATAGCCTTTTAAGTGGACATGCCGCAAAACATGCGCCACCAATGTTTGCGGTTTAAAAACAAACCAATTTTGTAAAAAGTAGTTAGAAAAACTTGCAGGGAAATAATTGAGAGAAAATTTACGATTTCACCAAAAACACAAAAAATACATAAAATCGAGGAGTTCTCCGTGGAACGCCCACATCAAATACTGGTTTAAGTTATAACGATATAATTTGCGATGTAAAAGACAACGAATGAGGAAAAAAAAGAGTAAAAATGACTTGAGTTGAAAAAATGTTGAGAAAATACGTGAATGCATGAAAAATGCGATGATTGAATAAAAACTAGCAGTTTTCAGTGGACTCGCCACAAAACATACGCGTTTCAAATACTCCAACCTATATTCCGATTGAAAAATGAACGAATTTTGAATAAAGTAGTTTGGAAATACTACATTAAATACGTGTTGAAATAAAACGACATATTTTGCGATTGAGAAATCAACGAATGATGAATGAAGGAGTTTGAAATTTAACGATTATATCGAAAACACGGAATTTAAATAATAACGATCTATTTTCTGTGGAAACTCCACTTCAAATACTTGTTTAAATTAAAACGACATTTTAGCGAGGGAGATATAAACGAAAAAAGTGTTTTATTTACTTAAATTGAAGAAATTTAGAGAAAGTACGCGTTTTCATCCAAAATACGATTATTGGATGAAAACTAGCCGTATTCAGTGGACATGCCGCAAAACATGCGCGTGGAAAATGATAACACCAAAGTTTGCCGGTAAAAAACCAACGAATTCTGAAAAAAGTTGTTTGAAAAACTTGTAGGAAAGTAATTGAAAGAAAATTTACCATTTCACAAAAAAACATAAAAACAAGGAGTTCTCTGTGGAAATCCATCATCAAATACTAGTTTAAATTATAAAGATATAATTTGCGATGTAAAAGACAAAGATTAATGAAAAACGTCGTTTGAAAACCTTGAATTGAAAAAATGTTGATAGATTGATTTCATCGAAAATAAAAAGAGAAACTAAACACTTGCAGTTTTCAGTGGAATGGACCAAAACATACGCGTGGATAATATTAACAATTATTTTTCGATTGAAAAATCAACGGATTAAAAAAAATACGCGATTTCATCGAAAATACGTAGGAAGATGAAATCGAGCAGTTTTCTGTGGAAATACCACATAAAACAAGTGTTCAAATTAACGGACATATTTTCGATAGATAAATCAACGAATGATGAAGAAAGGCGCTTCAAACAATGAAATTGAAAAAATTTTAAGAAAATACGAGATTACATTGAAAATACGAAGATTGAAAGAGAACTAGCGGTTCTCAGTGAACTCGCCACAAAACATGCGCGCTTAAAATCAAAACACAAATTTCTGCTATTAAAAATTCAACGAATTTTGAAAAAAGTAGTTCTATATACTTGAAAGGAAAATATTGAGAGATTATTAACGATCACATCAAAAACACGAAAATTAAATATAAACGAGCTGTTCTCAGTGGAAATACCGATTAAAATGCGTGTTAAAATTAAAACGACATACTCTGCGTTGAGAAAATACGTGAATGCATAAAAAATACGATGATTGAATAAAAACTACCAGTTTTCAGTGTACTCGCCTCAAAACATACGTGTTTAAATAATTAACCATATTTAGCGATTGAAAATTTAACGAATTTTGAAAAAAAAGGTCGAAATACTTAAAAGGAAAATAATGAGAAAAAATTACCGATTCCATCAAAAACACGAAAATTAAATAAAAAGAGCTGTTCTCTGTGGTAATACCAATTTAAAATCCGTGTTAAAATTAAAACATTTTGCAATGTGAGTGAAAAAAAAAACAATTAATTTTGCGGTGGAGAAATCAACGAATGATGAAAAAATGGGTTTGAAATTTAACGATATCATCAAAAACACGGAAAATAATGAAACGAGTTGTGTTATGTGGAAAAACCATTAATACGTGTTTACATTCAATATAACGTATTTTTCGATGGAGAAATTGACAAATCATGAAAAAAGGGCTTTAAAACTTAACGATTTCATTAAAAACACGGAAAAAAGATAAAAACGAGCACTTTTATGTGGAAACTACACTTCAAAGACTTGTTTAAATTAAAACGACATTTTAGCGTTGGAGAAATAAACGAAAAAGGAGTTTGATTTACCTAAATTGAAGAAATTTAGAGAGAGTACGCGTTTTAATCGAAAATACGAACATTGGATAAAAAATAGCCTTTTTAGTGGACATGCCGCAAAACATGCGCCACCAATGTTTGCGGTTTAAAAACAAACCAATTTTGTAAAAAGTAGTTAGAAAAACTTGCAGGGAAATAACTGAGAGAAAATTTACGATTTCACCAAAAACACAAAAAATACATAAAATCGAGGACTTCTCCGTGGAACGCCCACATCAAATACTGGTTTAAGTTATAACGATATAATTTGCGATGTAAAAGACAACGAATGAGGAAAAAAAGAGTTAAAATGAGTTGAGTTGAAAAAATGTTGAGAAAATACGTGAATGCATGAAAAATGCGATGATTGAATAAAAACTAGCAGTTTTCAGTGGACTCGCCACAAAACATACGCGTTTCAAATACTCCAACCTATATTCCGATTGAAAAATGAACGAATTTTGAATAAAGTAGTTTGGAAATACTACATTAAATACGTGTTGAAATAAAACGACATATTTTGGGATTGAGAAATCAACGAATGATGAATGAAGGAGTTTGAAATTTAACGATTATATCGAAAACACGGAATTTAAATAATAACGATCTATTTTCTGTGGAAACTCCACTTTAAATACTTGTTTAAATTAAAACGACATTTTAGCGAGGGAGATATAAACGAAAAAAGTGTTTTATTTACTTAAATTGAAGAAATTTAGAGAAAGTACGCGTTTTCATCCAAAATACGATTATTGGATGAAAACTAGCCGTATTCAGTGGACATGCCGCAAAACATGCGCGTGGAAAATGATAACACCAATGTTTGCCGGTAAAAAACCAACGAATTCTGAAAAAAGTTGTTTGAAAAACTTGTAGGAAAGTAATTGAAAGAAAATTTACCATTTCACAAAAAAACATAAAAACAAGGAGTTCTCTGTGGAAATCCATCATCAAATACTAGTTTAAATTATAAAGATATAATTTGCGATGTAAAAGACAAAGATTAATGAAAAACGTCGTTTGAAAACCTTGAATTGAAAAAATGTTGATAGATTGATTTCATCGAAAATAAAAAGAGAAACTAAACACTTGCAGTTTTCAGTGGAATGGACCAAAACATACGCGTGGATAATATTAACAATTATTTTTCGATTGAAAAATCAACGGATTAAAAAAAATACGCGATTTCATCGAAAATACGTAGGGAGATGAAATCGAGCAGTTTTCTGTGGAAATACCACATAAAAAAAGTGTTCAAATTAACGGACATATTTTCGATAGATAAATCAACGAATGATGAAGAAAGGCGCTTCAAACAATGAAATTGAAAAATGTAAGAGAAAATACTAAATTACATTGAAAATACGAAGATTGAAAGAGAACTAGCGGTTCTCAGTGAACTCGCCACAAAACATGCGCGCTTAAAATCAAAACACAAATTTCTGCTATTAAAAATTCAACGAATTTTGAAAAAAGTAGTTCTATATACTTGAAAGGAAAATATTGAGAGATTATTAACGATCACATCGAAAACACGAAAATTAAATATAAACGAGCTGTTCTCAGTGGAAATACCGATTAAAATGCGTGTTAAAATTAAAACGACATACTCTGCGTTGAGAAAATACGTGAATGCATTAAAAATACGATGATTGAATAAAAACTACCAGTTTTCAGTGTACTCGCCTCAAAACATACGTGTTTAAATAATTAACCATATTTAGCGATTGAAAATTTAACGAATTTTGAAAAAAAAGGTCGAAATACTTAAAA